>NC_046626.1:5414124-5732791 GCF_900324465.2 Anabas testudineus | reverse complement strand
TTCTGTGCAAATATATATGGAACCAATGACAACTGAGGTAAAACTACATCATCCAGCTCATACACACAAACACACTCACCCTCTTGTTCTTGTAGTAAAACGGATCAATGTCTTCCAGTGGCACCCCGATAAGTTCTGGAGGAATTTCGCCGTAGATGCGCGGCAGCTGCTTTCCTGCCTCCAGGTCGGCCCTGGGTTTGGGTGGCTCAGTGTTCCTTTGAGTCTCCTGGCAACCCTTGGCGTTCTTGGCCCTCTCCTCCGCAATCCGCTGCTCCAAGGCAGCCAAGGATTCGTGAGTGAACCGCCGCAAGCCATCAGGACCCGTTGGTAAAAGCATGGCTGCCATCTTTTCATCCTGATTCTCCTGTACTGGAATTTACTTACAGCTGCAGGTAGAGAAGAGGAAGAATTATTACTTTAATGGAATCATTTCCCAATGGCTTAAAGAGGCTTTAATCAGTAATTGTATAAAGGATGAAATGTCTACAATGTGGAAAAAGTCACTTTATAGTTTTCCATTAGCATAATAAAGCATTTTAATTTACTTTGCTTTTGTTTCTCTTTATGTTTCACTGCTCTCATAGTTTTCAGCAGAGAGATATGTTCAGTGCAAAAGGATAGAGAAGTTAGACATTAGTTTGGGAGTTGGTGGAGAAGGAAAGAGATGTGAGAGGTGAGTGAATATTGCTTTGCTAAATGCTTTTATGCATAGAATTTGAAGGAAAACCCAGCGACACCAACAGTAATGGACAAAACATAACGCAAACTGTTAATTGCAATTCTCCTTAGGTCTGTCTGTGATAACACAATATATGACATAATATATTTATTGGAAGATGGTATTGCGAGAGGTCCAGAGACATGATAGAAATTATTTACCCTTCCCACTGACCACTAGCTTTCTGTTATCCAACTGTCTCTTTCAAACTAGGGCAGCCATAGTTCTGAGTCACGGGGATTAAGCCGGCCGCCTGCAGCTCTGACCAAGGGTTTTCACCAGTGATGATTTAGCTTGGTGATCACAACTGAAGAAGACTGCAGGGCCTGGATATTGACCTGACAGCAACATCATCATTACACAAAATGCATCTCTTACTGTAAAAGTTGATACAGCCAACAAATGTATGGCACAAGTGTTCATTTTGAGACACATGACAGGTCAACTCACAAATGTAAGTGAAATGTTCCCTTTCCCACTTAAATCTGTTTTAATTCTCAACTCCATCCATCCATCCAGTATGCCACTTATGCTCAGTTCATGCTGCACACTCAGCAGTTTCTCTGGTGGAAACAGTTGCCTGTTGTGGCTGGAAATTAGGTTAAAAACAGTGAGGGTGAACCAGTGGCTATGGGCTGTCAAATCAAAACGAGTTAAAATATGTTCACACACTGCCTAATTTTCTGTGGGATCATCACTGTGAATGGCATCTTTCAACGAGTCCCTCTGCAGCTGAGTACTGGACTACACCTACAGCAGCTACAGCTCGAGCACACCACACTGAAGACCAGCCAACAGTCTTCAGTCTACCCAAATTCAGGGGAAGATGAGGGAAGTTATTATAAACTTCACAAAGACACATACTACCCACATGGTAGTAGGGAACAGCACAAGGGCCTCTCCTGGACTTCAAGGCTCTCTAAGAAAGCACTGTTATTCGCTACACTACAGAGAGCATCTTGACCACTGGCATCACTGTCTAATACAGGAACTACAAAGTCTGATCATGTGATCTGAAGCTGACTTTACATTCTCTCTCCTCCACACAACAAATGAATGAAACACACACTCAATCAAATGCTTCAGCAACACATTTTACGATTGCCATTACTTTGCACTTTTCTTTTTTTCTGTGTGAACCTGAACATTGCAGACAATTTTATGATCTATGTAAACATGACCCCACACGTTTACCCCCCAGCTGATTGTATTTTTATCTAAATAGAAGATAGAAAATAGAATATGTGGGAAAAGTGCTGGAAAAGTTGTTATGTGTAACTTGTGCTGATCGAACTCTGGGATAGTGATTAGTCTAATAATGACCTAAAAATGTGACTTTAAAATTCATTAGCCAGAAAAATGCTGGCTTTCTAAAATACTGTCAGTATTTGTCTTAGTAAAAATAGGTTATTTCTAACAAAAGTTACATAATATTGCTTGAACAGCTTGAAATGCTTCCTGCTACCCGTCTAAAGGGAGCACACTGCTTTGTTCTTGTTGGCAAACTCTGTTCCTCTGAACATAAATAAAGTACAAAGATAGTTTATAGGTAATCTGAGATTACCTGAGACCAAAGCCACTGTCTAAAGAACAGCCTTTCCACTACCAAAAATCCCAAAATTCACTCCCTCATTTCAGCCATTGACAGTCTGATTTTTTAATAACTGAAAAAGCTTTCCAAACAGAGGATTACATTTCTATGTTCCCCTTTTGACAGAGAAATATCATGGTATCCTTTTCATATTGACTAAGCTCTGCGAGTTTTCCATCTCCTCCTGTCCTGAAATGCATTGATCCCTTCACACGTCCAGCCAGACGCTAGTTATCTGCTTTCACTTGATCTGCTTATTTGGCCCAAGTTGATCTCAGATCAGCTCGTCTCATATATCGAATCCAGTACCCTCCCATTTGGTATCAAACATAAATAGGTTAAGGTCCATTTGCAACGTCACAAAGCAGATCAACAGGTTCAAAGTATTGATATTTCTGTGACGTGCTGGTACACGATGTGATGAATCATTCAAAAGCATTCACAGCATTTCTTCTATAAAAGGTAACAGCAGATTATATTATAATTATAATGAACATTTTAATTGTAGATGTACTGTATATTATGAATCTACATTTAAATACACAAAGGGAATATGTGCCAACTGAACATTTTGGATATGCATCAGGTTAGTTAGGAAGGAATTAGATGGGAAATAGGAAAATACACTGAACAGAGGGAAAATATGTTTTGTTTAATTCCCATTTCAGCCAGATGTGATATGATCATCATCACTTAAATAATTATGATGATTAGACTGAATGTGGAGCAGTGCCATGGGCTGCTGGTTTTGACATGCACACATGTTCTGCAATACTAATGTTTTGAACTCCCGTTACAGAAATGTGAAAAATAATTCAAACGTATCAGGGACTGGCTACCAGCAGTGTGTCCGTGAGCAAGGCATTGATCCGCCCTTTAATAGCCAAAAGGATTTCAGGTAAAGAAGACTAATTTATTTAAACATCTAACACACCTGCTACACAATAGAAAAGCTACGCCTTACTGAATGGCTGGATGTAAATGAAATGTAAGACAATAAGACAATAATAGGATTGAGAACAAATCTACCTCTGCTAACAAAAGTAGATTTAAACAGGATTACTAGCTTCAACACCACCAAATCATATAAGATCATTCAATAAGGCCTGTGCTGGAGGTGAAGTCTGATGTTTGAAACCATGTGTTTAGTGGAGAACTTCTAAAGTTACATGTTCTTGTCAGGACGTCTGAACGTTTAACAAACCAGCCAGAGAAGAACGTCTGTTCATCCACGGGGGGAACAACTGCTTATGTAATGAAATGCTCTGTCCAAACCAATGCTCTGTTTAAATAACATTATTTTTCTCTCTTTATTGAAAGATCCCCATTTTAGGATGACTGGTGTTTAAACTTAAACATCTAAACGTGATGTTGCTAGTGAATGTGCTGCCATTACTGTCTTTGTGGGAGATTTGTTGGAGTCAAAATCTCATTGGCAGAAAAAAGAAATTAACAAAATTGTAATTGGGCTTTTCTCCATCACATCCATACACAATGCACCAAAATAAATAACAGTTTAAAAGACCTCCTGAAGTGTAGAATTCAAGTTGCTACAGCACCAAACCTCCATCATCTAAGTATGACCATCACCAAGTTCTTCAGCCAGATTCACACACTCATCTGCATGTTAAAAACACTGCCCACGTTACCCACAATTCAATACAACCAACAACAGTTGGGTGAGAGATCTGGGTGTGTTTCCGGTAGCGCCTAGCATCCAGCGAGTATTTTTCAGCTCACTTCTATACCACGCCCCCCAGATTGTGTTTTGTTGTCAAACTTTGAGTCTTCAGTCTAATGACATCACGTGACATCACTCCTTATACTTTCATACCTTATATATTTCATTATTATATCCTATAATTTACTTTTTTTCACATGTGCGGTGTCAGATTGATGCTTAAGGTAGTTGGATCTCCCCTTTTAGAAGATTTCGAGAGGATTTACTGCCTACACGACCAATTCCACCTTCTATCTACAGTAATACTCTGCATGTTTGATGAGTATGATGTCATATTCCCCCCTGAGTTACTCTCATTGTTCAGTTGAATTGGATCATACCTGGTGCTTTGCTGTGGATCCACATCTGTTTCTTGCTACTGCATTAACAGCAAACACTGTTACCTTGATACAGCAGAGGGAGGAACCTGAGCTTGATGCGTTTGATGCCCTTTCTTATTTTGTGGCCTTTGTGCTGGTTCAATCTAGGACCACTTTGTTTATGTGCTCACATGTTGCTGCTTTAAAACATTTACTTTCTGATTGTATTATACGTGTCGTTCTGTTTCTCCTCTTGCCAAACTTGTGATATATGAGCTGTTCCTCCTTCTCTATTTTTTTTCTATTTGTCTTCAAATTTGGAATTAATAGTTAAACTTTGACCATAGTAACAATAATACTAAAAAGGTTGGAAACCTAGTCCAACGACACACTGTAAGTCAAAGTATGGGTAAAGTTATGTGTCTGTGGCCCCCTTAGAGCTTCATACTGTGATCCTAAGTGCACAGACTGAATTGATGACCCACTTCTCTTACAAAACCCTTTCAGTGTAATTGCAGCAGACATAGCTTAAACACACAGGTTACAGTAGGTAGAAGACCTGCACCGAGAAAGTAATGATGTTTAAACGTAATGTTAAATTTCACAAGAATTCAAGTAAAGAGAAAACTAAGTGTATAAACTCTGCCTCCAGTATCATTATGTAACCTTTCAGTTGAATAAATTACACAGGCAAAACTACACTTCTGGACTTTGTATGATGTTTGAGTTTTTACCACAGTGAAACGCCATGAAAAGTGAATTTTTAAAGTCAAACACGCAAAAATAAAGCATTAAATGGATATTTTGCATCGTGCATTCCCTGATACTTAATCTTTTTTTAATCTTTTATTATAATATAGACCACAAAGGCATTATTTCAATTACAATTTAAGCTTTAAATCTGACTTTATTTAGAATTATATTTTGTTTTATACATTGTTTTACTTTTTTGAATTGTCATTTCTCCAAGTGAAGACAAAAACAAGCAGAAGATGAAATGACCTAACAAGTGGTGCCATGCGCTTTAGGGTGCATGGTCAAAATGAAAGACAGAATCTGAAAGTCCTTCCTGGTATACTTACATAAGAAACTCTGAGATTTACAGCATCATTTCCAGAGTAAAGTTCTTGGGGTTTTAGAAGAAGGAACAGCCTCCGTGCAAAATCCATGTCTTCCCATCAAGACGTATTCCGCTTCATGGTGGCACAAAAACTCCAATCGACAGTGTCAGAAGGCGAAGTTTGACGGCCTAAAAACTTACTTCTGCACAAACACCAGCGCTCTAATCACCTTATGTTGGACATTTTGAAACCTGCCGTAGGTGTGGTCCTCTTCCCTCCCACTTGAGCGGCTCCTCCGTATTCATCCCACAGAAGAAAGATCCTGACCCGCGCGCAGTGAGGAGAGGATGCTGCTCAGTCCTCAGCAGTCGCTCAGCGGCGGGGGAGAAGCACCTCGATTTGCCCTTGAGCAAAAGAGCATGAGGGAGGGAGGATGCTGCTGGACCACAGGGGATTACCGCTCCTATAGACACACCGTGTCACACTCACATATCACACAGGGATGTTTGGAGAAAGAGGCAGATTTCACTCCATTTCAGCGAGGGCGCAGTTAACACTTGAACTTTGCTTGTCCACTGTTCCCTCTTTATGGTAACGTGTGAACTAATGTGAGACATTTTGAGGATTGAGAACACGTTAAGGATTTTCTGAAAGTGAAAGGACTCTGTTTTGATCTGCTATTTAATGTTGCGGCCACGCCTCAGCTGATCATGACCATGTGTTGATCAATGCCTGCATCAATTTAGATCACTGCTGTTTAACAACTAGAGGAATGGATCAATGACACAGCCTGCGGTGTGCAGGATTTAGGAGCAAAGCCTGTTGCACTTGAATGAATGATCCCTAAAATTACGTGGTTTAACAAGCTGCGGGCGTTTTATCTTGTGTTTCCAATGAGGGGCACTGGTTTTTGATTAGCCGAGTATTCCGCGCCTACATGGTTGATTATTGCACCACCTAGTGGCAGATGATGGCTTCTACAGGGGAGACGGAACTGAAAGTCTTTACTGAAATTTCACAAAGCTGCAACATACAGATCTTATGATCTGAGCTGCAGTGACCATTAAAGACAGGGACGTCGTGCTCCGTTTAGGGATTATAGTAAAGATGACGTGGTTCACATTCTGCTGTGCAGAGAGAGGGCCTCAAGAAGATATTTCTTTAATATCATAAAGAAATAAAATTGATTTAAAAAGTTAGGACAATATCTATATTTTAAATCCAAGTTGTGTATTAATTACATCATAAAAGGAAACTAAGAGACTGAGAATATATTTTAAGCCTCCTTCCATAAAATGATTAAAAGCCTACTTGTTATTTGCCTGCTTGTATGTGTGTGTTTGCCTGCTTTTATATGGCAATTGAGCAACAGATCTACTACTTGTGGTGATAAAATAAGCATCTTAACTTTGTGGGTGATTTGATTGTATATAAAAATAGGCTATATTGGCATACAGATGGGATTTTGCATATTTTGTGCTAAAGTTAAGGGGCCCTCATAGTTAGGTGCTTCAAGCACTTTGCTACAGTACTTTGCCTATTGGTAAAATCAGCTACAGTGCCAGTTTGAAGGTTTATGTTTATAACATTTTATACATTTATCTAGTTGACAATGACTGCTGGAAGATGACCTAATCCTCAGGGAAGAAGTAGTAAAACCACATTACCCATAAAGCTCAGGTGCATGTGTCTTCTTTTTTTCCGGATGTAGCATCACATGAATTCACTGTCAACATGCAAGATGGCCACGCATCACAGGCAAAATGCTGCTGGGCGGAGAAAAGTACAGGTAAATTAAAGGAGTTGCATTACTGTTTAAGTGTTTAACAACGGCAACTTGAGGTTTTTTGGCTCAAAAAAGTGCATCGCGGATACTTGACGGACAGCATAAACACCGCGCAAAAGACAGCGTTGCTGTTACGAGGCATGATCACTGAAGCCGGCTAACCCAGCTAGCTTAGCATACGTTAGTTGTTAGCGTCCCCGGCTAACGCTGGCGTCTAAATGGCTACAGGCTTGGTTAACGATTCACATACGAGTACGTGCAAAACGCTTTAGAAAGTGACTGCAGAGCTCGTCCGTTAATACCGACGATTCATGTGTTGTTTTAGCGGCTTTATTTAGCGTTAACGATAGCCTAGCTGCAGGGTAGCAGGGCTTGGTCTAATTCCTGGGGATACGTAAATATATGTCGGTGGTCCTGCAAAGCACCCAGTCATATAAATTGCTGCCAAATCAAAGCACATCGTAAGAACTCAATCTCCACAATACAGGGAATTAATTCACAATGTATGCGTATTGGGTGTTGTGTGTTGTTTGGCTGTTGTATGTTTGGCTAGGCTACACGTTTCCCTAGCTAACACTGAATATTCTTCCAGTGCGGGTTGAGGAAAATCAGCGGGTTAAAGCTTCGTAATTTACACACGGAAGTAGCTGCGTGCTCACTGTTTTCACTGTGTTTCAGGTGTCCTATGTCATTAGAGATGAGGTGGAGAAGTACAATCGAAATGGGGTGAATGCACTCCAGCTGGACCCAGCGCTGAACCGGCTCTTCACTGCTGGGAGGGACTCTATCATCCGGATATGGAGTGTCTACCAGCACAAAGTAAAACTTTTTATCCCCATAATCAATTAGAAAAAATCAGTTTTATTATTATAGATTGAAGAAGTGAAGTGTCACATGCACTAATATGTTTATTTAACTTTTCTGCCATTGTAGCAGGACCCGTACATTGCCTCCATGGAGCATCATACTGACTGGGTTAATGACATAGTTCTCTGCTGTAATGGGAAAACATGTAAGTTTGAGCACTTACAGCTGTTTTATTTAGAATAGAGATATTTTTTCAGATTAGTTAACTGCTTTGGATTTCGGCTGTTCTCACCGACTTTCTGCTCTGTTTACAGTGATATCTGCCTCTTCAGATACAACAGTCAAAGTATGGAATGCACATAAAGGGTTCTGTATGTCAACGTTACGGACACACAAGGATTACGTGAAAGCTTTGGCTTACGCTAAAGACAAGGAGCTGGTGGCGTCAGCAGGCCTGGACCGGCAGATTTTTCTTTGGGATGTGAACACACTAACAGCGCTCACTGCTTCTAACAACACCGTCACCAGTAAGTGCTTACTTCTGTTGACAGTTGTCTGGCCTACATCCTTTAGTTCCGATTGTTGTTATTGTTGCATCTATATGTTACCTAGGTCTCTATAATGGCTTAGCTTTTTCTGTGGGAGAAATTATGCACCTGTAGACTTACTCTGTTTTGTCTGCAACAGCCTCGTCACTGAGTGGGAACAAGGACTCTATCTATAGTCTGGCTATGAACCAAATGGGCACAGTCATTGTGTCTGGATCCACAGAAAAGGTCTGTTCCCATCAATGACAAACACGCACACACTCAAAACATCTTTTAAATCATATCAGGGCAACCTTTGGATTATTTTTACCTCATTAAAAGGCCACATCTGAAGCAAAATACTCTTGATTTACTGCTGAGTTGAGAGGTTGTTGTCTTAGTTTCGTTCCTACTGGTTTTTGGATCCCGCAATATGTGTGCACAACAAAGGATACAGAGTAAACTAGGTGCAAATAAGAAATTATATACATAACTGGTTATAACAGTATTTATGGTGGAGAACACGTTGTGTTTAAAGTTGATCACTGAGTTCAGCAGGTCAACATGCAGCAGAGCCACTTTATGTTAAACATCTCTAACATCATTTATGAGGTTATTTCAACCGTGTTTACAAAAACATCCAGTTTCTATGAAACATTTGAACACTTTTATTTAAACGTTACCTTATTAGTTTTCATTCATTGAGTGCATGTAATGAGCGATCGCATTCTTGTCTCCTCCTTTGCCTACTGTCTCAGGTTCTGAGAGTATGGGATCCCCGCACATGTGCAAAACTAATGAAGCTAAAAGGTCACACAGACAACGTCAAATCGTTGCTGCTGAATCGAGATGGCACTCAGGTCAGTTGGCGTGCCTGAAATAAACAGCAGTTGGCAGCTGTTTAGCAAAACTTTATGATTCTAAATCTGCCTCTTTCTGTTTGCTTCACCCTTCAGTGCCTGTCAGGCAGTTCAGATGGGACTATCCGCCTGTGGTCACTTGGCCAGCAGAGGTGTATTGCCACCTACCGCGTGCATGACGAGGGGGTGTGGGCCCTGCAGGTGAATGAGGCTTTTACACATGTCTATTCTGGAGGCAGAGACAAAAAGATCTACTGCACTGACCTGCGTAACCCAGACATCCGTGTGCTCATCTGTGAGGAGAAGGCCCCGGTTCTCAAAGTAAGGAGTCATTATACTTAAAACTATCCTGTTGTGTGCTATTGGTGTTACTCTAAATGTATTATTTGACATTACAGGTATTGTCTGTAATGCTTTCAACTGGTGGGTTTTCTAATACACGTTACTTTTCTTTCTGTTTAATCAGACAAAAAACCTTTGGGGACATGTTACTGTTAAGGCATTACTTATGTGCATGCTTTTTGTTGCTTCGTTAGCAGTGGCAGCTATGCTAAAGTTGTAGCGTACCATATTTTTCGTTTCGTTTTTTAGCGTACCAAGGAACAAACATGTCAGAGTAATATCCCTGGCATCGTCCCTGACCAGCCATTTGGAGTCATTCAACCTTTTGCTGTATTTCTCATTTGCTCAGATGGAACTGGACAGATCTGCTGACCCACCTCCAGCAATCTGGGTCTCCACCACCAAGTCATCCGTTAATAAATGGGTAAGCATGCGTGTCACCTCTCTGAGATCCTGGGTTGATCGGCAATGCAACAACACACCTAATGCTGTTCAGCTGTAATCCTCCTGTAATTCATGTGAAACCTTAAAGCAGCTTTGGATGTTGTGGGTGATACACAAAAAATAAATTAAATTACTTTGATCACAGCTATTAATTTCAGGAAGCACGTGGATGCAACTATTAAAATCCAGGATAATCACTATTTTTTATTTATTTATTTGATTATTTCACAGTCTCTAAAGGGAATGCACAACTTCAGATCATCAGGGGAGTACGACAATGACTGCAGTACTCCTCTGACACCACTGTGTACTCAGCCAGAACAAGTCATCAAGGGTAAACTTGTTTCAAATCTATTTATGTTCTGTTTTGTTTGTTTGTTTGTTTGTTTTTTCACAATTTCTGGAATATGTTTTTTTTTAAAGTGAAATTGTTGGTTGTATTTGCAGGAGGTGCCAGTATTATCCAGTGCCACATACTGAACGACAAGAGACACATACTGACCAAAGATACCAACAACAATGTGGCTTTCTGGGACGTCCTAAAGGTGAACTCCACATTGTAGTTGCAGGCTTAATAATTGTGTTTGAGTGCAATTGTATTTATTGTTATTATGTCCATGCCATAGTGAATCTGTTTGTTATCTTTGGTTTATACTCTAACAATACATATATGTATTTAACATTTTAGGCTTGCAAGGGTGAAGATTTGGGGAAAGTAGAGTTTGATGAAGAGATTAAAAAGCGTTTCAAAATGGTCTATGTGCCAAACTGGTTCTCTGTTGATCTGAAAACTGGGGTAAGTGAATAACCTCAAATAAAAACGTTTTATTTATTTAGGAATACACTTGTTTTTGTTGTTCAAAAATCTTTCCGGTTTCTGATAAAGAGTTTTTATTGTTGCATGACTGTATTTTGCTTTTTGCTTATTAGATGCTCACCATCACTCTGGATGAGAGCGACTGCTTTGCTGCATGGGTGTCTGCAAAGGATGCTGGGTTTTCCAGCTCTGATGGATCTGACCCAAAGTGTAAGACATCCTGCCTAATCACATTTGATGTACTGTTAAGATAAATAAGATATACTTATGAGCTGAGGCTCTAACTTTATATTTGTCTCTGCAGTGAACCTGGGTGGACTGCTGCTGCAGGCGTTGCTGGAGTTCTGGCCCAGGACTCGCATCAACCCCATGGACGAAGAAGAGAACGAGGTGAACCACGGTAAGCAGACGTTCTGCCTCTTACCTGTTCACCTGCTGTTTACTGAGAAATTATCCTAAAACCAAATTCGTGCATCATGCATGCTTCAGCGTGGGATATTTAATCACTGAGTCGCATTGTGTTGTCGTGCCCACAGTGAATGGCGAGCAGGAGAACAGAGTCCAGAAGGGAAATGGATATTTCCAGGTGCCACCACACACGCCAGTCATCTTTGGGGAAGCAGGAGGCAGAACTCTATTCAGGTAGAGTTTCAACAGGTCTTCAGTGTAAATTGAGAGACCTGCTTTGAGTCTTGTCATAGCCAAATGTTGACTCATTGATTGCAGCTCCTGATATTTTGTGTTGTGTTTTACAGGTTGCTATGTAGAGATTCAGGTGGAGAGACTGAATCCATGCTGCTGAACGAGACAGTCCCACAGTGGGTCATTGATATAACTGTAGATGTGAGTATTATGGCTGTTTATTATCTTTTTATTTACATAGATAAGGCACATTTTATTGAAAATATGTGACGGAGTTGGAGTTTCTTATCTGCTAGTCTCTTTAACTTCACCTCTGAGAAAACTGAAATCTTTATTAAGTTCTCTTTTTTTTTTTTTTTTTTCCCCTTTACATTTCCATATTCTGTCACTGCTAACTTTTACTTACATTCAGGGTCTGAAATCACCATGAGTTAAATGTGGGCATATTTTCCATTTGCCATGTAATTCTCAGAGGACTATCCTCCACACTGGCGGCTAAATGTTTGTGACAAAACGACATGATCTGCCAATCAGGAATCTGTGTTTGGAGAAACCATTATGTGATTGGTATGTGACAGATGCTCATAGCCAAGCTAAGATTGGCTATTTCTCTGTCCTATCAATGTTTATTTGAGACATTTGCTCTCGTTTTCTTGTAAGGTTTCACTTGCCTTGCCTTGAAAGTGAAACTGCCGAGCGTTTCCCAGTGACGTTTCTTTGATTAATAAGACATTTCTTGATTTTTTTTTTTTTTTTTCCCTTTTTTTTGTTTTTAATTTGCTAATGGTTTCATTTAATTGTTACGGGTATTTGAGTAATTAAAAATTGCAGTTCTATCCATTTAAAATTTAATGTACAACACAAAACACACTGTATGTAAGTGTGGATTCCATATTGTGTATCTGTATCTCCTTTCATTTTGAGAAGCTGACTCATGTCTCTATTTATTTCAGAAAAATATGCCGAAGTTCAACAAAATCCCATTCTACCTCCAGCCTCATTCTTCCTCTGGTGCAAAAACTCTAAAGAAGTGAGTTTTAAACGTTTAAAAGGCTAGAATTGAAGTTTTTATTTTGTGTTTGTGTAAATCCAAGTTGATTTCTACATGGTGAATGTTGCATTACTGCATTGCAGCCTGTGTTTTAAGAACCGACTTTACCTGCTGTGTCTGTTCTGTTCAGGGACCGTCTCTCGGCCAGTGACATGCTCCAAGTGAGAAAGGTGATGGAGCATGTTTATGAGAAGATCATCAACCTGGACAACGAGTCGCAGACCACCAGCTCCTCAGCCAATGATAAGCCCGGGGAGCAGGAGAAGGAGGAGGACATGGCCATGCTAGCCGAGGAGAAGATCGAATTAATGTGTCAAGACCAGGTGGGCGCACAGTCTTTGCTAGGACATCCTGCACGTCCTATCATGTATGTAATTTTATTAACCTTAATTTTTTTCGTGTCTCTGAACCAGGTTCTAGATCCCAACATGGACCTGCGAACAGTTAAACATTTTATCTGGAAGAGCGGAGGGGACTTGACGCTTCACTATAGGCAGAAGTCCACGTGAAAAATCGTAATTTTTAAAACAAGAACTCTTCGTCATTTGCCAATCCCCACTCACCTCTGACATGTAGTACCCTCAACCCCATTGTGTGGTCAAGAGTCGCAGTATCAATGAGAATCCAGTAAGAGAAAAAAAAAAAGTGAGGATGTGGCTCGTGGTGTATCATAGGGAACTGACCAGAACAGGCTGGAGCTGCCAAGAGATGCCTGGAGATAAGTGGTCTGTTTTTTTTGTTTTGTTTTTGTTTTTTTGCAGTTGGAAGATTGGACTCAGTTGTCTCCAGAATTCACCAGTTTTAAACACCTTTGACTGCTATGTTTGTTTCCTCCTGATTGGCATTTTGTTTTGAAGCAACTGAAATTACAGTACATGTTTGTGTCAGAGAGAGAGAGAGCGTGTGTGTGTGTGTGTGTGTGTGTGTGGGTGTGTGGTGTGTGGGTGTGTGTGTGTGTGTGTGTGTGGATGTAGTAGACTGTTCTAGTACATTCCAGAAACTGTCTTTGTTCTACAAACACTCCACCTGTCTCAGCAGTGTCACCGGTTCAGGGAGTACACTTGGTCTCTGGGTAATGTCACAGTCCCTCGAAGCGGTCCTCATCTGTTCTGTTGTCAACATTTTAACTTGAATTTAACCTTGACTTAGACATCTAATTTTTGCAGAGCTTGAACCTCATTGACAGAAGCACTTGTCTTTGTCTTTTTCTTTTTAGCTGTTCTGTTCTCAATGGACTGAATGTTCTTATTTTGTAAATATGTGTACAACATTTTTGATTTAAGTGACTTTTTTTTTTTTTCCTTTTGGTTTTGGAGCAGTTTTATTTTTGCTGTTGTACAGTTTACTTAAAAACCTGTTATATTTCAAATCCATCAAGCACATTCATGGTCATGGAGGTAATTTGGACTTGGATGTTCAAAAATTGCATTTGTTGTTTTCACTACAACCCAGAAATGGCAATTTACTCTTAAGAATGTTAGTAGTTGTCTAAGTTGTCTTAGCAATCGGGAAATTATATATAAGGTATATATCTTTAATAATTCACGCTTACTCGCTCTGTGCTTGGCTCATAAGCAGTGACTTTGACATCGAGGGCTGTTCTTAATGTATATTTCATCAATGAAACATAAATATAACTTGAAGAGGAATCACATCCAAGATAACAAAGGATTATTCGACCACTGTGGGGAACTCACCTGCGTGAAATAAACATTAATACCCATTTCGGTCTTGGGTGTGTTCACCTAGCAGTATGACAGATCCTTTCCATTGTAACTTTTATGGAATTAATTTTGCCATCAGGAGTGTGTGTAATGCCATAGTGTGGACGCATCGAGTGAGCTCCAATTGGCCAAAACCAGAATGGGTACCGTAATTAGGCCATAACACTGCAATATCCCTTGTTGTAATAATGTGTGAAATATGTATATTTTAGGCATTCAAAGAAATAAATTGGAATGGTTTAACAAGATTTATGGCAATTATAAGTGGATGTTGAGTTGTAATGTGTTCAAGCTGTTGAGTGTGAAATAAGAAACACAAGGGACAATTTCTTTTTTTTTCAAGTAATATGATTGTTGAACCATCAAAAAAATCACCCATCTGACATTCATCAAAGACTCTGCACTCATTCCTAATAAAACGTACAATTCATTGATTTAAAAAAACCTGCAAAAATACTTTTCCTTATTTTACACACTAGCACCTACTTTGACAGAGAAAAACATTAAGAAGCCCCCTAGGAAAAAAAAAAAACCCAACAGATATATTCCTCAACAGCAGGATTATGGATTGTGTTACCAGACTTCTTACACAGATCAGAAGGCTTGACATCTATTAGATTTACATTATAAATGCATCACCCGTCAACTCCCAGGAAGTACTTCAGTCTACTGTTGCATAGTTTATAAGTTGGATGTAAATGAGATGTGGGGGGTATAATTCAAGCTGTGCAAGTATTTAACTTTTAACTAAACACTTCAGAAATTCAGAATCATGCTAGTTTAAAAACAATTTGGGAAATCGTTATTTGTAAAATGCTTCTTCAAAGCACACTGACATCAGATATGACACCTGCACCATGTGATCAACAGCTTTGAAATCGTGAATAGTGTTATGGACATCAGGGCGCAACTGTGCTTTGCTGTAGTAAATACGTGTGTTTATGTCTTTGGAAATGTTCAAGTAACTATATTAGTGTCTAAGAAGCAAAGTGTTGTCACCCGTATAACCAAAGAAAAAGAAAAATGTTTAAAACGTTGCCTTTTGGTTCATAAATTAGCAATAACTTTAAATTCTCACATAAAAACAAATAGGATATTCCTACATTGTCATAAAATATTTTTCTACCGGTATACTAATGCTGTAGAGGGTTCCTGTAGTGTAACTACGGCCCTGCTGCTGATGACAGAGCAGTACATTTATGTAACTACCAGCATCTATTCAGAACATTTCTCTCTGTCTGTCCTGCACTTTCTAGATAGAGTTTCTTTAAAAAGCTCAAGTGATTATCAACTTCCCTTAGTCTTTTCTGTACGCCCCGATACAAGCTTACTCGAGATGTTGCTCTTCTTCCTCCTCATCACCCTCGTGGCTGCACTGGTGAACGGGAGACACATCCCGATACTCTGCAAACTCCTGCGCCGGTCCTGCTGCATCCTCGACAACCTGAGCAAGAGAATCCTCTGCAACTAACCCATCAACAGTTGGGGATAGGAGGGGTGGGGGAAAGTCTTCAGCTAATGTACAGGACTCACGAGGGTCAAGGGACTCTACGGACAACACACCCATAGGTGGACTTGGACTACCGCTAGACTCGATGTTGAAACTTTGTAGGTGCGTGGACTGTGTGACCAGGTGAGATGGTTCTATAGCTGGGACGCCTGAATCGGACAAAATGTCAGCAGAAGCAACAGCAGAGGTGAAGTCCTTTGCTGCCCAGGAGTTCAGCTCTTGTGGCTCAGGCTGGTTGCCTCCGGATGATGACAGCAATACACTGTCCTCCAGCTCCTCTGTACAACAGAAAGTCAAATACAGTCTTAATTAACTTGAGTCTACACATGAAAGCTCCAGGAGACTTATCTGAACTGCTGTGTGTTAACTCACCAACGCCAGAGATTTCACTGTCCTTCTCCTCATGCATAGCCAGAGAAGTGTGGGTCATGTCGATGGACGATGTGGACACATCCAGCCTGTCTAACAGATCTGCAGCATCCGGATTCATCGCTGCCACTTCAGAGTCTGAGAAACCTGGCAAAGCCAACACAAATATACACGCACATAAGATTTTCACACAGACTACAGGTCATTATCATCTTAAAACACTGCACATGTGAACTGACCGGGGTCCATGACTCGCTGAATGGGTGGAGGTAGAGGAGTTTCCTGGAGGGTGACTTGCTCCAGGTCTAACACATCTTCACTTTGGCTCGAAGGTGCCATCAAAGGTGCCTGGAAACAAAAGTGACTGCTATTGTCTCTGCATACAATAGTGTAGCTCTTAACAGAATCTTTTGACAGTTTGACACTAGTGGAAATGTACCTCCATGTATCCATCTGTCAGCAGGCTTGGAGAGGGCTTCTCCTCTGGAACAGGGGTGGGATGCTTCGCTGCTGATACTTCAGGATTTCCAGGAATTCGGTGCAGGTAGCCATAACCAATCCCACAACCCAAACTAAGAGGAAACCATTGTTATAGCTTTTTATTTTTTACTGTTTCATATTACAACATCACTGTTATTAATTTGACACAATTCACAACATATAAAATAATGCTGCATATAAGATAAGATAAGAAAAGATAAGATAGACTTTATTCATCCCACAATGGGGAAATTCTTTAATCTTTAAGTATTAACTATTAATCTCTTTAAAATATAGCCCTTAACACACTCCTACATTCATTTACATTGTAGATGGCTGATTTTGTTTAGCCTTTCAATCATTAAAAAAAACCTTACACAATAGGGATTCATTATCTCAATTAGTCTAAAGAGTCTGAAGGAAAAGGGGTGAATTTGAAAGAAATCAGTAGTCTGCACAGAGAAATCTTCATGTGTATTGTCACCTACCTGCCTTCTCCTCCCCATGCTCCATTTGGTGTGACCACCACCTCTCTGCAGGCGTCTGTTTGTGTGTTGTACACCAGCAGCTTCAGGGGCTTGCCTTCATGGGCCTCAATCAGTGAGAAGAAGTCTTCTGACTGGAAATCAGAAACTCTGATCATAATTTTTCAAAGAAACCTTCATACTGTAGGTGCACATTCAAAGAAAATCCAGCATGTTTTCAGACTTGTAGCACAACATGCAAAAATGATGATGATGATAATAAAAATGTCTTACATCTTGCAACACCTGGTCTGCTCCAACAATGTAATCACAGTGGGGCTGAAGCCCTGCCAGCGCAGCAGGTGAACTGGCCTCCACATCCTCGGGAGAAAAAAGCGAAGAAAATATAAAAGTAGGCAGTGACAAGGCTGATATCAGAGTCACATCAATGTGTTTTCCTAGTTCCAGATGAAGCAGCTTACCAGAACATGCCAGACATTTTCATTGGCTCCTTGGTAGCTGCAGAAGCGAACACTGGCACCTAGCAGGCCCTGCCCTCCCCACACGTTACTGGGCACCACCTCCAGCTCACGAACCCTCATGGTTTTAGTGCTGTACACCTCCATCTTCACTGCTCTCTCCATGTGCGCCTTCAGGAGCTCCTTCAGCAGATCATTCTCCTCGTTCTAGTGTAATAAAAGAGAAAATAAACTATTTAATACATCTGTTCTGTAGGTGTGTGTACTTTAATTATGACCACCTTGTGCTGAGTGACATCAGTAATACAGATTTTGTACTTACAAGTCTTTTATTGTCCAGAGACAGAATGAAGTCAAAGAATGGCTGTAGTCCAGCTTTTTCTGCAGGAGAATTCGGCTGCACCTGTCAAAACCAACACAGACAAAACTTTTTACATGTAGATTATTTGTAATTTGGTAATATTAAACACAATAAAAGGAATGAACAATCAGAATGTATAATACAATACAATACACTATAACGTAACTCCCAGACCCAAGCGCTTCAATCTGACTGCACAACATACTCTTCAAAATGTAGAAGTATTATATTTTAATCAGACATAGAAAAGCTGCTAAAGAAGCATGAACCAGTTGATGTTTAGGATTTTTGCTTCAACTCACTCGATCGATAAATCAGTTAATCGACTTACACTTAACGTTTTTTATTGTAGCAGCAGTCGCTATATTTTTACATAGAAAAAAAAACATGGAAAGGAAACGTGTTCTGTTATACTTCATTATTTTAGTTTAAGCATTAGCTACATGCAATGATTTCATATAGAAAGAAAACATTGGACACTGCAATAGCTCTGTGGATTCCTGGTTTTTGGAAGACTTATGCTTTTGATAACTTCCAAGCTTTATTATTATTTCCTACAAAAAAAATAAATAAACGCGCAAACAAAGTTTCTCTTGTGTTATTATGTCGAAACAGTGCCACCTCATCGGGTTTCAGCGGTGACTCCGCAGACACTACTTAGCTGACGCTAGGCTAGCTGTTAGCATACTGTAACATTTCTTGATTAGCTGCTGTAACGTTACGTGCTGCACCAAATTCAAAGCAAACTCGGTCTTACGCCGTGGACATGGTATCCATACGTTCCTCCTTCGGATACTTCAGAACTCTGTGATAGCCCCATTTCTTTAAGTAACGTTCAATTATGAATATTAACAGAAAATAACAAAAGTGTGAGGGTGATTATCACAGTTGACAGTCCGCGGCCATCTTGTCTGTAGTCCAAAACAATCGAACGTCGCTGCTACCGAACACTGGCACGCACATACGGAGCATGCGCGGTCGTCATCAGCGATCATTTAAAATCCACATATTTTTTGGAACAACAAACTGATTTAAAGTAGATTTAACAACAATCTAACACATGGCGTTATGGAAGTAGGATTTATTACAAGACTGTAGAAGACCAGATTAGCATTATGTAGCTGTTTGTGCAGTGCTAAAAGTAGATCTGATATTATATTATATTAATAAGGAACGCCTCACATGAATACCATTGCTACTACTAATGTTGCTTTTCAAATCAAACTAAATAAATCTAGTGATCTAAATATAAGTATCTACTTTCAGTGACCATAAACAGTGCATTTTGTTCATATGCTGTCTTTACTGTGACATTGACTGTGTGCCTTCACAGAGGGACCACAGATGTTTAGAGGTGAAAAACACAATGATGGGAAATGAATGCCTAAATTGATATTGCGTTTCATCTCATTTCAGTATTCTTATTTGACAGTAGTTACGTAATTATTTAATTAAGGTAATTGTGAAGTGTTATGTTTAATTATAATCCTTTTGAACAGCTCAAAAAAATCAAACAACATCCTCCAAAACATCATAAACTTTGCATGTGGGTTTAATTGGTTAGCGTACCTATTAAACTGACAACGGGTTGTATACAGATATACACCCAAACTGAACAGTGAACCATCATTATCTTCGTCAACTTTACTTTTGCTTTAACTACTTCATGTCTGCCCACCTACTCTTGGTCTCTACGCGATTCCAAAGATAAGACGATGAATGCAAACTGAATATTAATTGAAAAAGCATGAAGGCAGTGAATAAATAAATTAAAAAATTTATTTCATTGCTCAAATACAAAGATATTTTAAACATACAAACAGGAGCCAGTCAGATATTACAAAAATAATTTACAACCTGGATTGTGAAACCGTGAGTGGATAATCCTACTTACTCCACGGTGAGGGGCCAGTAAAATAGCAACATTACTGTCACAAATACTGCACACCCTTTATCAAATAGAATTGAATATTTTCAGTGGCCGTGGCATAAAAGGACATTTAATAAAGTGGCAGATCATTACATAGACTCATGGAATAAAAAGCAAAACTGAAATTATATTACTCAAGTGTGGTTTATCTGAAACAAAGGCAAATTATTTTAAAGCAACTGAAAAATGTCCAGATAAAGAGGAAAAAATATTTAAGCATTCATTCACATTGAAATATTCTTACAAATGCATTAAACAGTGCTCTTTACATCTATTTGCTATGACACAAGAGTTTCTTGAATCACCTACAAAAACTGATTGGTGGTGACTGAATAAGCCTATTCTGGGCTCGGTTCAGTGATACCAATCAGAGACTCGAGGAGGTAGGCGCTTGATTCATACTGTGGCAAACTAACAGAGCTAAACAGCTGGATATTGTGAAATCTGTCCGGATGCCTGTGTCCTTTAAAAGAGCTGTGCAGTGGTCCAGAGGGGTAGTCACTATCAAAGAACTCCAAGTCGGAGTCAGAGGACAGACTCAAGTCCATGTATGTGCCTACAGAGTAGTCCACAGTGGGAGAGGGCGTGGCTGGGAAGTCCTCAAGAGAGTCATTGTCAAAGAAGTCTCTAGTTTGATTAGCATTCTCATCAAGACAGTCGGTCAGCGAGGTCCTGCTTATATTGTCTGTGAATGTGTTGGCTGTAAGTGGTCCCACACTGTCAGTAGTTGTGCTGCGAGTAGCAGTAGAGTGCTGCATCACTGGGTCACCTATGTGCCTCACTTGACTGCACATAGAGCAGTTATCGTTTTCAGAGGCACAGATGCTAAGAGAACAGGACAATCCTCTGTCAAAATTAAGGAGATTCTGACCCCCATTGGCACATGCTCCTGTATCCGAGTCAGAGGAGGTGCTGGAGGAGTCAGTCATGTCGCTGCTGCAGCTGTTCTCCTCCACTACTAACCGCTCTGGAATGAAGTGGAAGGAAGGCGAGACGGGCATGGTGAGAGAAGAACAGTCCTCTTCTAATGTAAACCCAAAGGGGCAGCTTTTATCCTGTCCTTTCTGCACCTCAAGGCTCTGATCTTGGTTGTCAAACTCTACCAGGTCCTCTGGCAGTTCTGTTTCATCCTCTAGGCTCAGTGCTTTAGCCTGAAGTTGTCCCTCCAGTCCAAGTCTCATGATAGTGTGGATGTAATGGGTCTGCACACGTCTGGAGTCAAACTCAACGCGTCCCTGAGTGTTTCCACAGCCATCTTTAGAGCAGCCACATGGGAAGCTTAAGCGGTCCATCTGTGAGTGAAAGACAGCACAAGAAAAAAATGAATGCTATGGACTTGAATACTCTACAGACTACTGACACCCTGATGTAATGGTTATCACTATAAGACAAATGCAGGTAAATTGTGTTTTTAGCATATAAATCAAAAGATTATATGCACAATTAAAGGCAAAATCAATCAAACTATTCAAATTCATTTGAATAGTTTTACCAGCCCTCTTTGATTGGGCACAGCGAGTGGCTGAAGCAGTTTTCACAGTCATTTATATTTCTCAGTGTGCACATCTTCATTTCTTCTGCTTTCTCCCCAGGAATAGAGAGCTCTTTTGAAATGTGGTCAACCATCTAATAGTGCATTACCAGCAGTGGAATCACAGCACTCTCTGGTGGACAAGCTATTTAATAGCAACACTAGTAATACAAGCTAACGTGCTTTTATTTGACTTTGCATTACTCTTTTTATTTAGTACTTATGCAGTTTTGTAAATGCTGCTGTCTATTTATCAGCAATTAATTTAAATATATGCACACATGTATTGATCACAGTTAGAGACAGTCTACTTTGTATATTGTTGTCAGACAGACATTTAGTCATTACATTTCTTCATAATATGACAAAAGATGTTTAACCAGAAATACAAATATACATTTTCACATTTCAGTTTGTCTAGATGTAGTAAATAAAGCCCTCACATTTCTCAGGTGGAATGTTGTTGTGCAGTGTGTTTCAGTTGAAGTAAAAATTAGTCGTACCTGGCACTTGATGCCTGCCAGGCTGCATGCACAGGTCTCTGGCTCACAAAAGCCTTGGCAGTTGCATCCACAGGCCTCTCTGGAGAGTCGCAGGGCGTGAAGCTGCCTCTTCTCCTCCCTGTCGATACGCTTCACCCCCGCTGCCTGGAGGAGCGCCTGCCTCTGTTTAGAGGAGTACGGCTTGAAGAGACCTCCATCCTCCACCTCGACATCGCTGATGTGGATGGCACCGTCTTCATTTGGGACTTGATCTACCGTGAGCCTGTCTGCTTCTTGCTGATCAATGGCCCCACTGGTGATCAACTGGAATTAAAACAACAGATGAAGTAAGAAGAATACTGAAAACACAATCAATTTAAACTAATGTAGAAATAAAGTGTACTTACCTTGTATTTAAAGGCCTTGAACCTCTCTTCTCTTAGCCGTTCTTGGAGCCTCACTCTGCGCCTGTGCTGTTGTTCCAGTGCATGTTCTGCCACTGTGTACCTTTGGATAGCGCTGTGTCTCTGGACCATGCCGAGGGTGGCTCCTCCACGTCTGGGCACACTGGTGAAGCCCTGGCAGCGTGGGAAACTGAACACCGTCACCTGGTCAAAGCGCACATTGCTCTGTGCACCTTTAAGTTTGGGCTTCTTCAGGATGGACTGAACTGATTGGGTAAGAAAAAGAAATACAAAACATGAGACAAATACAACAAGTACATCACTATCAGGTTTTAAGTCATTTAAATCTATAACAAGTGGTAATATAAAAAATACTTTGAGAACATTAACATGTTTAATGTCTGTCACAACTGGTAAATCCAGAAATGGCAGATTGTTAGTTATTGTATTTGAAAGTACTAGGCTGTAGAAGGTATTCCTAGATACTAATCACAGATGTTTATGACAGCTACTAGGACTCAGGCTTTGGGTTCTGTAGGTCTATGGCTGGCCAGTAGGTGGTGCACTACAGTGAACATAATGTGCAGAGGAAATACTAACAAATGGCTCTATTAAACAGAACAACAGCAAACAGGACAAGAGGTGAATCAAGGTGTTGTTTATTTGAGGTTTATTGGAATGTAATTAGACTCTTTCTACCACTATGGTTAGTTTGGTTTAAATGTTTGCTTTCAACAAATTGTTTGACCTTCATGCATAACTGAGGCTGAACTCTAGTTCCAAAGTCAGTAAACAAGAGACCAGCTGACCATGCTTGTGTCAGATGCCCTGTTTCTCTAGAAAAACTCCACACTGGGGCACTGTCTGCACAAGCCTGAAACTGTAATACATTAGGTTTTAGCATATACAAAGGTACCTGCAGATTCTGCAGATTGTGTGCAGCTTTGTGGTATCTGAGTAAGGCCATTTGATATGACTTGTTTAAAGGGACCTTGCTATTCAAATTGATTCCACAACGTGCTATTGCTCAGGCAAATGATTTGTCTACACAACTGGACAGACAGTCCAGAGGCGAATAATTCTCTGTGCATTATCTCGAACGGCCCTATAAACTTAGCATTTTCATATCAGCAAGTCATGACAGTGCTGCAGCTAGGTGATAAGAGACACTCCCATAAAACATTGCAGATAAGGAAGAGGTTTGCATTATTTGAAAGTGTGGAGAAGAAAACAGTGGTTGTTGGTTGGTTGAAGACTTACTAGGTAAAATGGTTGGTAAAGAAGGGCTGTGGGGAGAGAAATCCTGGTTACCAGAGGAACTGCTCTCCCCGTCTGACTCCCACCCTGAGGACGCAGGGGAGGAGAGGGAGGATGGGGGAGAGGAGGAAGAGTAACATGGGTCATCATCCACCTCTGCAAACTTTCTCTTGAGGATAACTCTCATTGTTTGGCTCTGGTGGTTGATATACATTCTACATGAACACAAAGAAAAACAGTGGGTTAAATATTTATCATACCATGGTAATAAATGCACAGATCAATACCCTAAGAGGCAAATAACAATTGATGCATTCTGTGGCTTCAGAGCAGGACTCATTTCAGCATTCCTTACTGTGGAACATAAGAAAAGCCATTATGTAACTCGATAAGCTAATAACACAAAAAACTATTCAGCAACACAGCACCAGCAATGTGTCTTCTTCTGTTTGTTCACGCACAGGCAAATTAAACATCTTTTTTAAATGACAACTGGAGGAATGAGAGCTTGTTCACATTAAAAGCTGCAGCTCTGCTGGTCGAGCCGGTTCCAGGCCACAAGTTTGTTTAGGCTAATGACTATATATCTTGATAGGAATTATACTGAAATCCTACTTTTGCCTATAACCAGCTGAGCACTTGAGGGAGTAAAAAAAAAAATAAATCAACTGCTCTTTTCCTTTTCCCTGCAGAGTAATTAACATTCCAATGATTCCTCAAGTTTTTTTGTGAAGAATATGTGGAAATGGACCGTCCAATGGCTGCACGCTAAGGGTTGGGGGTTGAAATGGTTCAAGTGGCTGCTATTTTTGGATGCAAACGTGGAAACTACAGCCAAACATGAGTAATTTTAGCGTTCCAAGCTTTAGCTGGGCGTTTTACAGTTATGGGATAAAACAAAAAATCTAAGCAATGTTGTTAAAGACTAAAATCTGTTATTAGTTTATTCCAACATAGTCCATGACAATTTTGCAATATGTGAAAAAACTATTAATTGCAATTGTTTGGATAAGGGCTGAAGTAATTTAATCTTATTAATCTGCTGAATATTTTCTTGATGAATTCTCTCGGTTGTTGCACAATTTACAAGTTGGCATATTGAAATATTGTCAAGGCAGCAATTTGAAACTCAGGCATTCTCTTAATATCATAGAACTACTAAATATGACAGTTTGGGGAGTTTAAGCATTTATCACTTCCACTGTAAGTTGATTTACAGGTAACAAACACGAATGGTCAATAGAAAATTGAACAGTGACAGGAGATAAGGCAAGCATCCATAAAGACAAGTGACCTCTTATTGTCTTTTCTTAGCAAGTCGTTTAAAGCCAGTGTTTGTGTGTGGTCATAACCTGGATCATAGACCGTACAGAGTTTGTGTGTGTGTGTGTGAGAGTGTGTGTGAGTGTGTGTGAGTGTGCACTTGGTGAGTAACTTCCTGGATCCCTCAGCAAATAAGAGGTGAAACAAGAGACAGCTTATTGTGCCATTTCACTGTTTACCTCTGCTACACAGACTCTTAGGTATAAAGCAAGGAGTAAATCTGAAAACACATCTGCATGCCTTTTTAAAAAAAAAACAAAAAAACAAAAAAACAAAAAACAAAAGACAGATCATTTCTTATTAAAGCTGCATTGCAGTGTTGCTGTCCCTTTCCCAATCGCATCCCATGCGTTGCTTTTACCATCAGACAGAGTAGAAAGACTGTACATGTGGGTGTCCACATCAATAATTTAAAGGTTCAAAGCAGCAGCAGCAGCAGCAGCAGCAGCAGCGCAGTGCTCGTACGTGTGCGTGCGGAGCAGGACAGCGACGAGTGTAGGCTGGATTAACGAACTAAGGAGTTTTTCGAGTGGCAAAGTGTTGGAGAAAAACTAGAAGGACGCACAACGTGCTGACCGTAATTTAACTATTGTGTTCAAGCGCACTTTAAATCCCCGCAGGAATGTAGCAGCGGTGTCAGCCCGAGGTTTCATCGGAGCAGTGCGGGAGTCGTTTCCTGTTTGGCGTAATAACAGTAATTAGGCAGCTGACCTCCTCAACCCTCGGCGACAACACTGGTCCCCCTGTCAGTCCCCGTCTAAACCCCAACAAACTTCCTCTGCTGCCTCCCCGGACCCCCCCCGTCCTTCACATAGCTGCTCTCTCTACTTACAAATAACAGTAACGTTTGAGCAGCAACGTAAATACAAGTAAAAATAGTGCTCACGGCGGAGTAGTCACACTAATTTAGACAGTTGTGGACAAACATAGCAACTGCGAAATGATGATCATACAATACGATGAGGTCACTGTATAAACTCATTAGTGACACAATAGGACGACTTTTCGTTAGTTACTCACCACGAAGTAGAAGACAGCATACCAGCTGGAAATGAAGGCTGAAATTGACGCGAAGTTACGCTGAGTGCTGTCGGCGGTCCGGCCAGCTGAGCATTGTGTATCGCTCTGTGTTTACGTGAAGCTGCACAGTAGCAGCAGTGTGAGCTGGGAGCCGCCAAAGACACAGGCGGTGACAAGATGGTTCACCCCCCCTCCTCGTTAAAGCTCGAACAATACTGGACTACGAACTGGTTAGCACAGCCACCAGGTTATTCCTCATTTGCTATTTATGTAGCAGATTTCACACAAACTACGGGTGTAGTAAGTTTGACACTCCACCTCTTAATGCAGCAGCAGCGTTTCAACCGAATCAAACAGCACGCTGCGCTGCCATTGATGTAAAGTCTACCCAAACAACGTGGCTCGGTCTAAACATTGAAAAAGACCAAGATAACCAAACCGAAGGTACACCCGCTTAAACAAACGTCTTTATCAACGTTATTCCCCCAGTTCAAACAGTTACCGCTGATATTTATCGAAGCCAAATTTTGTATTTAGCAGCCCACCGAAACCGGAAATACTTACAGGTGGCTCCTCTCGCTTGACAGGTCCTCTCTGACTGTCTTGACGCAGACGGTGACACAGAGGAGGAGACGCTCATGACTGACACCACTGCCCACAGATTCCTGCCTGTTGTATTCACACTTTATTGTTACAAACGCTGATGTGGTAGCTACTAAATAACCTTTAAACCTCCAGCTGATGGTTATTATCACAGGGAAATCAGGCACTATTATGAAAGAGTTAGACATTAGGCAAGAGTTAGTATAAATTAAAGTGATTGACATTTATAAGATGGACAAAATGAAACACCAGGCAGTAGGAACAAACAAATATTTAATTGTCAACGTAATTATTCAATAGTGGTTAAATGTCAACAATTAATTAAAAGATCAATATATTTATTTCCATACACTGCCTTGTCTTTTGAGTCTGTGGAAATAGACATCAAGCTTGTGGCTTTCAGGCTCTTGTTAAATTTGACATATATCCTTGGTATTCATCTTACCATTACTGTAATATGAGTCATTGTTGCTCCTTAGTTGGAAATGACGATATTATTCTGACACTCCTAAACTCCAGGAACCTCCCTGAGACATAGCGGAGCTGTAGCTGGGTGGACAGGATATGGATTTGGGTGTAAAGCCTCTCCCTCTTTTCCTCAAAAAAAACAAATAAACAAACAAAAAAAAACTATGAAATCAAATCTCCTCCCTGTTTTCATGCTATCCTCTGCTTATAAACAGATGACATACACTGAAATGTATCTATGCACACAAATGCACACTCTCATTTCAGGTTTTACAGCAACGATCTACTGAGTGAGAACACAGAAAGTGACTGGATTAACATTCCAGCATTTAAAGATAATCATGGGATACTCTGTGTTCCCAACTGTGAGGAAAAAGGAGCTCAGGCAGACAGAGCTTCAGATTAACAGATGGATAGATGAATGAACAAAAATATCAAAAATGCTCCTCAGCCCGTGCTTTTACCCCCATGGTGATACACATCAGTGCTTCAGTTTGAAGAGTTAAATAAAAACTGTACTGATACCTAAACACCTTGTCCAGACACACTGGCCAGAGTACGGACTGCTCATCCTGACCTCAGTACACAGTCGAAGTGTGTTATGCGAGTGTGACCCACTTTGGCTGGGATCACTATAGAGCATATGTGTTTCTAGTCCAGTGACCTGTGTGGGTTGTAAACACGGGGGAGAATGTGCAGCAGAAGAAGAGGGACTTGCTAATACAGTGAAACGGCACATCAATAAATAACAGCGATGGCTTTTATGTAATGCTCAAAAGTGAAAAATTTGAAATAAATGTGATGTTCTCTATTACAGTCTCTGCTGAAGGTTGGACTTTGCAGCTTGAAGGTTCATCCAGTCTGCGTTTCCTCACTGAGATCTTTGTGTGACTTACTCATGACACACGATGAAAGTGCTACGTGCAGGCCTCGTGGCTATTTATAGCACAATCACACTGTGTGGACAAAAATACATTTCTACGTTACAGTTGGAGTTTCCTGTTCCTTTTTACTGCATGTTACCACACACAGTGTGACTTTGTTGCACGTTGTGTGAAGGAGATGAGTCATGGAAGAAAATTAATATTCCACTTGTATAACATTGCCATTGCCATATTTAATTTAGAGTGTACAGAAAATACACCGTAATTCTGTCTCAATTTAATGCATTTAGTTACTTTATCAGAGCAGCCATCAAAACCTGTCTGACCCAGATTGCTAACCTGATTTCATTACTTTTTTTTTCAGATTTAATTCCATTTGCACTTCATGTAAATAACAATGACAAATTGACATATTGCGCCACAGGAGGTTCATTATTTCAGAGCAGCTTTCCCCTACATTATCATCCACTCACATTCTGTGTTTGACAGATGATCCTGATGGTCATATCTGCTCGTATAGTCACGGAAGAGTGAGCGTAAACTGTGCTCTCAGTCCAGAGTCCGTGTTACATGACTTATAGTTAACCTACATTCTGGCAGCCTCTCAGGTTGCTGCCACTGGCTCTTGTGGCCCTCTTTCCTCAGTCAAGCTGTGCCAGTGATGGCCCACATTCAGCAGTACACTGAAAGAGCCTGACAAAGCTTCGGGCATGTGAAATTGTGCCCCACTTCGTCCTCTTTCCTGTGGATTCTGTCTCAGGGATTTATCCCCTTCTTAAATACCACTCTCAGTTTCCCTGGGCTTTGCAGGAAGTATCAGGTAGAGTTGGAGCGTAGTTTTATTGCATTCCAGTCAGGTAGTAATGCAAGCTGCCAACTGAAGCCACATGCCGCCTGCAGATTGTTTGGTTTTCCTGATACATGCTTTCCCTGGCAACAGAATCATAGATGATAGATATGATAAGTGAAGTGCGCTGATGACGTCAAAGTAGTAATCCTGCATGTTTTACTTAATAACCTAACATTACTGGAGTATTATAACAGATAATTGTGTACATTACTTTAATGTTGCAGCTAAATAGCTCATACATGTATCTTATTCTATGATAATAGTAATAATACTAATAGATAGATAGATAGATAGATAGATAGATAGATAGATAGATAGATAGATAGATAGATAGATAGATAGATAGATAGATAGATAGATAGATAGATAGATAGATAGTGACTCAGTGAAATAAGTTCAGTTGAATGTGATTCACTCCCTCATGATATCAGGAAATGGAGATAACTCCTACATCAAAATGTCACATGCACACATTAGTTGTCTAGTTTTTTTTTGTTGTTATTTTTTACATAGCGTCTGATGTCATATTTTGACACCCGTCACCATGGTCGCGAGGGCAAATATAGCCCACCCGATTCTATTTTAGAGGACAGAACGACAGTGAATCACAACATTGCAGCAATGACTGCCATCATTGGTAACTTAACTTTGTCAGCATCTTGACAGTCATCATTTTTATAGTAGTGATGTTATTGGCTTTCTAACTGACCTTTTTTTTTTTTTAAACTTGAAGTCTTTTTACACTTTGCATTTGTGGTTTGACCAGTTTGACAGTGCAGGTAACACAAGCACATGGACCCACAATAAGGGTCCTGTATTTTTCTCCCTCGAAGGATCTGTAGCGTGTCTAGACAGACAATCTGCCACAAAAACATCACAGACAAATATGTAACAGTAGGTACAGAGTTACTCAAAAGTGACTAGTGACTCCTAAAATAAAGATTTACTCAAATAAATGCTGAAACACTGAATCAGAAATGTCTCAGTCAATGACGTCTGCTGCCGAACAAATAGAGACCAAGTGACACTTCATAACTTTAATGAAGCAGGTAAAAATTTCACTGAAATGTTGTTGACTTTGTAAACAGTTCACCAGACAATCAAAAACACACAATCAAATGATAAACACTTTTCATATACATGGTTGTATTGTCTCTACTTACCTCACATTTCTATAGTTTGTTGTTTTCTTTTACTGTTAGCTGTCGTCCTAAATTCCACATCCACGTTATTGAAATGATGATATTTTTCTGATTTGCCTGTGTTTTGTCTATTTGCATGTGTTTACTTAAGTTGCAGTGTGTTGAGCTCTCAGGGTCACCGCAATACTTAATAATGTAAAGATTATTCATAACCTTTACTGTGAGGCGGTGGTCCTAGTTAGAAGTAGCATTAGCTGCTGGAGCGAAACTAACTTGCCTTGTGTTGATTGCACCTCTGGATAACTTCACTGTGAGAGCACATGCTGCCTTTTAATATGACCTCCTTGGTTTGTGATACACCTGTGCAAATTTTATATACAATAGAAATATGTTTTCCAGGACCTTAATCTCAATTGTGTGCCATTCTTTTTTAAAAGAGGTGCAAACCTCACTTTCTTAGTGGTGACACTGTAAGTGATGTGTTAACTGTCGTCCTTTTATCAGTGCAGTGCAGTGGTATCAGTTCAGGGGATGACACCAGAGAACTTCCTGTGACACCCTTACAAACTCATGCCAAGTGCACCGGTGCCTAATCCTGGGGCTGGTCCAAGGGACGATATCACACCTCTGTAGAAGAGCAGGTGGGGTTACAACATCCTGGAGCTTGTGAGTGCCCTCTGTGCTACATGCAGGTTGAAAAATTAATATGAAAAAGATCTATGCTGTAACAGTGAGTAATGCTGTACACCCTGAGTGTGCCAAGAAGCACTGCAATGTATAATTCAAATGTTTTCACTTAACAGCCCTGTCATTGGTGAATACAGTGAGAGTGCCCCTGTAACACTTTGAGGCAGTGTATAGTAGCTATGTCATTTTATCAATAAGATTGTATTTTGACTTTTTTTATTTTGCAAGCTGCCCTTGTAGTACATCCTCCCTGTGTTGTAACATTTACAGTATTTTTCAAAAGCAAATCAAGCTGCAGCCCACAGTGCAAAGTAGGTTGCACAACTACAGTTTTCAACAGAAGCGATCTTATCTGTCGCTGCATGTGAGCAACACAAGCTGCAGCAGCCAAGCAGCTGTGTGATTGGGTTTGACACTCCCCCTTCAACAATGAGCCTCTTGTCAACATTTGCCAGAGAGCTGTGGTGACCTTTCTTACAAACTTACAAAATGGCATGTGTAATGCAACGTGGACCCATGAGTTTTTTCTCGGAGGAACGTAGTACACTGAGTGTAGATGTACACTATATCTCCTTAAGTCTCCGTCACGGCTGTTTCATTATGCATTCACAATTGTAGACCAACAAACAAAGTTGTGTGAGTGTGCATGAAGTGTGTTTTCCTGTTGTCATTGTGTCACTGATTGCGTCTGGCTGTCAGCCCTGCAGCGGGACCTCCTGTGCTCTCTCGGTTCCAGCACAGTGTATTCTGCTGTTGGTTGTTGGCTGTCACATGTGGCTCCATGTGAGGCTTTCGCAGGAGCACGCAGCAGCAGGAGGAAGGAGACCTGCTCTTTTCTCAGCTGTTCAAGCCAGTACTGACTGTTCTGTGAAGCTGTGTGGGTGAGACTGTCTGGCTCCCCCACCCTCCCTCCCCTACACACCCAATCCCTCACTGATTACCTCTCTCTTCTTCCACTGCAGCTGGCAAAGCACATGTATTAAAAGCTGACAACTGTTAGATACGGGACTTTTTTTTTTATTTACTTCTAACACTGATTTCTGAATCCGAAAGCTTTGATATCTGTTGAGATCATTTAAAGGAGCGTTAGATGCTGGCGAACAAATGCAATCAAACTGCTCGCCAGCATTGCAAACATCTGTTATACATGCGCACTTGCCTGGCAAGCTGTAAAGTATACCAGCTAATGTTGTGTCAGCGTGCTGGAAACTCTGTTGCCCTTTAACCATGTTTTTGAAGGGAGGTGGAGGAGGGTTGTTCCTCTGGTGCCATCTCCTGGCAAAAAGATTGAGGAGAAAATCAATGCTGTTTTTTCATGTGGGAAATTAGTATTTGTCCACATTTTGTCCATATTTTATCCACTCTAGGGAAGTAAGATAAACGCTCATGAAAAGTAATGTGGTCAGGTGAAGAAAAGTATCCAAGTAAGTACTGTACTTGCATAAAGAATTTGATGTAGTAGTGGCATGTTGACATCGAGTTGGTGCACCTTGGTTACACATTTGGAAATTGTGCTTATGAGTACAAAGCCGCATGAGATACAGGCAAAATACAACCTTCATAAAGTTTAAAGTGTAAAATGATAGCACACTCTGTGTTGGGGAGCAGCGGAAACAAGCAGTAATCACATATCTGACTTATCACCCTACACTTTGATATGGCTAATTTGTTAGCAGTGAGGTAAGAGGGAGTCAAAATAGTGAAGTTTTGGGACATAAAATATGCCAGTAAAGCCCTGTAGGGCTAAAGAAAACTCAATATCCACAAAATAATTATTATTTTCTGTTTCTCCTAACAGTGAAGTACAGTGGAGGGAGTGTCATGATCTGGGGCTGCTTTGATGCTTCTGGACTGACTGAATAGATCTGTTAGACGTCCTAGCAGTTCTGTGAGGAAGAATGGTTTAAAATTATTCCTGAAGATTGTGCAACTCTAATCCACAGCTACAGCAGGAGCTTGCTTGTGGCTATAGCTGCCAAAAGTGGTTCAACCAGTTGTTAAAACACTTTCACTTACTTTTTCCACCATCACTCTGTATGTTTAGCGAGTGAGGCATGAAAGATCATAGCTCTTGAATATCAAGTCACGTTTCTTGACCAATTTATGCAGAAAATCAGCAAATTGCAAACAGCACAATTGTATTGACTGCAGCAGCTTTACTTTTACTGAAAATAAAAACCAGAGTATTAGCAACAAAGCCAATGTGGTAAACATTTGGAGAGGAATACATGTTAAGTATGGATATTATCATAATCTCTATCATTTTCTAACACAAGTAAGCTGCTAAACATAGAAACATGACAATGCATGTTAACAACAACTTATACAAGCAACGTAACTACACTGCACACACCTACAAATACAGTAAATAACACTTACAGAAGATGAATCTAGCTAAAGAGATATCACCCTCCCTTTAAGTGAGACCTGGTGGTTTTTAAGCATAATATTAAAATGACTTAACTAAAACAATAATAATGTGGAGCATAATAAATGGAGTGGCACATCAGGAGACTAAACGTTACCAAACAAAACATCAGATTTCAAACCATCATTAACTTATCTTAAATTAATAAGGAATTTAAAATGTCAGAATTAACACAGACATTGTAAAATGTTACACATTGAGTGGATCTTCATGACTATTAATGATTACCTTGTGTTTCCTGTGTATAAAAAAAAAGTATAATGTAAAACACCATTTGATTTATTGGTGTATAAACTTCACATGGCAACAGTTTGGCAGAACTATAACCTCGCTTACTGAGCACGAACAGACTGTTATCATCGACAGGAACAAGAGCTACATTGATTTACATGCAGAGTCAGCTTCTCATGTACTTTCGTCAAGTCTCCTATTGGCTGAACAGAAGTAGCAACACATCATCATCTGTTTAAGCACAGCGTGGAATAAAAGGTGAATTAATGTGACACCTGCTGCAGGAGTAAAGTGACTATATGGGAAGCACAAATAAAATGCTGCTGCTCTGAGTTTTGGCATGAGATCCTGCAGCACGGTGGCTGTGCCAGGCATTTCAAACCCGACATCTGAGTGGACCAGCTGTCATCGTGCACAGAGGTCTAGCTTGCTGATGCTTTAATGTCTCACGCTGTCATGACCGTCATTAGTACTTAAAAGCAGAAAACACCACATTTCATGTTTACATGTACACATAGAAAAATTATTTTGTGTTTTATTGATGTGTCTGAGAAATTTATCAGGTGATGTCATTGTAGCAAACCATCCCAGCCGGAAGCCTCGAATCACAAGGTGTTAAAGGACTTTGGTCACTAGAAATTGCTGTGTCTTGTGAGAGGTGCCTCTAAACCACAAGTCAGCCAGACAGACAGAGATGCACAGGTGACTTCTTCTCAGTCTCTACAGGTATGGAGTTAAATATTATTTTGCAAACAGATTAGCAAGGGCCTTATTTCAGTGATAATACTGTAACTATGTTACCTTTTGTAGCTTATGCATTTCTTTTCCTGCATGAGTTTAGGAATGTACAATTACGAAATACATTTCTTTGCTCAAAAGGTAGATATTGTAATTTTTTTAAGGTAAGGCAGGTTTTTCCTTAGGAACAACAATCATGTATTTATTCTAAAATAGCTCACAGGGATACAGAGACGTTTGCTGTCTACTGCAGAGGTTCGTAAACATTAACAGAGTCATATGACCATCAGTGTGACAGTCTGCTCCAGCATGTAATAACACACACAAAGTTAAACCTAAACTGTGCACTTGAATTCTAGCGTGTTTAATGAATCACAAAGCATTGAAGTATCATCACACAAAATCGTATTCATTTGCTTATTTTAGCTGCTGTTAGAGAAACTACTATGGAGGCGTTTGGTCTGAGGAGGGCCCAGTCGTTGAAGAGTCTTTCAGGGGTTCAGGAGAGGTCATGGGTCGTGCCAGGTCCCACCCGCTGGGAAAGGAAGTCTGTGTCTCAGCTGGTACAACAGTAAGTTCACCACACTGTGTATTGATGCAAAGTCATAAACAGGTTTCCTTACCTTTACTAGCAGAGTTGAATGTGTTTCAGTTCTGTTCTGTTCTGGTAGCCATGTGATGAATGCAAATTGAGCATTGGTGCCTTACTTGTTCAAGGACACACAGATATTTCATTCATTTATGCTGTGTATACATTCCCAGCTAATCCCTGGCTTAAAACCACAAGAGTCATTGCACAAATACATAAATACATTTGACAATCTATTTGTTCTAACAGTTATCAAAGCTGTGCTGATCTAAGGAGTACTGAAAAAGTGGGGCACAAATCCCAGGTAGTGTATCTTTGTTTTCTTTTTTTCAACATGTCGACAATTAAAGCTCCAGTGCTGTCCAAAGAATACACACAGAAATCAACTGCTGTCTTCCAGGTGTCACAAAGCTGTGTGGACGGTCAATGGAGAAGGCCGGAGAGCAGGGACAGCGTGGCCCTCTGGGAATCGGGAAGAAACCCTTTTCTGTCCAGAAGTCGCTCCATGGACGTTCTCCCCCAGAGGGAGAGTTCAGGTACTAGAGCTCTGTGTGCCCTGTTTGAGTCCAAGGCCACCCTGAAGCAGAACTTCCACAGCAGCCCTCGGCTGAATGTGATGCCTGCTCCAGGCAGTAAAACAGGAAGAGACTGCCCCCTGCAGGAGTGGAGAAGTCACAACACCCCATTGAAGGAAACCACTGTTCAGGTGAGGGAATCTTATCTCATCCAGCTGCTTGCAAGAATTTAGTGACTTTTGTTCTGCTGACAGTCAGACTTACATTTTGACAACTGGCACTAGGATTTACCTTTTTCTGCTCCTGCATGCATCTTGCCCAAATCTGGAGCCACTCTGGCAGCAAATGTTAAAACTATTATGAAAGGAATATGGAAATTAAACTCCAATGTCATGTCTACTGACAGCTAGAGCTAACAGGTGCCTTGCTTACTTTGTTATTACTGTAGGCAGGGGAAACAGCTAGCCTGCTAGAAACACTAAAAATGCTGTATTAAAACCAACTTTATGACTTTAAATGTTGCTGATTCACAGAGAAGCTCCCAGACAGACAGAGGAAAGGCAACGAATGGGTTCCCAGAGCCCTATGACAGGACATCCAGATACTCACACGGTAAACAGCTTGGCTTGATTTCATGCTTGAAGTCACTAATCTAACCCAGTGATCTCCTCAAACATATGAGGTCACTGGGTATTTTGGTGCTTCAGATCACTTTATTGGACTGCTGATAACTCTGTCACTGTCTGCCATAATGTTAGTTTTTAAAAATAATGTCCCAGTTCTGACTGATTATAGTATACAGTGGTGAATATAGTCCCCACACAGCCATTACATGGAGAACATTTATATTGAGTCACAACAGAAGAAACATGACAAGGCCTCTAGTATTAAAAGTGTCACCATGTAAATCCTGAAAGAGTTGGGTAAGCACTAACCCCTGTGTTCTCTGGCTGAGGGAAACAGCTAAATAAAGACAGGGATGTAGTGGTGTAAATGCATAACTATGTGTTCCACACACATGCTCAAGATAGGACTGAGGAGAAGAGAGGCTGTCACTGACCGCCATGACACAGACCTTGGCCTTCTGAGTCATGTATCTTTGTGTCCTTGAATTAATACTTCTCCAGCTTTCTGACGGTTTTGACCCCTGGACGTGTCTACTGTGAGTAAGACACAGACAGCAATATGAGATGTTCTGAAGAGTAATGATAAAAACCATATCATTTCTTAAGTAGACAATCTTAACAAAGGTGGGCATACTCTAGTCTAGCTGCATATGTGTGTCAATACTAACAAAATAACCCTGTAATGAGCCATTATAGTGGACTACGTTACCAAAACTACATCCAAACACCCACTGACACACATACTGTGGGTCCCACCCAGTGCCTGTTATAGTGGGTGACAATGTAGCCATGGGAATGAGAGGTGTGTGTGTGGGGGGGGGGGGTGCCCCAGTCTCTCTAGTGACTAGAGGTGATTGACTCACTAGAGTCAATCCTCCAGCCCACCATCCCAAAATAGCCAAAGTCTCTGATAAAAATCAGTTGTCACCGAGGCCACTAGACTAGAAAGAGTTCAGTCGCAGTGAACACGGACAGAGCAGACAGGCTGTATCACACAGGCGGTAAAACTATTCGACACAGCAGATATACACTGGGAAGTGACGGGAAACAACGCTGGATAGTATTTTAGTGAGTATTAAGAGTGTGAACTTTACGGGCTTTGGAATGGAGAAGTTGAACGTGAGCTGTATGATATCTTCACGTATAAAATATGTTGGATTCAGTGTCAGCTGTGAATTGCATCTGTTAGATAAATAGAATGAACAGCCTTTACTGTTTAAAATTGGATTTCATCAAAAATAATTTGCTCATCAATTATTCAACTGTTCTCAGCTCTAAAATGACCCAAAACTCTAATGAATGACTTTGATAAACAAGAAACAGAGATGAACCAGATGTTTCCTATTTCACCTCTGTTAGTACCTGAGTACTATTAGTACCACTGTATTAGTCATGAGTGATATATAACTAAAGAGGCTCAAAAATTGATATGTTGTGACTATGTTGCTGGCATTTTTATTAAGTGGATATCAGTTTTCAGCTTCCTGTCCTTGGAAATGTCTGGAATGAGAGGTCAGAGGGCAGGATTACTCAGTCATTTATTCTCTTACCGTCTATTATCACAAATGTGATCACAAACTCAGAAGTAAGAAGATGCATACAGGTTATAAAAGGAAAAATTTAATGTGGCTTTTACTGTCAGGTAGCAGTGTACAGTATGTTTGGGGGCTCTGATGCACTACCGTGAGAGCTCTCTTTTGGTTTGCTGGTTTTCATTACAGTCTGTGAATGCGGCTACACTCTGCAACAGCTGATAGTGGGGAAGGTGGTGGTGGTGAAGAAGAAATACCAACTGCATTTCAGTATCATTTGTTCAGCTGCCAGTAGCCCAAAACACCCTCACATTACTGGGCCACTAATAGCTCCTCTTCATTCCTGGAGATTTACTTCCGAAAATTCCTTTGAAGGTGTAGGCATCTGTGAGAAGGTATAAGTTCAGCAAAAGTCAGCGAAGCTTAAAGCCTCTGAGTCACTTTGATTTACTATCATCTGGATTTAGCAAAGCGGTATTCTTTCTATTATTCCCAGTCTACTTACTATCAAAGCAATCACCAGTAATGTTGATAGTAATGTGTGTGACTGTATGGTGGTATTAAGAAGTGATTATGTTGACCCACTAGTTTACTCGATGAGGACTTCAGCAGGACACGCATGGCACTCTGCTGCCTCATTCTGTCTGCTCACCCATCTATGAAAATGCTTTAAGTCCAGACTCGTGAGAGGCGCCAGCTCGTTGGTCCATCCTTTTGTCCTGTGAGGGCTTAGTGTGTGAAAAGGGGAGGTGTGTTCAAATTTGAACATTAGTTACAGCTGGATGACCTCTGCAGCACGCTGGGCTGTTGACCCCTAACTATATTGTTCACATCGTTTCATTTTGTGATTTGAACATATCGTGTTTTTCATGGCGTCAGGCAGTCACATTCCTCCGGTCAGGTGTTGATGGGAGAGAACTAACACAAACAATCTCTGTCACTCCAGCTGAGCTTGCAGTTGCTTTTTTTTCTTCTTCTTAGGCATCATGGTCAGGCCGTGGCATGTAGTCTGGCTGAGGGTCCTAGGCAGCAGGCAAGGGTGTGTGGCCCTATTTGTCTTGTCACCTACAGGGATCAAAGCTGTCGTAAACTATCCTGTTTGTTAAAGTGTTTCTCTTGAGCACTGCACATCACACGTAATTTAAAAAAGTCTACCAAGAAGAGGCTGGCAGCCCAAATCATTGTTCAGCTTCCACATACTGCACTGTTGGCCTTGCTGTGAATGAAAGCACAAGTGAATAGGGAGCTACTACAGTGATAAGAAAGATTCCAACATCAATATAAATACACACACTGAGTGCTAAGATTAAAGTTGTTGCTGGCACTAGACATGCTTATTTTGGGATACAACAGTGTCGGTGTCCTACTTTTACAAGTGTGTGTCGACGAATCTATGCTAGCAGAAGCAATACAATACATATTGCCTATATAAGCACATTTCTTTTGCATTTTATTTGTGCATTTGTTGTATTGCTATAATATATTGTTCCATTTAGTTTGTCTTTTCTATTGCAGATGATAAAATTAGTCCATCACTGACTAAAGGGGGCACCCCATCAAGAAGAGCTAGAGACAGGATATCTAATTCCTCCTCAGTGAGAGACAGATCAGCTCTCTATCTGTCAGGTGCAGACGCTATCGACTCCACGGGAGGCTCAACACAACCAGTGAGTTCCTGAAATGCCTATCATTCCTCACCACACATTGAAGTCAAAGACTTCAATAGGGAATGACCACTGCGCCCTGTCACAATAGGAGCTGCTCAGTGAGCTCAATGAGAATCCACTGCATTCTATATTTTAAATGTTGATCTCAATTTTAATTTGTATTCCTGTTTTTTCAACAGCAATTCACTGGTACAGCAGGAACAAGAGCTAAAGTGAATAAGGTACTGTCTTTTACTGTAAAGGTTTCACATAATAATGTGGTTGCTGTTGTTTCTGTTTTAGTTCACCATTTTACTTTGCATGACCAAAGACACGGTTAATGTTCCAGAAGCAACATGACTGACATGATACACCATTTACTTTAAGATAAAATAAAAACAAACAGACAACCTTGCTCCTTCATGTACAATATTTTTTTCCCATGGCTACCAAGTAGCTGCTGAAAATATTTGAGCATTTCGCAGCAGAGTTTGTGGAGAGCAAATCAGAGTACAATGACTTTGGACTTACATTTTTACAGCAGGTCACTAGACTTAATTAATGCTACTATTGCAATGTCTGCACAGTCTATGAACAAGCAACTGCTTGGTAAAATATTAAACGCTGATATTACATTACTGTCATATTCACAGCTTGTTTCTGATGTCCCTGAGTAGCCAAAAAGTTAATGCAGGTTTTAGTTGATGACTAAATTACTGAAAGTCAACTCTACTGCCACATTTCATTATCGGTCTTTTAAAACAAAAGCTATACTATTAATCTGCTGAACAGTTAAAAATGGAAAACTGTGGATTATGTGATTTATATTTCTAGATGCTTCTGCAAGGTAGAATTAGGCAGAGGGTAGAATTCCGCATATGAAAGTAATAAGGGTTTCAGTTATTCTGTAGATTTTGGGGTGTCTGTGTTTGTCTGTCGGGTGGTAGATGTGGTTTAAATGACTAACAAAACTGCCTATATTCAAAGGAAGAATAAAAAAACTTGGAACTTGGAGCTTCCTTGCCACTAATTAATATGTCGGTGACCGCCTGTATTTTTCACACTGAAAGTAATTTATTACACTCACAGTACAGAGCGGTTGTCTGTGTGATGTCTGTCTACTAACAACTATGAAGTATTTTATTAACGCTGGTGTGAGGATGGTTTGCAGTGAAAAACGTCAATCGAGCATAGTGAAAGGTAAAGTATGGCTTCACTTACTAAATGCATGAGCATCTAATATTTGCATATACCTTTATAAATACTGTTTCTTTAGTACTGAATCCTGACATTATTACTCCCATCTGTTTTTTATTTCAAGATGGCTGACGCAGCCAAGAAAGTCACAGTTTCTCATGATGAAGATGACCTGCCTCTTCCCCCACCTCCTCCCGTACCACCCAGACCCCTTGACTATGAAGGGCCTTCAGCATTAAGTAGCCTCCCTGTGCCTCCACCTAAAGAAACCTTCTCCACATTTTACCACCAACGCAATAAGAGTGAGCTGAAGAGGCTCTTCAAACATATCCATCCAGACCTTCGGGCAAGTCTTGATGATGCTGTGGATGATGAAATAGTTAGGTTAGTGCAGCCAGAACATACTCAGGCAGCAGACAACTCTCAGGGTGAAGTGCAGTCAATGAGATGGATCTTTGAGAACTGGACCCTGGACAATATTGGGGATCCTCATGAAACTAAGAAGCTGCTGGATGATGAGGAGTTAAAAGGGGGGGATGTCAGAGGCACCTCCTCAGTGTTTGAACACATTGATAGCCCCCAACATATGTCTGCTAATAGACAGACTTCTGTCAAAGGAGATGTAAGAACATCAACTTGGCTGTTTGAGACCCAGCCATTAGATTCTTTAAATAAATCAATGACAGAAGAAGGTGAACTGGTGGAGGCAGTGCTGAAAGAACCCATTCAGCCAGGGGATGTGAGTGGGGCTCGACTGCTTTTTGAATCTAGACCATTGAGTGACTTGGGACGCTGCAACTCTATAGAAGACCATAGCCTCCTGAAGCTGAGATCTGAGCTCCAGGAACAGAAAGCAGATGTCCAGAAGACTCTGAAACTCTTCCAGGCAGATCCTTGCTGTGCCATTAGAGACAACAGTGGCAATATGCATGAGATTAAATCCATCTGCAGGGAGGAGATAAACAGTAGCAATGTCAGCACTGCCCGTTGGCTTTTTGAAACCCAGCCTTTGGATCTGATTAATAAGGGAACTGATAAAGTGAAAATCATTCGGGGTATATCGTTGGAAGAAGGGCACAGAGAAGGAGTTGATCGAAAGAGGTGGATGTTTGAAACTCAGCCATTTGACACAATACAAGAGGTCGCCAGTGTAGGGACCTTTGAAGGAATGGTTGACGATTGCAAAGGAGAGGCTGATGTTGTCAACAAAAGGAAACTGTTTGAAACGCAGCCTTTGGCAACGCTGAAAGGAGACGCAACAGAAAGCTCTTTGGCAAAAGAAGAAATAATTGGTGGTGATGTCAAGACTTCTCTGTGGATGTTTGAAACGCAACCAATGGACACTCTTAGTGACAGCTATGAAGTTGGACACCTGAAGAAAATTAACCTCACAGCTGATGAGCAGGGAGGAGAACAAAGCAAAAAACAGTGGTTTCAAAAGAACACCTCAATCAAACAACAAGAGGTTGAAAAGGGTGATGTTAAGGGATTCAAACATCTTTTTGAAACAATTCCTTTGAGCAAAATTGCACATTCTGATGAGGAGGTTATTGAAAAGGAAAAGGCTATTGCAGCTGGAAGCTTCAAGGATAACCAAGCAATGTTTGAGACAACTCCTCTATATGCAATAAAGGACAGCTCTGGAAACCTCCATAAAGTCACAACAGTCAGCCGAGAAGAATTGATCAAAGGGAAGGTTCAGAATTATAAGTGGATGTTTGAGACCAAGCCTTTAGATCAGCTTACAGAGGGAAAAGGAAACGTTGAGGTCATCAAAGGTATTACCAGACAGGAAGATACAGTGGGTGATGTAATGATGACAAAGTGGCTTTTCGAAACCCAGACAATAGATGGGATCCATTCCAAGTTCAACCAGACAGAGCAAAGCGCTTCTGCAGCGAAGGAGCCTCATAAAGGTGATGTCAAGGGTTGTAAATGGTTATTTGAGACACAACCGATGGACATTTTGTATGACAAATCAGAGAAAGTGAAAGATAAAGAAGCCATTGACAACACTAATGTCAAATCCATTACTTGGCTTTTTGAATCACAGCCTCTAGACAGCATCAAAGATGGCGAGGAGTACAATTTGAAGCTGTACAGCACCATACATGATTCTGTCAAGTCAGAGGTTGGCGTTCAAACAGTCAAACATCTTTTTGAAACAGAAACCTTAGATAGAATAAGAAGGGAATCAATCACAGAACAAGATGTAAAATGTGTCAGCCAGGTCAACTTTCAGTCAGGAGATGTCTCAAGAGTCAAGGAACTTTTTGAATCCCAGTCGCTTGATGAAATTGGAGGCGAAATGTTAAAATCCGCTGGACAGAACCAGGATGAACACATTGAAAAAGGGTCAGTGCATAAATTCACTTGGATGTTTGAGAACTGTCCTATGAACTTGATCAATAAGGACGACAATGAAGCAAACAAGCAAAGTATCAGTAACGGTGAAAGTGGTGATGTCCAGAACAAAAAGTTTGTTTTTGAAACCTCATCACTGAACAAAATCCAAAATGAACCCCTTGAGCAAAAGCTGGTGCCTGTAGAACAACCAGTGAGCAATGTTGACGTAAAGTCAAGCACCATGATGTTTGAGTCGCTGCCACTTTATGCCATCAGAGACAAAGACGGGCAGTTTCATGAAGTGACAACAGTGAAAAAAGAGGAGGTAATGAGTGGTGATGTCAGGGGTGCAAGATGGATGTTTGAGACAAAGCCCCTTGATTCCATCAAGGCTGAGAACGAAGTTTATGTGATCAGAGCAGTCACCCAAGAAGACGTCAAGAAAGGAGATGTCAAATCAGCCAGATGGAAGTTTGAGACACAACCTTTGGACTCCTTTGCCAGCCAGGATGAGCCCTCTGTCAGGGTCACTGAAGACTTTGGAAACAGAAATGTGCAGCTCAATAAACAGATATTTGAATCAGAGCGGGCATCCAACAAGTTTGTCCGAATGGTTAGCGTCACTGATGTCCAGCGGGGGGATGTCAGGACTTCCACCTGGCTTTTTGAGAATCAAGCTATTGGCAGTTTGACAGGGGACCCTCAGGAGCAAGGCCCAATAAAAACAGTCCATAGGGAAGACAGCCAGAAAGGAGATGTGAAACGCTGCACTTGGCTGTTTGAATCTCAGCCACTGGACAAGATCAAGGAACCTGAGGGAACCTCAAAGAAAAGTGTTGAGGACGAGATACCAAAGGCTGATGTGAAGTGCACTACCTGGCTCTTTGAGACCACTCCACTGGACAAAATCACGGCAAACAATGTTGCTGACACCCTGTCATATTTACACGAGATGTCTTTTGTTCATTCAAGTGGCATCATAATAGAGGCAAATGAGAGTAAAAATGTTAACATGGCAAAATATCTCCTCGAAAGCAATGAAACTGTGCAAATCCAGAAAGAGGAGGTTGTTGAGGGTAATATCAGGAACATCATGTTACAACTATTACTAAAACCATCCCTGAAACCCCAGGTTACTCTTCTTAGTGAGGTTGAGAAGGGTAATGTGAACACAACAGTAGTAGAACTTCCAGTTTACTCATCAACCACAACTATAAACCTTGAAAGGGATCAAAGAATCCAAAACATAGCACAGATGATCAATGAATTGCTTGTGCAGGATAAGCACATGAAAAAAGGAATCATAATGCAAGAAACTGCAGGTGGACAAGCAGAGATGTCAGTTTACTCAATCATCTGCAATAATGAAACCAAAGCAGAGAGTCACATTATAGAGAGGGGAGATGTTAAGTCCACCATTGGAAACCTGTTAGCTACTGCCAGCAGTCAGAGGACAGCAGCGTCGTGTAGAGTGGATCATAATGAAAAAGGAAATGTAAACTTGTATAAGAGTTGCATTGAGAAGGGAGATCTGCACTACCTGAAGAGTCTTCACACCGAGGTGTCAGGAGATGAAGTTGATCACAGCATGGCCAAGGAAGAGATTGAAATAGTTCAGGGGGATGTGAAGGAAGCAAAGAGAAATCTGTGCCAGCAGAAAGACTATGTAGAGCGAACAATTTCAGATGTTCTCCCAGGGGATGTAAAGAACACCAAAAAGGTGTTCTCATCAGAGTGCTCTTTGACTGTTGATAGCTGTATTCCCAAAGAAGAGATAATCCCTGGGGATGTCTTATCAGCCAAGCAACAACTTGCAGTAAAGCAACCTATGGTTGTAGAAAAAGAGGAAATTGTGGCTGGGGACATCAAGGCAACAATGGAGTCATTAGAACGTGCAAAGCAACAAAGCATGTGTGTGGAGCGAGACATCATTACACCTGGAACAATCTATGACATGGATTTGTCAGCCCAAGGTCCTGAAATAGAAGAAAGCCAGGCACAAAAGGAGGTTATAATATCTGGAGACGTGAAAGCAGCTAAGAAGTCACTTGAGATGGCTAAGCAGCAAAGCTTGAACATGGAGCGTGAAGCGGTTGTTCCTGGAAAAATATACAACTTGAATGTCTCAACACAAGAGGAAAGTTCCTCAAGAGTGACACAATCAGCATGTTCCTCTTCCTCCAGATGCCAGCAAACCAGGAATTATCCAAAGGTCAGTGATGAAGTGAAAGATCAGGAAAGCCATGTTTCCTTTGAGGATTGTCAACAGAGTTCAGTCATAGTCAGCAATTGTGCACCAGAGTCACTGCCACCTTTTGTAGGTTATGAGTGTAATGGTCAGACAACTGATGATGAGACAGAAGAAGTTATCAAAGGAGATGTGAAGGCAGCTATTAGGTCTCTGCAGAGTGCAGCAACAAAGCAGACGCTTCTAGATAAAGAAGATATAGTGAGGGGAAATGTTCAATTGGCTCTTCAATCTCTTGAGAAGTCTAGTGTAAATGTATCTAAAGGAGACTATAAAGCTGCAATGATATACAGAAACTCGGGTAGGGCTTGTTCAGGGAGGAGCAAGACTGTTCACAATCAGTGTGTTGTGGTGTCTATGCCTCCATCTGACACAAAATTGTCTCCTTCAATTTCAGTAACCTGTGAAGGACATCCAGCCCTAACAACACAGAGCCCCACACCCAACCCTGTAGTAAATGGAAACTCTCAATCATCCAGCCCCGAAACTCCACCTCCTCTCCCCCAAAAGAGTGGGAAACCACAGGATCAGAAGCCAGCTTTACCCCCAAAGCCACAATGGGTGAAATCTGTAGTTGTAGAAGATCCAAATATTACACTTACTCCTTCGCCTGAAGCTGCTTTCCACACCAAAGATAATGGAAAATGTACAATAGTTCCTCCAAAACAATGCAAGCAAATTCTTCTGCCCTCTGGTCAGCAAAGCACGATTCAGGGCAAAAACAGTAAAGAAACTTTACATGACACATACCACCAAAACGTTGTTGATGGAGCAGCACAAGACCCAGAGAATAGAAGTAAATTTCTACCAATGGCTTCAAAGGGTGAGGAAAGCAAAAAGGTACTCCTTACAGGGAGCAAATCAGACAAGAAAACAGAAATGGACAAAAATGTAATACAGAAAATAAATGCAGCTGAAGAACTACAAATTTGCATGAAGACACATTCAGGAAGTGCAAAACATGAAATGAACATGTGCCTGTTGGCTGCTCAACAGAATTTCGAAAGAAAAGAAAGTGAGACGTTGGACAATAGAGTCCCTTTGTTGTCCGAGAAGGTAAAAGTAATGAATGACGTAGTTAGTGACCATAAACAAATTGATAAAGCCACCGCACAACAGTATGAATCAAACCCTGCACTTCATGAACACAGCACGACTGGAGTGCAAATGTCAAAGACCAACAGTCGGACGGATGGATGTTCAATAAAACTCAATGAAAAACAACAAACTTTTGAGGAGAAAGTTGTTCTTAGAGAGAAGAAAGTAAAGGAGACAGAAGATGAGCGACGACAGAGGCTTTCTGTTCACAAGGAGGAGATCATGAAAGGAAATGTGGAGGCAGCCATGGAAATCTTTGACAATCTGAGAAAACGGGAGGAACTTAAAGGAATCCTGTGTCAGGTGCAAGAGATAGAGGAAGAAACCAACAGTGTAGATGTCAGCTCCCTGAAGACATTATACGAGAACGTCCCCGCTTGGATGGTTACAACGGGTAGGACTGCTAAGCACAGTATAACGGATGAAAAGAAAGTCGAGGCAGAGGCACACGATGACGATCTAGAAAGCATCTCTTCAGTGGAGACTGCATATGAAGATTTGGAAAAGGCAAGTAAAGAAATAATAAATCTAAAAGAACAGACTTTAGCTCGACTTCTTGACATTGAAGAGACAATCAAAAAGGCTTTGTACTCGGTCTCCAATCTAAAATCAGAGGCGGACATTGCGGGATTGTCGGGACTGTTTGACGAATCTTTGAAATCTGAGCAAAGCCTTCAACCTGCCAACAACATCAGGAAAATAAGCATTGTGTCAAGCAAGACCAAATCAAGTCAAATCAAAGACGCAGCCAGTGTGAATTTGCAAACAGTTTCTGCTTCAAGTCCGTCTAAACAAGAAGCTCCTAGGCAGGGTAACAATAAGCCACTCATCAGACAATCTTCCTCCCAGTCCTCCCCATCATTCATCTCCATTCACTCTGCTGCTAGAAAGCCTGCCGAACAGCCAAAGTCACCCATGTCAACATTTAAACCAAAAGCAGAAGGTTGTTCTCAAAGTTCTCATGGACAGGGGTCTGCTTCTGAGTCTTCAAAAAGTGGTCATAGCCCTGCTAAACGCAAAATCAGCGTGCTCGAGGTCAAAACTGTTCCAGAACAACCCGTGGGAATAATTGGTACAAAGACGGTAAGCGAAACATACGAAGAGAGCGATGGCTTTGGAAACGTGTTTGTTTCCTCCGTGAAATCAACATTTGTCACCAAACAATCTGACAGTAAATCATCTGCTCATTTCGAAGTTATTGGGAGTCCAGCCAGATATGAAGTCATGACATCCCCATTAATGCGAAGATCTGGTCACCCTTTTGAGGAGAACGTGCTTAGCGACAACAAGGAGGAAGGGACAGTTTTTGTAACATTTAGTCAACCAAAGGAAAAGCACTAAAGAAGACATGGGTGCATTTCCCAGTCCTTTACTTTTAGATATTCAGTTATTCCATTTGTGTAATTATAAGATAGTGTTTTAATGAAAAGATTTTGTTGGTCATAAAACAGATATTAAATCAGAAAAAAATTTGACTTGTAACTAATTTTATACTGTAACCACATGACAAAGTGTTAAGCTCGTTTATTAAAGTTAAACGTGTAGTTAAAACAATATGTTCTGTTGTGTAAATTGTCAAATACATGAAAGAACGAATGAATGAAATTAAAAGATGTGATGTAAAAAATGATTTTTATTCTTTATACTGGTGCCTCGTTTCTAATTTCTCAACTTTTAAAAGAAATTTAATTAAATATTGTAAATGATCATGGAGCAACTACAGCAGGTGAATCACAGTCAACAGAAGTTTTCAAAATGCTCACCTCCCAATACATATTCACTAATTTACCAATAACAAAACGAATATAGCAATTGAAATAAAGGGAGTTTGATCAAAAAGTCACAGATACCACTGTCTGTCTGCTAAAGCTTGGTACAAAAGACTTCTGCTGTCATCTCGTATATCTACTACTACTCATGTGAAATTGTATTCATATTCAAATTGTTCTAATACAGATAAAGTGTACAGTCTATAAACAGCTGGAGGAAAAAAATCACGACAGAAATGTTTAAATAAACATAAAATCATAGTTACATAAACCTAAATTGTTTTTATTATCATAGTTCCAGTCACTTGCCAAGGAAATGTGTTCTGCCTGTTTGACACCTGTCTATCCAATGGAACAAATGGTGGCCAATAAACTTATCCTGCACAAGAACTGTTTCTGCTGTAGACACTGTAAGAAGAAGCTGAGGTGAGAGATTTTTCACAATATCATGAAATGGCTCAAATCCAATCAAATCGAATCCAAAAGCTGTTGGTGTATTTGTTTTTTCAAACAATTACATTGACATTCATGAGTTTAAAAAAATTCAAATGATTTGTATAATAAAATGCACTAAAATCAATCACAGCTAATAAAGTATGAAAAACAAATTAAATGACAACTTAAAAATCAATGATCAATTGATTAATTCAGTTTATTATCACAAAAGACTTGTTGTTTTATTTCAGCATTCACAACTATTCTTCTCTCTATGGGGAGTTCTACTGCATCTCTCACTACCAACAGCTTTTTAAACAAAAAGGAAATTATGATGAGGGATTTGGACACAAGCAACATAAAGACCGCTGGCTTCAGAGGAATAGAGGGATAGATGAGCCAGACGCTTTGTCCAATCACAAAACAACAAAGGCCAACTTAAACACTTCTGATGGCTCCAGAGAATATTCTGCTGGTGTGTTGGTTAAAAAGTCACCTGTTAGTGAGCAGGGATATAACAGTGGTGCTGATGTTAAGGGCAAACTGAAGATTAGTTGGCCACCAGGGAAGAAGAATACAGGGGTTACACCATCACAGATGGCAAGTGCACATCCTGTAAAAAATAAGATACCTGACAATGGCAAAGCAGCTCCTATGAGTATGTCAGAGCACCAGAAAAATGACAGGAACCATGTAAAGATCAATCAAAGAGAAGAGGCAAAAGATGAAGGGGTCAAGGAACGATCTAAGACAACAGGTTTCAGCTCAACTGAGTCCATCTCAAAGGAGTCAAAACCCTGGAGTAACCCAACCACAGCTGGACGTGTCCAGGACAGGATCTCTGCGACTGTGCTCAGATTTTCTTCGTCCTCTGTAGAGAAGAGTTTGAATGTCACAAACCAAAAGACAGGGCAGAAAAATGTGCCCCACATCTCAAAACCAAACTTTAACAAGCAGGATTTGCATTCGAACAAAGCTAGGAAGTCTGTACGATTTTCTCTGAGTGTTGATGTGGCCCAGTCTGACCGGTCCTCTCAACTGACCTCAGAAACCAAAAAGGAAGAGTTCTCAGATCAATGTGAACAGACACAAGTGAATAAATCCAACAATATAGAACAGGAACTAAGTAACTTCAATCATTTGCCATCTGAGTTGAGCAAAGAACAGAGCAGAAGTGACGTAAACCTTGAAAATAAAGGCCACGAAGAACAAACCACTACGTCAATCCAAGAGCCTGATGTTAAAGAGGAGAGCAATCAGGAGAGTACACAAGCTGATCGCAAGGACAGTGTTACAATCCTGAATGGAGCCTTAGAGAAGGCTGATGAGACACCAGATACTCAAAGTCTCACTGAAACAACCCAAGAAGTTATGACACATCAAGAGCCATCTGATCAGGTGGATGTTGTATTAGAAAGCTCAGACAGCACACGTGATGCAGAAAAACCAAAAACTCAAATGACCAAAGAGGAAGGCAGTCCTGGAAGCGCTAAAAATCAGATTGAAAAGACTGACTCCACCATTGGTAAAGAAAGTAATGGTAGTCAAAAGAAGCCTGTTGTGAGAACAAATTCAAAAGGCAAACTGGGATCCTGGTCTAAAGGAAAGAGTCCTTTGTCAAAGTTCTTCACATCAGGAGGGACTGAAAGAACAGCTGAACCAAAAGATGCCAAGAAACCAGATGTGAAATCGAGTGGACTTTTAGGAAGACTGTTTCAGTCGTCCTCAGAGAAGGCTGCTGACACCACAAAATCAGCTGCACAGGATGCGAGAAATGACAAAACACATGTTGATGACAAAAAGGCAGAGGAGATAAAAGAAGCCGCTACAAAAGAAGAACAAAAAGAAGACAACGTGCCTCAAGTACCACGTGTGGAACAAGAAGCTGAGGAACATACAAAGGAAAAGTCACATCCTGCTGACTCCAACACCCTGGATACTAACACGGATACACGCAAGTCCACAGAATCACCCAGCCCACCCCAGACTAGTGAAGCAGGTGATGATGTGACAGGCCTCAATCCATACGATGATCAGAAATTACAATCCCAGAGCAGAGAGACTACAAGTCTGTGTGTCACTGATGCTGTAGTATCTGACTTTAAAGATCTTCCTTCCACTGGCCAGTCAGAGAACGAACTTTCTGCTGTGTCAATCGACCAGCTACCAACTGAGAAAGGTAGCGAGGACGTTTCGAGTGATCCATTTACTGATAACATTTTTGGTGACAGTGTCGATTCAGCTCTTACTGATCCACTGGTCATTCAGGAAATGGAAACTGACAAATGTACTCAAAAGCCAAACGAACTGCTTGATACATCAGATAAAGAGCGAAGAAACCATAGCAATGAAGAGCTTTTTGATTTCAACAGTGAAACTCCTCAAGCTTCCTCTGAACCTTTCGGTCCATCAGACTCTCAGGAGCTTTTTGGGAACATACCCACTGACACATTTTCATCTTCTGCGAGTGAAGTGTCTTTGTCCGCAGACACTTCTGCTGAAGGTTTTAACCTGCTCAACTCTCAGCCGCTGACAACAGAGGGTGAAACGATGCTCAGCATGACAGATCAGCTGATTGTCCCTGAGTCTGCATCTCAGATGAAAGATGGAAGCGAGATGTCAGATCCTTTCGGTATGAACATCCAGACAGGAGGGCAAAACGCCGACTTTGATATATTCAGCTCACATGATGCTCTGTTGACTCAGCCTCCTCTCGTCGATGCATCTGATCAAGGAGGAGCTTCTGCAACCCAGCCACCTCCATTCAACGATGACATCTTCGGAGCTAGTTACACCTCAAACACTGCAGATGTGTTTCCAGTGCTACCAAACAGTTCTTCTAACTCGCTCAGCGATTTATTTGGTTCGGGTGCATCTTCTGCTGCTGCACCCACAGCTCAGATTGATATTTTTGCTGATATTTTTTCATCTGAACCGCAGCTGCTACCAGGGTCTCAGCAAAATAACAGTGAACAAATGGACAGTCTTTCAGTGTCTGGCATCAGCAAGACGGAGCAAGCAGCAGAAAATACTGTCACAAACAGCAGCTGGATGGACGATCTGCTCGGGTGATGTGAATAATAAGCAGAGATGGAATCAATAAAGAACAGAAATCATATTAACATTTTTAAAGAAACTCCACATTTGATATTGTCTTCAACACAATCTGCAACATTCTTTAAATGTAATTTGTTCAGTAAACATGTCTTCATATCAGAACTGCAAAATCAACATGACACAAACATGGAGAGAAACTGTGTATTGCTGTGTAACTATACATCTTAAATTGATTTTTTGATTTGATAGATAATGAATAATAATAATAACTAGGTGTAATTTGATTGAAATGTCTATTTGCATTCTACAGCTTAAAACTGTAAATATGATGACATGAAAATACTTTTTTTAATGTACTGATGACTAAATGACCTATAGTAAAATTTCAACTATAATGACCACCTCTGTTTGTGTGTTTTATTTATTCTTCGTTGCAGAATGCCTTTATATGATAGTAGTAGAGAGGCAGACAGGAAGTGTGGGAGAGGAGAGCAGGGCATGACATGCAGCAAAGATCCCCAGCCAGAATCAAACCTGGGAAGCTACGTTTAAATGGCATGGACTGTAACCATCTGGCTACCAAGGCGCTGCATTAATTTCAAACTCAGTAGGTTAAAGTAGAAAGTTTTCCTGTGTTCGTCTAAAATCTATGTTTAAAGCAGATGTTTTGTGACTAACTAGTTTGGAAGTTGGTCCTGGTCCAACAGACTGCACACAACAGGAACTTTATTAGTTGAAAATATATTTTTAGTATTTTCAAATCGTATCTTTTAACATGCCTGGAGGGAAACGCATAATGTATTTGACAATTTCACAACTGATAACTAGCACAGTTATGTCTGATGACCATTAGGGAGCAGTAAATTAAAATGCATCATCACTAAGAGCTGCGGAGTTATTTAATATTAATTTCAGCTAAAACACTGCACTGCACTGCATGTGAGAGAAATGAATACATACCAGCTAAGTTTGTTGCACAAAAAAGTGGATTAATAGACAGTTAGACATATAGTTACAATTTCATATTTTTAATTTAGTGGATAAAAAACATGTACAGTCACATCTGGGTAATTAACAAATCATGGAGAAATAAAGGAAACAGTAGAAAATCTTTTTATGTACAAACCAACAAATGCTTTTGGTCAGCTTATATGTTATTGAGTTTTAACTTATGCAATGTTTGAAGGAATTGATTCCATTTTTAAAAAGTCTACAGCTTGGTTGTTTTCAGATCTGGACGGCTTGGTGTGTGTGTGGAGGTTCCATTTCTAAAAAGACAAAAGAGAGAGGCTTGATCAGGAATAAAGTGATTTAATGTCTCTATTTGAACTCCACTCTCAGATTTTCAGTCTTCTATAAATAAAAATAATAATAATTTAATAGATATTTAGTTAGTTTTTGATCATTTTAATTATTAACTAATATAACAAAAGTTGTGGTAAATACTTTTGAAACAGAGATTATGAGATTTATCTGACTCATTCTGCTTGCACTCACATTTATTTTTGGTGCACCTCTATTAAGGATGTCAGCTTCTCTAATTACACATGCAGTTTACATAATGATGGAACATATTTGCCACAGTTACCTTTTATTCACGGCCTCTTCAGTTGAATCTGGCAGCTCTGTTCTCCTGGTCTCAGGAAGAAGGAAGCTAAGAGCTCCACCGACTATTGTAATGCTGCCAAAGATGGTGATGGGTATAACCCAGTGGTACATGGCCAGGATGTTTAGCAGTGGAGCCACTAATGCACCTGATCTTCCTAATAAGGCTCCTAAAGCTGTTGCTGTTTGTCTGGAAGAGCAATGTCAATATTATAACAATAACAGTTTCACATTTAATTAATCCTTTTTTGCAATAAGCATGTGGACACCTACCTAACAGATGTTGGAAACAACTCCTGGATAAACACATTACATACAGATGAAGCAGAAGTCAGGAAAAAACGTGCTACGACAGCTAAGGATGTAGCACTCATGCCGTAACCTGAAAAAAAAGAAAGATAGAAAAACTACATTTCACAACCACGCAAAAACAAGGAGGAAAACATAATAATTCCATTTTGACAAACTGTACCATGGCCTTTACCTCCAGGAACAGCAAGAATAAGCATGCTAAAGAGTCCTCCAGACAGAAGTGTTGTTGTGAGTAATATTTTTCTTCCCAAAACCTCCAACAACCATATGCAAAGTACATGTGCTGGTATTTCAATAGCACCAAACAAGAGCTGTGTCAGGAAGATGTTCAAACCTATGTTTTCTATGTTGAAGTACAGGCCGAACATGGAAAGGTTCAGAGAAAACCTATGTTTGAAGACAAAAAGACAGAGGAAGGATACTGACATTATATAACACGCATAAACATACAAGCATCTGTTGTTCTAGATAGGTTTATGGAATTGCTCCTGATTTTTCTCAAGCATCAAATCACCAGATATTGCACCTCCAGTAAATGTCTGATCTGTGTCTGGAAACTGGAGCATGCAGAGGAAACTCAGGATGGAAATGGCCAAACAACAAACAAATTCACACATTCATATTCACAGGGCCGAGTACTGCAGGCAGCAGAAGACACTATGAAACGTTTAAAATATGTTCAAATGTCGTTGCAAATGGTCTGATTGCGGATGAAATGTAAATCAATTAATTTGCACGCATTTCTAAAATTCTGCTTTCACTTTGTCCTTAGAGGTTACTGAGTGGAAAATAATGAAGGAACATATGAATTTGAGAGGTTTTAGAATCAGCCTGCAACATAACAAAATTGAAAAACATGAAGGGGGTCTGAATGCATTATAAGTACAGAGGCTTCACAACAATGTGTAAAACACTGGTAATGCTCCAGAACAGAAAGGCCAGATTAATCTAAACATCAACAGTTCATGATCCAAAGGAACGAGATTATGATCTGCCAAACATGGTGAACGCAGTGTTGTGATATGAGCATATTTGGCAGTCAATGGAACCGTATGAAGACCTGACTGCTGATAAAGGTCTCAAGATAAATTCTGAAGTGTACACAGTATAGAGCTATACTCTCTGCTCTACTCCTACGACCCAAAACATACAGCAAAAGCTACCTGAGAGTTTCTCAAACCAAAGTAATGGAATACTCTTCACCGTGGCCAGGTGAGTCACCTGATCTCAACCCAGTAGAGCAGCTTTTCACTTGCTGATGACAAAAGTGAAGGCAAAAAGACCCACAAACAAGCAGCAGATACAGAAGTAGCTGCAGTAAAGCCTGGCAAAGTATCTTGAGGAAAGAAGTTCAATATTTGGTCTTCAGGCAGTCACTGACAGCAAAGTATTAAAGACAATCCTTTTTTTTTTTTGTAATTCATTTTTTATATCTTGACTTTTTTATTTCAAATTTAATGTGTTAGTGTATAGTTATTATTTATAGACATAACTGTACATCCAAAGCTTCAAAAAATGTTATTTACAAAGATTACAGTAAATGGGAAAGGTCGTGGTTAGCACTGTGGCCTAACAGCTAGAAGAACCTGGGCTTGAAATCCACCAGTCGTCCGGGGGGCCTTTGTTTGTTTGTCATGTTCTCCCCATGTGGGTTCTCTCTGTGTTGTGTTTTCAACATTGGATAATGAAAATGTGGCTTACTGCAGCTTTAATAAGTAAAAAGATATTACTCACCATGCCAGTGTCATGATCAAGAAATATTTGATCAGTACTGATGATCTGAGAATAACTTTGATTCCTCCTTTGTTTTTAACATCTTTCACGACAATCTGTAACAAATATGTATTAGTGAGATATTGAGAAGTTGTTTTGAACAATACTCTTTTTGATAATAAGTCATATTTGTAGTTTACTGAGATTGTAAATCAGTGTAGGTCATTTATAATCCTGGGTAAAAATATTGTTTGTTAAACCTTATTTCAGAATTCTAGCTACATACCTGTGATAATCAGTTTAACTGGAAGAAAGTTAACTAACTACTACGGCTGCCAGAATAACTCACAGAAAAGTAGCACAGGCTCAGTGCTAATATTTTTAAATGCTTTCACAAATGTATATATGTGTTTAATTTAGCATAATTAACCACAGAGCATGTCAATTACTTGATACATCTTTTTAAATCACTTGACAGCCTTAGTAACTACACATCTTTCAAAAGATTTATAGGGCAGGCTCTCAGTGGTCTGATGCTCCAGTCCAGATACAGTATCTGAAAAAACACTTCTCTTCTGTCAGATTTCTTTTAGGAGTGTACCATTTGTGTACAAAGCAAACATAAAAGTTTCTATTTCAAAATCACACAGACAATTGCTGTCAGGATGAAACAAACTGTGAAATCCTTTCACTTAGCATGTCATTGATTTTATTTTACTTAATGTATTGTTTAGTATCAACCCCGTCTTTTAGTGCAGTTGTTAAAATTAACCAATATCACTGACGTGTGGAGAATAATGAGGATGTCAACAACAACTAGCATTAATGAGAAACATGTAACGTTGTATGTTCTTATTATCTCTGAAAACTAACACTGGCTTGTTGCACTAACATTTTGGTTTTCTGTGGTTTTATTATAGTAACATAACAGAGCAGTATGAACAGTATAGAACACAGGCTAGCATAGACCAACCCAGCACAATGGATATATATATATATAAAAAGTGAAAAGTCAGAACCTTTTCCAGCAGAGAGTCTGGAACGGTGCATTTATTAACGGCTGCCACCTTGACAATCAGCTGTTTAGCCTCTTCTGTTCTTCCTCTGCTTAACAACCATCTGGCTGACTCTGGAATAAACCTAATGGAAACAAGGAATGTGACAGCTCATAGAATCGATAATTCACCAATAAAATAACAAAGGCAAATAGAAAGACTTAATACATACCACATGTAAAAAACAATAACTACAAATGGAGCTGCTGTAATTAGTTGGGCTAGCCTCCAGTTTCGAACTGCATATATCACCCCAGCCACGATGCACTGCCCAATTGCAGCACAGAGCTGAGTTAAACATGCTCCCCATGATCTTTTGGATGGCCCAATCCATTCAGTGCCTGCAATCAGAACATTTGATTATGTGTAACGTTTCTGTTTTTCTCCAGTTTTGGTTCATTTTTCAGCAAACAAAAAATTGTCATAAAGAAAAATAGGAAACTCATTTTCTGCAGTTTGGACTCAATGACTTTAACTGTCCACACCTGATGTTTTTGATAAAATCGATGGTGCATGTGGACTATTGCAAAGAAAATACCATCTTTAACAGTACATACTGTAAATGGTGCAGAACAACTGAGCTTGTAGTACATACATAGTATAATAGAGTTGACCAGATAAGCTCCAGATCCAAAACCCACCATGAACTGGGAAGCTAAATATAAGTAGACGTTGGGACAGAACGCTGTTGTTACAATAAAAATCGGCGATATAACTGCTGGAATTTGAATTGCTCGTTTGCGACCGAATCTGCAACAGAAAGAGACATGTTCAATTACACAGTGTAAGAAAAGTGGTAAAACAAAGAGAAAGACACAAACAGCTTCATTTATTAAACACATGGGGAACTGCATGATAGATTTATTTTCTCACAGTGTGTTCTTTGTTCTTATATAGAGAAGGTTTATAGTTTATTGTTGATTAGACGATCTCTAGAACGAAAACACAAACACACACAAACTTATGAGAAGAACAGAGTTTGGTAAAACATGCAGACTTACGATTCAGCAAAAGGTCCCAGTAAGAGAGAACCAACAAGCGCACCGGCCACAAACACTGCTTGTATCATCTCCACCCATGATGCCTTGTCACAGACTAGATCAAACTGTTTAAACAAATAAAGAACATGTAGAATAAAGGACGAATTTCATGAAGGCAATTTGTCCACTTGCCACTTACATCAGTCACTATGGTGGCTGTGTACATGGTGTTGTAGTACTCCCATCCATTCTGGCACAATGTGGTCTCATTGAGTCCGTACTCCCTGATGTCACTGATGTTCCAGTCCACTGGGACAAACATTCGACACTTGCTGAAGGTCCCATCCTCCTCCCGGGGCAGAGTTAGGTTCAGCTGCTCATCCGTGGTCAGGTTAGGATCAGTCCTGAGGATCCAGTCTGTGTTGCAGCGTCGCTCTGGATCCGACTGGATAAAAAGAAAACTGGCCATAATAAAAGACTGAAAGAAATTTGGGAAACAAAGTGCAAAAAGAATAAGTTGCTGAAATAAACCAAATTCTCCAATGCTCCTAAGGATCTCTCCAAAATCAGCCATGTTAATGATGGTTATCTTGCTTTGTGTATTATGGCACTGAAAAACAACTGCACCACAGATTTACACAATGTTCATTACTGTTTAACCCAAACAAATTATAGTTTAGTGACCAGATGACTGTTCTGTTCAACCTTCATCTGAAGTGCACTAAAACTTTATTACACTCTCAAGGCTGGTGAAGAATGATTTGCTTATCGCATTTGATTTTATCCTCTGAATGAATGTTATCTGGTAATCTTTGACTTCTTGCAAGCTAAATTATGAGATGTACTTAGATGTAATAATTTATTTAATTCCATATTTGGCCAGCAGAACTCTCCATTCCTAGAGTGCAGATTTACTTGTGGGTCCTAGAATTTCCAAATGTAGAATGGAAACCTTTAGCTATCAAGCCCCTCTCCTGTGAAACAAGCTCCCAGTATAGGTTCAGGAGGCAGACACCCTTTCTACATTCAAGACTACACTGAAACTTTTAAAATATTGTGGATTTCTGCACTAATTTGACATAAAACATGATCTGATCTTCATCTAACTCAAGAGTATTAACAAATATGATGTGCCTAAAATAATAAAATAAAAATAACTTTCATGTTTTTATGGAGAACAACCATAAAAACCTCAACTCAACTGCTATTGGAAAAAGAATGTGAACCCAGCAATAACTTCAGCCAGGTGTGTCTTGTACCTGTGGATCAGAACTGCACATGGTTCCAGAGAAAGTTTAGCCCATTCCTCCTGCAGAATTGCTTTAGCTCTGTCATATTCTTTGGACATCTCATGTGTGTAGCTCTCTTAAAGTTGTTCCATAGCATCCCTATCTGGTTGAGGTCTGGGCTCTGCCTTGACCCCTCCAAAAGGTAGATTTATTTCTGAAACCATTCTGTTGTGTGTTTTGGATCATTATCTTGTAGCATCAGTCAGCTTCTAACTGGCGTACAGACATTCGCACATTATCCTGAAGATAATGTAAATCATCTTATTATAATAGTGAAAATAAATGTTTAACCATCTGACTGAAGCAAGTAATGAAATGTGTGGTCAGCGCACACTCAGGCCTAAAAGTACACTTTGTTAATGGTTGATGTGTTAAAGACACAAACACAACAAAAACTGAGCTTTGACACATCTTGTTTTAAACAAACATCTTCACTCGTTGAATTTCATCATGTGACTTTATTCAGCTACTAAAAATCCTTTTGCATGTGTCGACATTTTTCAACAATTTATATCATTTGTCAAGGAATCGCTTTCATTTTATCACAAATACGCCATTTCAAATTATGCATGTGTAGATGTACACATTGTATGATTAAGCACATTAAAAATATATGTGATGTTCTGTGCGAAAGAAAAGCAAAAAAAAAAAAAAGAGAAACAAGTTCTTGCCAATTATCTAATTGAATTACCGCTAATCATTCGATGTCATCACAAAGAGGCAGAATTATAGTTTGACATGATAAAGGGGATATAATTTTAGAAATTTAAACCTTAGTCTTTTGATAATCACCAAAAATCACACACTTACAGACAAAGAGAGAAAAGTGTAACCCGTGCCTGTTAAAATACAATTTTATCCATTAGCCTTTGGACAGGTTTTTCTTATTATATCTTAACTGCATATCATCACATCAAAGAACAGAGTGTGATTACAAGCCCAATGCAATCCCAAAAGTACATGTTTAAAAATCGATATGGTGCCAATTGAGCAAATGCAGCCATTAGTATAACAGAGGTGACTGGAATTTTGTTGTTTGCACTGAAACCAGAGTCTACAGCTGTACAATCATGCTATCGTGTTCACAATGACAGCAAGCTTAAGTTCACCGTCTTAATGGCTTAACGCCTGCTAATTATCACTAAACATAAAGTACAGCTGAGTACGATGGGAATGTTGTTAGTTTTGTAGATACTTGGTCAAAGAACAAAAGGAAATATAAATATACCTTGGCACTAGTTAAAAAGTTTTGGGACCACCAAAATTCTTAGAACTGATCCAGTCAAAAAAAATAATAATAATAATTGCCAAACTTTTCCAGGTTAACTAAGAAATGGCTAATGGGGGTAAAACTCATCAAGACCAAATGTCTCAAAACCTTCACTCGCACCTAAACCTAAACTATCTAAATGCCTTTTGAAGGCAAGTGACTAAATATATTTTTGATCAATTTTGGTGAACTGCCCCTTTTAAGGTTGTTTTACTTTGGTAGAGCACGTTCAGTTTTTGAGAATGCACACCTCCACAGAAGTTCATGAGTAGGCAGCCTGCCAGCATTCAGGATTCTTCTCAGCTGTTAGGTCAATTATTGTAAACAGGCTACACGACCTCTTACAAGGGGACATGGAAAACAGCAATGACCCGTGTCTGTTTGTTGGCATGTTAAGTTACACTTACTACTTATGAGTAAAGGTGTATTCGGCTGTACATTTTGCTGGTTTGACTCTTTTTGAACTCCTGTTGTGGTGCACACACAAAAAAAATGGTTTAATTCAATCCAAGAGAAATATATTAGTTATCAGTGGCAAAGTGATAGAAAGAAAATAATTATTGCATAGTACAAGAATATTAGGCAGGTCTCAATCTGGGAAAGTAATACGGCCTTTAATCTCTCAGGAAAAACAGCATCTGTCAAAGTTTTTGTGTTATAACTGCAACAATTTTGGGACAGTTAGAGTTCATTTGTGTATATCTGAATTATTTCAGTAGTGCAGTCAGAGCCTAAACTCTTTGGTTATGTTTGACAGAACTACTACACACAGTGGAGAGAAGAAATCATTGCACTGCCTTAGGCTGGTCGATAAAGGACTTTGATAATTAAAAAATTTACCTAAACCAATGGTAGAATGTGTTATTAAGGTATTTGTGTAAGTGTTAAAGGATTTCTTAGATTTCTCAGTCAGGTGTACATAAAATTCACCAAATAATCACACAGACTTAATTTTTCACCAATCGCACGAGTAAAATGTGAAGTTGGACAAACTAAGGCTCAATTTATACTTTTCAATTTCAGTGTACCGTATTTTCTGCACTATAAGGCGCACCGCATTATAAGGCGCATAGAATAGACGCTACAGTAGAGGCTGGCGTTACGTTATGCAACATTAGATAGAGGGAATGTCAACAAAACAGTCAGATAGGTCGGTCAAACTTTATTAATAGATTACAAACCAGCGTTCTGACAACTCCGTTCACTCCCAAAATGAATAAACAGCTGTTTTATTATTTTCCCAAGGTAAAGTCAGTGATGTAGAATTTTCGCTGCTCTGGCCGTGTCATGCCTTTCAGTTCAAGTGATAAATGAATAACAATAAGTTGTGACAAAGGCAGCTAAAAAGTATTATAGTATTGTTCTTAAAAATTTTATCAGAGTGAGAGTTGTGTATTTTAGTTGATCTTTGTTAAGATAATTAATTGCAGAGTGAGTGCTCTTTCCACTCTCTGTTCAATAGAACAGCTTTGACGTATTTTCTCCGTCGGTAAATTAAACTAGTTTAGTTTCCACAGTAAAACGAACTGGTTCATGTTTATGCCGAGTGTGATTTATATGTTTGTGCCTTGGAAAGCATTTGTCTTTGTAAGTATTAACATGTTTATTGTCATTAGAAGTATGTTAGTTGTTAAATGTTACATGTGATAAATTACGTGTGTGTGTTGTTGTAATTAGCTTCATTCAAGTCAAGCTAGCGTGTGCGAGTGTAACATATCAAATGTGTAACGATGTGTATTATTTGTTTCTTTCTGTTTCTTTCGGTTACATAAAGAAAAGATAGAATAAAGTGTAGTTGAGAGCATTGTACTCCTCAGTTCACAACTCCAGTAAAGACAAGAAACCGCACCATTGATTCATTAATGTTAAATTCTCTGCTGGTCTGTTCCCGTGTTCTACTGCGTGACTGATCGACTTGAGTTTAAACTCTGCATGGTAAGCGTGTCTCTTAATAGGAGCTATTTTGGGGTTTTTGCACAAACACACAAATGGAAATGAAATGGCACGCTTCGCGCAGTCATATATCCCAGCATGCACCGCGCGCTACTTCTTCTACGAGGGAAAATTGAGTTGGCGGCTGTTTACCGTAGTTGCGAGACCTGTTGCGGCTCAATATTGATCCATATATATAAGGCGCACCAGATTATAAGGCGCACTGTCGGCTTTTGAGAAAATTGAAGGCTCTTAGGTGCACCTTATTTTAACCTATTTTAGTGCGGAAAATACGTTAGACACTCAAGTGAGTCTTGTGGCACATTTGACTTGAAAGAGTAAAAAAAAGACAAGAGATGGTTGGACTGTGCTTATGTATCAAGAGAAAGAAAACAAAGAAAAAAGGGTTGATATGGTTGATTGCATCTCTTCTCCCATTTACTGTATAAGCGCACTGTAAACGTTTCAAGTGTGATTCCTGTGATGAACTGAGCCTCTTCTCAATGTGGTCCTCATGCATCCTGCAGTAGTGTCACACTTCTGCCAGCTTCATGTCTCCTCCTCCATCATCATCATCATCATCATCATCATCATCTACCTTCTCCTCCTCTCTTTGGCAGTAGTGGTTTCTTGGAATTGACTACAATGCAGCTGTGCAATACCATTCATTTCTGTCCTTTGTTGCCGCCTGTATTTGACTTAACTGATGCTGAGCTGCCCAAATCCAATGAGTTTAACATCATCAGGGATTTCCGACTCCTCCACACCAGATGCCTGGAGGAGAAGAGCAACAAGACTTTAATGTATGATCCAATAACTGACCTGGGAACCTGGGAAATCTGTATTTTACACATCAATAGACAGAAACCACTGTACTGCATCATAAACATTTATGCTAATGTACTCACCAGTTTAAAGGTCAAATTTTTGTTACTATGAGGATCATCAACAATCTTCTGCAAATTGGCAGCAACTACACAGGAGATGAAATAAAGGGAGGGAACCACTTCAGATGACGTTTGTGAAAACAATAATGCTAATAATGATGATGGGACCACTAGAATTGGCTGCAGTAGGATCCTACAACAGCAACAGTAAATGGGTTAACACAGTAACTCTGCTTAGAATAGACAACAGGGAGTTAAGAATGTTTTACTCTCCCCTCCACTGGTAGTTTTGGTCACTTGAAGTCAAATTACTACTTTTTACTACGTCCTTGTTAAAGTCATCACAACATGCATAAGAGTACCCAGAGACAAGTCTACAGTACATCATCGTGATTAAGACAGGGCCAGAGGATTTGGCTGAACAAAACTTTTAAATCCAAACTAACAAAAACTGATACAGTTGACAAGAAAGACACAGCCTGGGATAATGAACTCTCTCCATACAGTATTTGTTTTAACCTGAGCATGTGAAGGACTGCCTGTTTGAGTGGGAGCCTGCGGTGGAACATCCTCTCCTGAGTGTCCCACATTCGCAGGTCTCTCTGGTGCAGCACCGGGTGGTTGCAAATGTCCTGCGGAGCCATCTGCTGGTGGGAAAAGCTAAGACACACAAGTTTGCAAATACAGTAAATCAAAGCACGCTACAGTTTTGACTTAAACACAAAAGACAGCCATACAGACTCCTCTGTCAAGACATGACATTAGTATCAAGATTTTCAGATCATGTCCACTACAAACAGACTCACCTCGATATTCTGGGAGCCGTCCTTCACTCTGGGTGACTGCAGAATGGCCTCAAAAAATGCAAAGTCAAGTGTAGGTACTGACACCACCTGCTGGCTAAAGGGGTTCCTTGAGCAATACAGTAAAGTTTTTAAGTAAGCAAATGATACTTTTGGAGAATGCAGGCATGCACAGTCTCACCCGCAGACCTGCCACAGCAGCTTTGCCCTCCTCACTCTCCTCATCCAGCTCATCATCGCTCCACTCCCATCCACCATCCTCTGTCTTGTGGAGACGCCCGCTTGGCATGCACCTACAGCAATCTATTAAAAAGACCAAAAAAAAAAAAAAAACAATGTGGAAAAGAGTTCTTTAAGAGTGTCAACTTGGCTGTTTGAGACCCAGCCATTAGATTCTTTAAATAAATCAATGACAGAAGAAGGTGAACTGGTGGAGGCAGTGCTGAAAGAACCCATTCAGCCAGGGGATGTGAGTGGGGCTCGACTGCTTTTTGAATCTAGACCATTGAGTGACTTGGGACGCTGCAACTCTATAGAGGATCATAGCCTCCTGAAGCTGAGATCTGAGCTCCAGGAACAGAAAGCAGATGTCCAGAAGACTCTGAAACTCTTCCAGGCAGATCCTTGCTGTGCCATTAGAGACAACAGTGGCAATATGCAGGAGATTAAATCCATCTGCAGGGAGGAGATAAACAGTAGCAATGTCAGCACTGCCCGTTGGCTTTTTGAAACCCAGCCTTTGGATCTGATTAATAAGGGAACTGATAAAGTGAAAATCATTCGGGGTATATCGTTGGAAGAAGGGCACAGAGAAGGAGTTGATCGAAAGAGGTGGATGTTTGAAACTCAGCCATTTGACACAATACAAGAGGTCGCCGGTGTAGGGACCTTTGAAGGAATGGTTGACGATTGCAAAGGAGAGGCTGATGTTGTCAACAAAAGGAAACAGTTTGAAACGCAGCCTTTGGCAACGCTGAAAGGAGACGCAACAGAAAGCTCTTTGGCAAAAGAAGAAATAATTGGTGGTGATGTCAAGACTTCTCTGTGGATGTTTGAAATGCAACCAATGGACACTCTTAGTGACAGCTATGAAGTTGGACACCTGAAGAAAATTACCCTCACAGCTGATGAGCAGGGAGGAAAACAAAGCAAAAAACAGTGGTTTCAAAAGAACACCTCAATCAAACAACAAGAGGTTGAAAAGGGTGATGTTAAGGGATTCAAACATCTTTTTGAAACAATTCCTTTGAGCAAAATTGCACATTCTGATGAGGAGGTTATTGAAAAGGAAAAAGCTATTGCAGCTGGAAGCTTCAAGGATAACCAAGCAATGTTTGAGACAACTCCTCTAACTCTCTCAAGAAGCCATTGACAACACTAATGTCAAATCCATTACTTGGCTTTTTGAATCACAGCCTCTAGACAGCGTCAAAGATGGCGAGGAGTACAATTTAAAGCTGTACATGATTCTGTCAAGTCAGAGTTTGGCGTTCAAACAGTCAAACATCTTTTTGAAACAGAAGCCTTAGATAGAATAAGAAGGGAATCAATCACAGAACAAGATGTAAAATGTGTCAGCCAGGTCAACTTTCAGTCAGGAGATGTCTCAAGAGTCAAGGAACTTTTTGAATCCCAGTCACTTGATGAAATTGGACCAGAAATGTTAAAATCCGCTGGACAGAACCAGGATGAACACATCGAAAAAGGCTCAGTGCATAAATTCACTTGGATGTTTGAGAACTGTCCTATGAACTTGATCAATAAGGACGACAATGAAGCAAACAAGCAAAGTATCAGTAACGGTGAAAGTGGTGATGTCCAGAACAAAAAGTTTGACTTTGAAACCTCATCAAATCATCAAAATCCAAAATGAACCCCTTGAGCAAAAGCTGGTGCCTGTAGAACAACCAGTGAGCAATGTTGACGTAAAGTCAAGCACCATGATGTTTGAGTCGCTGCCACTTTATGCCATCAGAGACAAAGACGGGCAGTTTCATGAAGTGACAACAGTGAAAAAAGAGGAGGTAATGAGTGGTGATGTTAGGGGTGCAAGATGGATGTTTGAGACAAAGCCCCTTGATTCCATCAAGGCTGAGAACGAAGTTTATGTGATCAGAGCAGTCACCCAAGAAGACGTCAAGAAAGGAGACGTCAAATCAGCCAGATGGAAGTTTGAGACACAACCTTTGGACTCCTTTGCCAGCCAGGATGAGCCCTCTGTCAGGGTCACTGAAGACTTCGGAAGCAGCAATGTGCAGCTCAATAAACAGATATTTGAATCAGAGCGGGCATCCAACAAGTTTGTCCGAATGGTTAGCGTCACTGATGTCCAGCGGGGGGATGTCAGGACTTCCACCTGGCTTTTTGAGAATCAAGCTATTGGCAGTTTGACAGGGGACCCTCAGGAGCAAGGCCCAATAAAAACAGTCCATAGGGAAGACAGCCAGAAAGGAGATGTGAAACGCTGCACTTGGCTGTTTGAATCTCAGCCACTGGACAAGATCAAGGAACCTGAGGGAACCTCAAAGAAAAGTGTTGAGGACGAGATACCGAAAGCTGATGTAAAGTGCACTACCTGGCTCTTTGAGACCACCCCACTGGACAAAATCACGGCAAACAATGTTGCTGACACCCTGTCATATTTACACGAGATGTCTTTTGTTTATTCAAGTGGCATCATAATAGAAGCAAATGAGAGTAAAAATGTTAACATGGCAAAATATCTCCTTGAAAGCAATGAAACTGTGCAAATCCAGAAAGAGGAGGTTGTTGAGGGTAATATCAGGAACATCATGTTACAACTATTACTAAAACCATCCCTGAAACCCCAGGTTACTCTTCTTAGTGAGGTTGAGAAGGGTAATGTGAACACAACAGTAGTAGAACTTCCAGTTTACTCATCAACCACAACTATAAACCTTGAAAGGGGTCAAAGAATCCAAAACATAGCACAGATGATCAATGAATTGCTTGTGCAGGATAAGCACATGAAAAAAGGAATCATAATGCAAGAAACTGCAGGTGGACAAGCAGAGATGTCAGTTTACTCAATCATCTGCAATAATGAAACCAAAGCAGAGAGTCACATTATAGAGAGGGGAGATGTTAAGTCCTCCATTGGAAACCTGTTAGCTACTGCCAGCAGTCAGAGGACAGCAGCGTCATGTAGAGTGGGTCATAATGAAAAAGAAAATGTGAACTTGTACAAGAGTTGCATTGAGAAGGGAGATCTGCACTACCTGAAGAGTCTTCACACCGAGGTGTCAGGAGATGAAGTTGATCACAGCATGGCCAAGGAAGAGATTGAAATAGTTCAGGGGGATGTGAAGGAAGCAAAGAGAAATCTGTGCCAGCAGAAAGACTATGTAGAGCGAACAATTTCAGATGATCTCCCAGGGGATGTAAAGAACACCAAAAAGGTGTTCTCATCAGAGTGCTCTTTGACTGTTGATAGCTGTATTCCCAAAGAAGAGATAATCCCTGGGGATGTCTTATCAGCCAAGCAACAACTTGCAGTAAAGCAACCTATGGTTGTAGAAAAAGAGGAAATTGTGGCTGGGGACATCAAGGCAACAATGGAGTCATTAGAACGTGCAAAGCAACAAAGCATGTGTGTGGAGCGAGACATCATTACACCTGGAACAATCTATGACATGGACTTGTCAGCCCAAGGTCCTGAAATAGAAGAAAGCCAGGCACAAAAGGAGGTTATAATATCTGGAGACGTGAAAGCAGCTAAGAAGTCACTTGAAATGGCTAAGCAGCAAAGCTTGAACATGGAGCGTGAAGCGGTTGTTCCTGGAAAAATATACAACTTGAATGTCTCAACACAAGAGGAAAGTTCCTCAGGAGTGACACAATCAGCATGTTCCTCTTCCTCCAGATGCCAGCAAACCAGGACTTATCCAAAGGTCAGTGATGCAGTGAAAGATCAGGAAAGCCATGTTTCCTTTGAGGATTGTCAACAGAGTTCAGTCATAGTCAGCAATCGTGCACCAGAGTCACTGCCACCTTTTGTAGGTTATGAGTGTAATGGTCAGACAACTGATGATGAGACAGAAGACGTTATCAAAGGAGATGTGAAGGCAGCTATTTGGTCTCTGCAGAGTGCAGCAACAAAGCAGACGCTTCTAGATAAAGAAGATATAGTGAGGGGAAATGTTCAATTCGCTCTTCAATCTCTTGAGAAGTCTAGTGCAAATGTATCTAAAGGAGACTATAAAGCTGCAATGATATACAGAAACTCGGGTAGGGCTTGTTCAGGGAGGAGCAAGACTGTTCACAATCAGTGTGTTGTGGTGTCTATGCCTCCATCTGACACAAAATTGTCTCCTTCAATTTCAGTAACCTGTGAAGGACATCCAGCCCTAACAACACAGAGCCCCACACCCAACCCTGTAGTAAATGGAAACTCTCAATCATCCAGCCCCGAAACTCCACCTCCTCTCCCCCAAAAGAGTGGGAAACCACAGGATCAGAAGCCAGCTTTACCCCCAAAGCCACAATGGGTGAAATCTGTAGTTGTAGAAGATCCAAATATTACACTTACTCCTTCGCCTGAAGCTGCTTTCCACACAAAAGACAATGGAAAATGTACAATAGTTCCTCCAAAACAATGCAAGCAAATTCTTCTGCCCTCTGGTCAGCAAAGCACGATTCAGGGCAAAAACAGTAAAGAAACCTTACATGACACATACCACCAAAACGTTGTTGATGGAGCAGCACAAGACCCAGAGAATAGAAGTAAATTTCTACCAATGGCTTCAAAGAGTGAGGAAAGCAAAAAGGTACTCCTTACAGGGAGCAAATCAGACAAGAAAACAGAAATGGACAAAAATGTAATACAGAAAATAAATGCAGCTGAAGAACTACAAATGTGCATGAAGACAAATTCAGGAAGTGCAAAACATGAAATGAACATGTGCCTGTTGGCTACTCAACAGAATTTCGAAAGAAAAGAAAGTGAGACGTTGGACAAGAGTCCCTTTGTTGTCCGAGAAGGTAAAAGTAATGAATGACGTAGTTAGTGACCATAAACAAATTGATAAAGCCACCGCACAACAGCACGAATCAAACCCTGCACTTCATGAACACAGCACGACTGGAGTGCAAATGTCAAAGACCAACAGTCGGACGGATGGATGTTCAATAAAACTCAATGAAAAACAACAAACTTTTGAGGAGAAAGTTGTTCTTAGAGAAAAGAAATTAAAGGAGACAGAAGATGAGCGACGACAGAGGCTTTCTGTTCACAAGGAGGAGATCATGAAAGGAAATGTGGAGGCAGCCATGGAAATCTTTGACAATCTGAGAAAACGGGAGGAACTTAAAGGAATCCTGTGTCAGGTGCAAGAGATAGAGGAAGAAACCAGCAGTGTAGATGTCAGCTCCCTGAAGACATTATACGAGAACGTCCCCGCTTGGATGGTTACAACGGGTAGGACTGCTAAGCACAGTATAACGGATGAAAAGAAAGTTGAGGCAGAGGCACACGATGACGATCTAGAAAGCATCTCTTCAGTGGAGACTGCATATGAAGATTTGATGTGATGTGAATAATAAGCAGAGATGGAATCAATAAAGAACAGAAATCATATTAACATTTTTAAAGAAACATTTGATATTGTCTTCAACACAATCTGCAACATTCTGTAAATGTAATTTGTTCAGTAAACATGTCTTCATATCAGAACTGCAAAATCAACATGACACAAACATGGAGATAAACATAACATTTGCTTTGTAACTATACATCTTAAAGTGATTTTTTGATTTGATAGATTATGAATGATAACAGTTAGGAGTAATAACTAGGTGTAACTTGATTGAAATGTCTATTTGCATTCTACAGCTTAAAACTGTAAATATGATGACATGAAAATACTTTTTTTAATGTACTGATTGGCAAATGACCTACAGTAAAATTACAACTATAATGACCACCTCTGTTTGTGTGTTTTATTTATTCTTCGTTGCAGAATGCCTTTATATGATAGTAGTAGAGAGGCAGACAGGAAGTGAGGGAGAGGAGAGCAGGGCATGACATGCAGCAAAGATCCTCAGCCGGAATCAAACCTGGGAAGCTACGTTTAAATGGCATGGACTGTAACCATCTGGCTACCAAGGCGCTGCATTAATTTCAAACTCAGTAGGTTAAAGTAGAAAGTTTTCCTGTGTTCGTCTAAAATCTATGTTTAAAGCAGATGTTTTGTGACTAACTAGTTTGGAAGTTGGTCCTGGTCCAACAGACTGCACACAACAGGAACTTTATTAGTTGAAAATATATTTTTAGTATTTTCAAATCGTATCTTTTAACATGCCTGGAGGGAAACGCATAATGTATTTGACAATTTAATAATTATAACTAGCACAGTTAGTTATCAGTTACACTGATCAGTTACACTGATAACTAACTGTTACACTGATGACCATTAGGGAGCAGTAAATTAAAATGCATCATCACTAAGAGCTGCTGAGTTATTTAATATTAATTTCATCAGCTAAAACACTGCACTGCACTATAGGACGTGAGAGAAATGAATACATACCAGATAAGTTTGTTGCACAACAAAGAGGATTAATAGACAGTTAGACATATAGTTACAATTTCATATTTTTAAGTTAGTGGATAAAAAACATGTACAGTAGTTCATTATTTCGTACTTCATCACATGTGGGCTACAAACAAATCATGAGGAAATAAAGGAAACAGTAGAAAATCTTTTTATGTACAAACCAACAAATGCTTTTGGTCAGTTTATATGTTATTGAGTTTTAACTTATGCAATGTTTGAAGGAATTGATTCCATTTTTAAAAAGTCTACAGCTTGGTTGTTTTCAGATCTGGACGGCTTGGTGTGTGTGTGGAGGTTCCATTTCTAAAAAGACAAAAGAGAGAGGATTGATATCAGGAATAAAGTGATTTAATGTCTCTATTTGAACTCCACTCTCAGATTTTCAGTCTTCTATAAATAAAAATACTAATAATTTAATAGATATTTAGTTGGTTTTTGATCATTTTAATTATTAACTTATATAACAAAAGTTGTGGTAAATACTTATGAAACAGAGATTATGAGATTTATCTGAATCACTCTGCTTGCACTAACATTTATTTTTGGTGCACCTCTATTAAGGATGTCAGCTTCTCTAATTACACATACAGTTTACATAATGATGGAACATATTTGCCACAGTTACCTTTTATTCACGGCCTCTTCAGTTGAATCTGGCAGCTCTGTTCTCCTGGTCTCAGGAAGAAGGAAGCTAAGAGCTCCACCGACTATTGTAATGCTGCCAAAGATGGTGATGGGTATAACCCAGTGGTACATGGCCAGGATGTTTAGCAGTGGAGCCACTAATGCACCTGATCTTCCTAATAAGGCTCCTAAAGCTGTTGCTGTTTGTCTGGAAGAGCAAGGTCAACTATTATAACAATAACAGTTTCACATTTAATTAATCCTTTTTTGCAATAAGCATGTGGACACCTACCTAACAGATGTTGGAAACAACTCCTGGATAAACACATTACATACAGATGAAGCAGAAGTCAGGAAAAAACGTGCTACGACAGCTAAGGATGTAGCACCCATGCCGTAACCTGAAAAAAACGAAAGATAGAAAAACAAAATTTCACAACCACGCAAAAACAAGGCGGAAAACATAATAATTCCATTTTGACAAACTGTACCATGGCCATTACCTCCAGGAACAGCAAGAATAAGCATGCTAAAGAGTCCTCCAGACAGAAGTGTTGTTGTGAGTAATATTTTTCTTCCCAAAACCTCCAACAACCATATGCAAAGTACATGTGCTGGTATTTCAATAGCACCAAACAAGAGCTGTGTCAGGAAGATGTTCAAACCTATGTTTTCTATGTTAAAGTACAAGCCTAACATGGAAAGGTTCAGAGAAAACCTATGTTTGAAGACAAAAAAGACAGAGGAAGGATACTGACATTATATAACACGCATAAACATACAAGCATCTGTTGTTCTAGATAGGTTTATGGAATTGCTCCTGATTTTTCTCAAGCATCAAATCACCAGATATTGCACCTCCAGTGAATGTCTGATCTGTGTCTGGAAACTGGAGCATGCAGAGGAAACTCAGGATGGAAATGGCCAAACAACCAACAAATTCACACATTCACTTTTACAGGGACGATTACTGCAGGCAGCATGCATGTTAGGATAATAATACTCTAAATTGCCAATAACCATAAATAATAAAACAAATGGGTAGGTGACTAAAATGCTGCTTAGTACCCAGGGAAACTATTGAGTTGGTGGTGATGCTATGTGGGTTCTTCATTACTAGTAGTCCCATGTGCTATATATGTATAGAAGTGTTTTCAACATTGGATAATGAAAAGTAAAAAGATATTACTCACCATGCCAGTGTCATGATCAAGAAATATTTGATCAGTACTGATGATCTGAGAATAACTTTGATTCCTCCTTTGTTTTTAACATCTTTCACGACAATCTGTAACAAATATGTATTAGTGAAATGTTTAGAAGTTGTTTTGAACAATACTCTTTTTGATAATAAGTCATATTTGTAGTTTACTGAGATTGTAAATCAGTGTAGGTCATTTATAATCCTGGGTAAAAATATTGTTTGTTAAACCTTATTTCAGAATTCTAGCTACATACCTGTGATAATCAGTTTAACTGGAAGAAAGTTAACTAACTACTACGGCTGCCAGAATAACTCACAGAAAAAATAACAGTCAGAAAATGAAAGCTGATTAATCCTACTCCATGTGACGCCCCTCGACCTGGCAGCTTGGCTCCAGGAATGGAACATTTCCATTTAAAAAACAGTCAGCTGGACTCATTACATGTGTCTGCGATTGAGGCAGTAAGAAATTTTCAAAACATCAGAATAATCCGAGCATGAAATATCAACTGAAAGCAAAGCATTCAGCTACGAACCCTGAAGTCTGAAGTAGCACAAGCGCAGTGCTAATATTTTTAAATGCTTTCACAAATGTATATATGTGTTTAATTTAGCATAATTAACCACAGAGCATGTCAATTATTTGATACATCTTTTTAAATCACTTGACAGCCTTAGTAACTACACATCTTTCAAAAGGTTTATAGGACAGGCTCTCAGTGGTCTGATGCTCCAACAACTAGCATAAATGAGAACCATGTAAAGTTGTATGTTCTTATTATCTCTGCATTTAAGACATTGAACATCAACTAACATGGGCTTGTTGCACTAACATTTTGGTTTTCTGTGAGCTTACATACTTAATATACTGTATGTGTCTGTATTTTATTATAACATAACAGAGCAGTATAGAACACAGTAATTGGATATAATTAATCTAGTTTTAAGAGAATTGTGTTATCATTCTAGCATAGAGGTGTGTGCTTTGTGAATGTGTCTGACCGACCCTGTAAAATGGATAAATAAATAAAAAAAAAAAAGGTGAAAAGTCAGAACCTTTTCCAGCAGAGAGTCTGGAACGGTGCATTTATTAACGGCTGCCACCTTGACAATCAGCTGTTTAGCCTCTTCTGTTCTTCCTCTGCTTAACAACCATCTGGCTGACTCTGGAATAAACCTAACGGAAACAAAGAATGTGACAGCTCATAGAATCGATAATTCACCAATAAAATAACCAATGGAAATAAAAAGACTTAATGCATACCATATGTAAAGAAGAGCAACTACTGATGGAGCTGCTGTAATTAGTTGGGCTAGCCTCCAGTTTCGAACTGCATATATCACCCCAGCCACGATGCACTGCCCAATTGCAGCACAGAGCTGAGTTAAACATGCTCCCCATGATCTTTTGGATGGCCCAATCCATTCAGTGCCTGCAATCAGAACATTTGATTATGTGTAACGTTTCTGTTTTTCTCCAGTTTGGATAATTTTTCAGCAAACAAAAAAATTGCAGTTTGTACTCAATGACTTTAACTGTCCACACCTGATGTTTTTGATAAAATCGATGGTGCATGTGGACTATTGCAAAGAAAATACCATCTTTAACAGTACATACTGTAAATGGTGCAGAACAACTGAGCTTGTAGTACATACATAGTATAATAGAGTTGACCAGATAAGCTCCAGATCCAAAACCCACCATGAACTGGGAAGCTAAATATAAGTAGACGTTGGGACAGAACGCTGTTGTTACAATAAAAATCGGCGATATAACTGCTGAAATTTGAATTGCTCGTTTGCGACCGAATCTGCAACAGAAAGAGACATGTTCAATTACACAGTGTAAGAAAAGTGGTAAAACAAAGAGAAAGACACAAACAGCTTCATTTATTAAACACATGGGGAACTGCATGGTAGATTTATGTTCTCACAGTGTGTTCTTTGTTCTTATATAGAGAAAGTATGAAACATATCTACCCAATACAATAGCCTATGAAATTCTGGTCACCAGTCCCCATCCTAACTGTTTATTTTAGGGTAACTGTTTAGATTAAATGTTATATCTATGGATTATCAGAGGTGTCAAAGTTAGCATTTAGCAGTTAGAGTCAGTCATGTTCATCTAGAATGATTAAATATTTGGTCTGTATTGTTGTCTTTTTCATGTTTAAAGACTTGTTTGATACTATGAAGTTAGTTTATTGTTGATTAGACTTTAAAATAAAAAAACACACACACACATACACACAAACACACACAAACTTATGAGAAGAACAGAGTTTGGTAAAACATGCAGACTTACGATTCAGCAAAAGGTCCCAGTAAGAGAGAACCAACAAGCGCACCGGCCACAAACACTGCTTGTATCATCTCCACCCATGATGCCTTGTCACAGACTAGATCAAACTGTTTAAACAAATAAAGAACATGTAGAATAAAGGACGAATTTCATGAAGGCAATTTGTCCACTTGCCACTTACATCAGTCACTATGGTGGCTGTGTACATGGTGTTGTAGTACTCCCATCCATTCTGGCACAATGTGGTCTCATTGAGTCCGTACTCCCTGATGTCACTGATGTTCCAGTCCACAGGCACAAACATCCGACACTTGCTGAAGGTCCCATCCTCCTCCCGGGGCAGAGTTAGGTTCAGCTGCTCATCTGTGGTCAGGTTAGGATCAGTCCTGAGGATCCAGTCTGTGTTGCAGTGTCGCTCTGGATCCGACTGGATAAAAAGAAAACTGGCCATAACAAAAGACTGAAAGACATTTGGGAAACAAAGTGCAAAAAGAATAAGTTGCTGAAATAATCCAAATTCTCCAATGCTCCTAAGGATCTCTCCAAAATCAGCCATGTTAATGATGGTTATCTTGCTTTGTGTATTATGGCACTGAAAAACAACTGCACCACAGATTTATACAATGTTCATTACTGTTTAACCCAAACAAATTATAGTTTAGTGACCAGATGACTGTTCTGTTCAACCTTCATCTGAAGTGCACTAAAACTTTATTACACTCTCAAGGCTGGTGAAGAATGATTTGCTTTTATCTTCTGAATGAACGTTGTCTTGTAATCTTTGACTCCTTTCAAGCTAAATTATGAGATGTACTTAGATGTAATAATTTATTTAATTCCATATTTGGCCAGCAGTACTCTCCATTCCTAGAGTGCAGGTTTACTTGTGGTTCCTAGAGTTTCCAAATGTAGAGTGGGAGGCAGAGTCTTAAGCTATCAAGCTCCTCTCCTGTGAAACAAGCTCCCAGTTCAGGTTCAGGAGGCAGACACCCTCTCTACATTCAAGACTAAAGTGTGTTTCTTAGTTATAGAAAACAATTAAAACATGTCATCACTGAAAAAACAGTATTTTACTTTCACATTAATGTATGCAAATATGGAAATTAGCAGAATTTGAGCTGCTTGACAGACTGTTTACATTTAAAAAAAAGCAGCTTCTCTTAGCACACAACAATGGAAGAGCTGCTGGTTATATACAGTGGCAAGAAAAAGTGTGTGAAACATTAAAAATTTTGTGGATTTCTGCATTAATTTGTCATAATCATGATCGGATTTTCTTTTAACTCAAAAAACTAATAAAAATAATAAAATTTTAAAAACTCATGTTTCATGTTTTTATAGAGAACAACTATAAAAACCTAATACTGCTGTGGATCAGACCTGCACATGGTTCCAGAGACATTTTAGCCCATTCTTCCTGCAGAACTGTTTTAGCTCTGTTATATTCTTTGGACATCTCATGTGTGTAGCTCTCTTAAAGTTGTTCCATAGCATCTCTATCTGGTTGAGGTCTGGGCTCGGACTTGACCCCTCCAAAAGTAGATTTTGTTTTTCTGTAAAGAATTCTGTTGTGTGTTTTGGGTCATTGTCCTGTAGCATCACTCAGCTTCTAACTGGCGTAACAGACATTACATCACATTATGCTGAAGATAATGTGAGAACCCCAGGGTGAGTGGTTCCTCCTGGCTACTTGCCGTGGTGTCCTTGGACAAGACACCAAAACCCCGTACTAGCACCAACATATACTGTCTGGCAGCTGTTCAACCACAATTTCCCCAAGGGGATCAATAAAGTATTGATTATTATTATTATTCATCTTCCCCAATCACTGCAAGCTGGCCAGGCCCTGATGCAGCAAAGCAGGTTTTCATGATGATATGCTGTGCCCCTTTTTACGCCAAATGTAGTGATGTGTGTTCTTTTCAAATGGTTCAATATAGTTTCATCAGTCCACAAAACATTTTATACTGCTGTGGAGTGTCAGTGTACTCTTAGGCAAACTTCAGTCGTATTCTTCATGTGTGGAGTAAACTCAAGAAGTATGCAAGTTTTTCTTGTCACTGTAAGTGCTGAAGAAAAACAGTAATAGTCCATGAGCTCCATGTAAAAAACTTGTAAATTTTATCTTATCTTTTTACAGTTTCTATTAATGTTCAACGTGTCTACATCATATTTAAGCCTGATTTCATTTAACTAGGCATCACCTAAAGTGCCCTAAAAGCCTTATAGTTCTCTGAAGTATCTGCTGTTTCGAAAAAAATATGTAGCATATTTTTATTGTCACCAGAACTGAACTTCACGTGTTTTTTAAAACGCTTATCTTGACTCTATTCCTACAAATCGACAGTGTGACATTTGTAAAAAAAAAAAAAAAAAAAAACTTCCTAATCACATTTGATGGGACAAGAGTTACTCTGCCTCCCTTTTTCAACACTTCTTTCACAGCAACCTGTAAAGCACAGAAGGTGGACATCAGGCATATGTCAGCAAATCATACAACTCAACAATGATTAACTCTGGTACATCGGTATGCTATTGTTGTTATTGTTATTGCTATTCATTTATAATTGTTTGGAGTTATTCTGTCATTAAAATCCATTACAATGAAAATGTAATGATTGGAATTGTATTTCTCAAATGTTGCAGATGAGATGAGTCAAGCTCTCTCTGACACAGTAATTTATACAGCATGTATATGCTATGTTCTATTCTTGGTACGGTGTGTAAAAAGACATGAATGATCAACTTCTTTTCCAGTCAGAGAATCTTGAAAGAGGGAATGTTAATGGCTGCCACTTTGGTGACCACCTGTAACCACCTAGCTGATTTTGGAATAAACCTGAAAAATAAGAAACATAGAAAAGTGACACTATTGAATTCTCATTATACAATAACATATAATAATAGGGTAGAAAATACTTAATGAACACCACACCATGTGTAGGTAATAACCACTGTATGTGGAGCAGCTTTGACTAGTTGAGCCAGTTTCCAGTCTCTGGTGATGTATCATACCAGCAAGGACACACTGTCTGGACCGGGAAGTAGACGTTGGGACAGAATCCACTTGTTATGCTCAATATGAGCATCGCAATGAAATGAAATCTGAGCTGCTTGTTTACAACTAAACATGAGAATAATAAAAACTACAATATGTAGGACAGCTTTCTGTATTCCTTTTTTGTAAGGAATATGGATGAAATCAATGGAAGACAACATAGCATAATGATGACCTATAGTGCACATGCGATTCAGGAAAAGGTCCAAATACGAGACATGAGCAACAACAGCGCCAGTCATGAAGAGAGTTTATGCCACTTTGATCAAATAAGCCTGGTCACAAACTGCATCTACTTCAACCTCAAATGGCAAAAACACAATGGTGAATAAACAAGACATATATAAAGACCCATTCATATTTGTATTACAAAGAATGTGATGTAGGCTTTACTTACATCAGTGACTATGGCGGCTTCAAATATTATGTTGTAGTACACCCATCCATTCTGGCACAATGTGGTCTCATTGAGTCTGTACTCTCTGATGGCACCAATGTGCCAGTTCACATCCTCGTCCCAGAGCAGAGTTAGGTTCAGCTGCTCAGCTGTGGTCAGGTTAGGATCAGTCCTGAGGAGCAGGCCTGTGTCACAGTGTTACTCTGGATCTGACTGGATAATTAATAAACCAGCAAAGTGGAAAGGAGGAATACAATTTAGGAAGAAAAGGGCAAAAAATGTGATCTTCTGATATATTAATGGAGGATCTCTCCGAATTCAGCCATGCTCAGGGAACTGACTCAGTTTAGAGGTGGCTCAGACATCACCATAATATGAACTGCCATACCAAATTCTGAATACTTTTCATTTCAGTTTTAGTTTTTAATACATTTTCAGAAGTGACTTCAATATTTTTTCACACATTGTGGATTATTCAGCCGATGGGCAAAAATAGCAGGTTTAAAACACACAAATAGACACAGTAGTATATGGATAAGTCACCCACAAACCTCAACAGCTAACTGACATAAAGCAATACCAGCCTATTTTCAGACTTATAAGTTGGACAGCTAGAGGCCACGGACCATAGTTTTAGAAGGATTCTTCTTAGGACCAGTTTATGGTGTGAAATGGTACAATATATTTAAACTTAGCTGACTCCGCTGCCAGCAGAGAACATCAAATCCTAACAGATTTGTTACACAATCAACAAGCAGCATGTTCTCTATCAGTGCTGTACTTTAACGGCAGTAAAGACGGACAAACTGAGACAGACTCATTAAAGGAGCAGTGGTGACGCAGCAGTCTCTAAAATACAACGCCATTCAATAAAAGCATTCCTCTCAACAACATGCACACACATAAAATACACCTATAAATCTGCAGTTTTCCACCTGGATATTGTGCTGCTGTGTTATTCCCATACTGAAAAGGAACATATAGATTAGATACATTAATTCTGACAATTATCCTTTAATCGCCACTAAGATAAGCAAAACGCGTATTAAGAAATGTATTGGAAATAGACAGTACAGTGGCTGAATGGATTCCATTCTCTGAGTCTGACTGGATAAAAAGACAACTGCAAAAGAAACACTGGCGTCAAAACATATGGGAACCCAAGAATGCTAACCTTCTGAACCAAACAGAAGTCTCTCTTAGTCTTGAAAATGTCTTAACTACATCATTTTCCCACACACGACACGTCCAACAAACTCAGGTAGATCATCTTATTATAATAGTGAAAATAGATGTTTAACCATCTGACTGAAGCAGTAATGAAATGTGTGGTCAGCGCACACTCAGGCCTAAAAGTACACTTTGTTAATGGTTGATGTGTTAAAGACACAAACACAACAAAAACTGAGCTTTGACACATCTTGTTTTAAACAAACATCCTCACTCGTTGAATTTCATCATGTGACTTTATTCAGCTACTAAAAATCCTTTTGCATGTGTCGACATTTTTCAACAATTTATATCATTTGTCAAGGAATCGCTTTCATTTTATCACAAATACGCCATTTCAAATTATGCATGTGTAGATGTACACATTGTATGATTAAGCTCATTAAAAATATATGTGATGTTCTGTGCGACAGGAAAGCAAAAAAAAAAAAAAAAAAAAGAGAAACGAGTTCTTGCCAATCATCTAATTGAATTACCACTAATCATTCGATGTCATCACAAAGAGGCAGAATTATAGTTTGAAATGATAAAGGGGATATAAATTTAGAAATTTAAACCTTAGTCTTTTGATAATCACCAAAAATCACACACTTACAGACAAAGAGAGAAAAGTGTAACCCGTGCCTGTTAAAATACAATTTTATCCATTAGCCTTTGGACAGGTTTTTCTTATTATATCTTAACTGCATATCATCACATCAAAGAACAGAGTGTGATTACAAGCCCAATGCAATCCCAAAAGTACATGTTTAAAAATCGATATGGTGCCAATTGAGCAAATCATTTGTGCATGATTAGTGATGCTCTGAGAAAGGCCAACAGTGGAAAACACGTTCAAAACAAAATCTGTGTACTGAGCATGATGAATCTCTGGTTCTCGTCTGGTTCCTTAACCACTATTTACAAGAAAAATGTTCCTTTTCTCCGACATGTATATTTAAACTGTCAGTGCATCTATATCATTACATACAAACCTCATGGTGCTTGTGTTAGTGGAGTTGCCATCATACATTTACCACATCTTTACACACACCAATTACATCAGTACCTGGACTAGGAGCTGTTTATCGCAGCCCTTTGCACACGGTACGAAACAACCATACAGCTACACTGGGAGTGAATTGTTGGAGAGTGTTTATAAAGCACAGAGGACTACAGTACTGTTAGAACAATTTGCCAGATGACAAAAAAACAACTGGCTTAATGAGGGGCTTAAAGGGCTACTTCACCCAAAATAAGAAAATATTACTTATAGTGGTATCCAGCCATGCAGACAGATTTGTTATTGTTTGCTGAGGCTTGTCTCAAGATTCCTGCAGCCATTAGTACAACAGAGGTGACTGGAATTTTGTTGTTTGCACTGAAACCAGAGTCTACAGCTGTACAATCATGCTATCGTGTTCACAATGACAGCAAGCTTAAGTTCACCGTCTTAATGGCTTAACGCCTGCTAATTATCACTAAACATGAAGTACAGCTGAGTACGATGGGAATGTTGTTAGTTTTGTAGATACTTGGTCAAAGAACAAAAGGAAATATAAAACCTTGGCACTAGTTAAAAAGTTTTGGGACCACCAAAATTTTTAGAAATGATCCAGTCAAAAAAAAAAAAAAAAAAAATTGCCAAATGATGACAAAGTTAAGTAAGGGAATCTCCATCCAGCTTTTTAGAACAGTTATTTCCAAAATGGCCGCTTTTACTTTAGATAATCCACAGACTACACTGTCACACCATTTCTTCAACAGGTCAACAGTTTTAGTAAAAACTGTTCAGAAATGGCTACTGGGGGTAAAACTCATCAAGACCAAATGTCTCAAAACCTTCACTCACACCTAAACCTAAACTATCTAAATGCCTTTTGAAGGCAAGTGACTAAATATATTTTTGATCAATTTTGGTGAACTGCCCCTTTTAAGGTTGTTTTACTTTGGTAGAGCACGTTCAGTTTTTGAGAATGCACACCTCCACAGAAGTTCATGAGTAGGCAGCCTGCCAGCATTCAGGATTCTTCTCAGCTGTTAGATCAATTATTGTAAACAGGCTACACGACCTCTTACAAGGGGACATGGAAAACAGCAATGACCCGTGTACGTTTGTTGGCATGTTAAGTTACACTTACTACTTATGAGTAAAGGTGCTTTCGGCTGCACATTTTGCTGGTTGACTCTTTTTGAACTCCTGTTGTGGTGCACACACACAAAAAATGGTTTAATTCAATCCAAGAGAAATATATTAGTTATCAGTGGCCAAGTGATGGAAAGAAAATAATTATTGCATAGTACAAGAATATTAGGCAGGTCTCAATCTGGGAAAGTAATACGGCCTTTAATCTCTCAGGAAAAACAGCATCTGTCAAAGTTTTTGTGTTATAACTGCAACAATTTTGGGACAGTTAGAGTTTATTTGTGTATATCTGAATTATTTCAGTAGTGCAGTCAGAGCCTAAACTCTTTGGTTATGTTTGACAGAACTACTACACTCTGTGGAGAGAAGAAATCATTGCACTGCCTTAGGCTGGTCCTGATAAAGGACTTTGATAATTAAAAAATTTACCTAAACCAATGGTAGAATGTGTTATTTGTGTAAGTGTTAAAGGATTTCTTAGATTTCTCAGTCAGGTGTACATAAAATTCACCAAGTAATCACACAGACTTAATTTTTCACCAATCGCACGAGTAAAATGTGAAGTTGGACGAACTAAGGCTCAATTTATACTTTTCAATTTCAGTTTAGTTTTATGTGCCATATAAACGTGGCACGACACTCAAGTGAGTCTTGTGGCACATTTGACTTAAATGAGAAAAAAAAAAAGGCAATTATGTCCAAGAGATGGTTGGACTGTGCTTATGTATGAAGAGGAAGAAAACAAAGAAAAAAGGGTTGATATGGTTGATTGCATCTCTTCTCCCATTTACTGTATAAGCGCACTGTAAACGTTTCAAGTGTGATTCCTGTGATGAACTGAGCCTCTTCTCAATGTGGTCCTCATGCATCCTGCAGTAGTGTCACACTTCTGCCAGCTTCATGTCTCCTCCTCCATCATCATCATCATCATCATCATCATCATCATCTACCTTCTCCTCCTCTCTTTGGCAGTAGTGGTTTCTTGGAATTGACTACAATGCAGCTGTGCAATACCATTCATTTCTGTCCTTTGTTGCCGCCTGTATTTGACTTAACTGATGCTGAGCTGCGCAAATCCAATGAGTTTAACATCATCAGGGATTTCCGACTCCTCCACACCAGATGCCTGGAGGACAGGAGCAACAAGACTTTAATGTATGATCCAAATAACTGACCTGGGAACCTGGGAAATCTGTATTTTACACATCAATAGACAGAAACCACTGTACTGCATCATAAACATTTATGCTAATGTACTCACCAGTTTAAAGGTCAAATTTTTGTTACTATGAGGATCATCAACAATCTTCTGCAAATTGGCAGCAACTACACAGGAGATGAAAGAAAGGGAGGGAACCACTTCAGATGACATTTGTGAAAACAATAATGCTAATAATTCATATATTAAAAAAACGGCTATAGAAATCAAGTTTTAAAATGAATGTAAAATAAGTCAGTGAAATGACTTAAATAGAAAACCTGTCAAACTGCAAACATCCCATCATACTATGCTACTCCTATTACTTACCAATGACTAAGTCCCTCCCGTCAACCAGACCTGCCGAGACCAACTCCTGGGAAACTCCGTCAGCAGAGTCTGAGGGGAGACAATGGAAAAACAAAAACAAAAAAGAAACACAGAGTAAGATATGGTACTGGAATGTAATAACACATGTGAAGAGAGAAAACTCAAGGCAATCATATCTACCTCTGCCAGGCATGAACTCAAATCGGATGTCATTGAGTTCCTTTTTGGGATTCCTCAGTCTCAGGACGAGGCTGATGGGAACACTAGAATTGGCTGCAGTAGGATCCTACAACAGCAACAGTAAATGGGTTAACACAGTAACTCTGCTTAGAATAGACAACGGGGAGTTAAGAATGTTTTACTCTCCCCTCCACTGGTAGTTTTGGTCACTTGAAGTCAAATTACTACTTTTAGTCATCACAACATGCATAAGAGTACCCAGAGACAAGTCTACAGTACATCATCGTGATTAAGACAGGGCCAGAGGATTTGGCTGAACAAAACTTTTAAATCCAAACTAACAAAAACTGATACAGTTGACAAGAAAGACAGCTCCAACTGTTTATGTGATGATGCAACAAGATGCTGATTAGCAAGTGTCTGAAACCTTAATTTACTACTCACACTGAGTGGATTACTGAGTTTACAATATATAGGGAGCAATGAATGAGTGAACAGGGAGTGATTTCAGACAAAGCCTGGGTTAATGAACTCTCTCCATACAGTATTTGTTTTAACCTGAGCATGTGAAGGACTGCCTGTTTGAGTGGGAGCCTGTGGTGGAACATCCTCTCCTGACTGGCCCACATTTGCAGGTCTCTCTGGTGCAGCACCGGGTGGTTGCAAATGTCCTGCGGAGCCATCTGCTGGTGGGAAAAGCTAAGACACACAAGTTTGCAAATACAGTAAATCAAAGCACGCTACAGTTTTGACTTAAACACAAAAGACAGCCATACAGACTCCTCTGTCAAGACGTGACATTAGTATCAAGATTTTCAGATCATGTCCACTACAAACAGACTCACCTCGATATTCTGGGAGCCGTCCTTCACTCTGGGTGACTGCAGAATGGACATGACAGATTGTCAGGATTAAAAACATGCAGTTCTCCTTTATTTCCCCCCATTGATTGGTCTGATTATTTGTTTCAGTAGGACTGAATGAATGTGACATAAGGCAGGTGATGCTGAACACAAGGCTTAACTGAATCACATGAGTGCGAGTGTGAACACACATTAGTGTGAACAGATGATATGAGCAGGTGGTTTGGGTCTGCTGGCCAAATTGGGACTCAAAATCAATCCACTCTGGCTCTCAGCCTCACTTAAAAAGGAATATTTCTGCACTGCTGACAAGTTGTTCAATTATTTTGTATATATATTATACTTTACTTACACTAACACAGGAGGCCTCAAAAAATGCAAAGTCAAGTGTAGGTACTGACACCACCTGCTGGCTAAAGGGGTTCCTTAAGCAATACAGTAAAGTTTTCAAGTAAGCAAATGTGACTTTTGGAGAATGCAGGCATGCACAGTCTCACCCGCAGACCTGCCACAGCAGCTTTGCCCTCCTCACTCTCCTCATCCAGCTCATCATCGCTCCACTCCCATCCACCGTCCTCTGTCTTGTGGAGACGCCCGCTCGAGCCAGGCACGCGACGCACCTACAGCAATCCATAAAAAAGACCAAAAAAAAAAAAAAACAATGTGGAAAAAAGTTCTTTAAGGGTGTCATTTCTATTGCAGCATGTATTAGACAGAAAGTGAGGAAACTGGGACACCCCCTGGGCAAGACAGCCAATACATTTTACACACAGCAGACAAATGTTCAACTAGAGAGCGTTCAATGAATTACTAATGAAGGTCAAACCTTTTTTGATCGCTCTGTTATTGTTGGACCTTTCTGGAGAAGCCTCTCCTCCAAGTACTCATTGTTCTGCAACAGAAATTCAAACATTTCATACAGGACCTATAACTATTCGTTCTGAAACATGTAATATATAATATTTTTAGTTTATTTTTTTAACAGTGATGCATGTCTCACCTTGGCTTTTGTAAAGAATTTGTGCTTCAGCAGCTCAGCAGCAGTTGGCCTAAATAGGAAGAGAAACAGGGCTCCTCATCATATTCATAACACAACGATGGAATCTAATGGAAAGCAAAAGCAAAACAAGCACAACTTTAAGGTAATACCAGGCAGAAAGGTCTCATTCACCTTTTCTCAGGATCTTTCTGTAAACACAGAGAGAGCATCTTCCTAAAGGACTTCCCATACTTCTTCACCATTTCCTTATCGGTGATGCCCGTCTCCAGACAGGGAGGGTCGTTCTGCAAAGTCAGCATCAGCACCTACAGCCATGCAAAGATTCAGCTTCAGTAAAAATATATAAAATCAACTGTGAGACACTGTGAGGAGAGCGACTAGACAGAAGCAAACAGACTCTTAAATTTTCCACAAAATATAATCTATTGATACAACATGCTACAGAACTCTGTACAGTTGAATGGTAAAGTATTACAAGCACAAATGTGACATGTACTTCATAAGACAGTTTGTTGAAAACAGAGTAGACAACTTCAGTTACCTTCATAGGTGGGTATTTGTGATATGGTGCAGCTCCAGTGGCCAGTTCAATCGCTGTTATACCAAAACTCCAGATGTCAGCTTTGAAGTCATAGCCACGGACCTGCAGAGCAAAGACAGAACCATGTGAACAAAGAGCTCCTTTAACATCATATAGTTATGAAGAATTGCAGAGAGACAAAAAGCCATGTCAAAAGAGGCCTCCAACCTGCTCCATGACTTCTGGGGCCATCCAGCATGGAGTTCCCACAAATGTCTTCCGAACCTTGTTCCTAGTCATGTCTCCTCCTGTTGCTAGAAAGGCACTCACACCGAAGTCTAGGATGTTTGTAGAGTGTAATTGTGAATGAAACAGGGAAAAAAAAGATAAGCAGATTAGACTATCATTAGCTCATTTGGATACGGCATCAGAATTTAAATACAGGATGTGACTCTATATCATTTTAAGGTACAGAAACAGGGAGGGTGACGAGAAAACACTGTACCAGCAATTTGCACTGAGCCATCATCCCCAAGCAGAATGTTTCCAGCCTTCAGATCCCTGTGCATGAAGACACCAAGGATTAAAACATGACAATCAACATTTCACAAGTGAGTGACTGAACCAACAGGGGAGTGACGAGGCTGCGAATGAACAAACACTTAATGCTCCTGCATACAAACAAGTTAAAGGTGCACCTTTGATCTGCATCACGCAAGTCCACATGATTTCTATTTGCATATAATGAGTGCAAACAGAAGTGGATTAACCTTGTCCCAACCTCCCTTCCGCTCTCTACCTGATTAGATGTAAGTCAGTTAGCCACAGCATCTGAGCTCAATCAACAGCTGCTCCATCTGGTGAAATACTGTCTACACACTGCCGTTTAAATGTAGCCTCAGAAACATTTTATTTTCACTTAATATGATCAATAGTGAGCAAGTGTGAATCCAACAGTGCACAGAATATACAGAAAGGCTTTTCTTCTCAATGGCGGTTCAGTGTACCTGGGAGGTACTTTCATGTAAAACAAACCTCCTTAATTATGCATTTTCAATGTAGTAAATATTGAATGAGTGAGGCCTACTGCAAACTGCACACTCATACGGAGAGATGAAAGCCTCAGAGGCTAAGTGAAAGTGGAGTGTACTGTATGGTGTTACATAGAGGCTATAAAGTAGTAACAGAGCATCAGCCCTGCAGCCTGGTGACACATCACTGTAACTCACCGATGAATCTGCCCGTTTTTGTGCAGGTACTCCAGCCCCTCCAGTACTTCTTTCAGGATGGTTGCAATGCTGGCCTCATCCAGTACTCCATTCTTGTGCTCACCACGAGAGATGGTATGCTTGATGATGTCTAACACTGAGCCTGAGTGAGAAGAAGAAGCTTGTCCCATGACATGTTGACAGTACATGGTACGGGGGGAATCTCCAGTTTGGCAAGTATTTGAAGGCACAATGAGAAAAATTTAACTGATAGTGGTTTGTACTCTAAACAAACTAGTATTGTTGTAACCTGCTTCATCACTTTACAAAAACACAGCAAGCCATAACTTTACATCGCCAGACCCCCTAAACCTGTAGAATAAGCAGAATTTCAAATGTGTTTCTAATGATCAATAACCTTTTTTACTGATAAACTTGCATTAGCAAAAAACATGAAACTGGGACTGGTTTTGTAGATCTCATGGCAGTAGTATTGATATATAATTACATTCTTTAATTGACCTCTTCATATAGATGTTTGCATTGTTGGTGTCAAAGTCCAGCATTCCTGCACTGGATTCAAAATGTCTAGCAGTACCCATGTATTCATGCAACACATGTTTTTAATTTTATCCCAATAATATCAGCCTCCTTGTTTACTGTTCACTCTTTGTTTAAATACACTGTAAACAAATACAAACTAATACACCAGTTGTACTGTATTATTATTGAGTGTTTTCAATTAGTGTTTGCTGTAGTATTAAACTGTGCTCATACATACCACTGTATGTTTTAAAATCAAGTAGGACTAAAATCTTAATAAATTCATATTCGTACAAAACATTTTCAAGCCACATTCTAATTACTTCTTACACCTCTAACACATTTCAGTTACCTGTTAGACTTAGATACAGTATTATACTGGCACAGCGGGTTAATGGGTATAAACAAGCTGAAATCTGCCCTCTTACTCAATCAGTCTCAAGATTACTTTGTCCCTCCCATCTCAACTGAATTATGTGGCATGCCTACGGAATGAAACCTGAACATTTTGGACAATATTATAACAAGATATTTGCAAGTCTCAGAAGCCTAAGAATAGGCGTTTTTGTGCTATTGACAAAAGGATAAAGGCAGGATGCATTAATAATAGGTTTACATTACTGTATATCAGCTATCAAATATAGTAGATAAACAAAAAATATCCCAGTGCTACATTAAATTGTCCATACATGGCCTGTTACTTCAGCAAGTAAGTAAAGTAGAACTGAACAGAACCTCTGCCCCAGAATTTCAAAGTATATTCAACAGCAGCAACAACAACATAATGTTTCATTGTATGTATCTATGTAAGCCCTGAATGTAAAGAGGCTACAGGTGATTTTATCCAAACAATCAAACATTCACACAAGCTCAGACCCAGCTAATTATGACAACTAAAGTTAAGTCAGACTTAAGGTGTACAACTGCTTCAACTGGACAGGACTTACCACCACTGAGCAGCTTCATCACCAGCCACAGTTCATCCTTCACCACAAAGGAGGTATAATAAGACACAATGTTTGGGTGGTGGCACTGGCTCATAGCTTGAATCTCTTTCTACATAAAGAAGAAAGAAAAATGTGGGACACAAGGTCAAAGAAGAAGCAGAAATGTTAAAGATATTATATGTTATTGATACATTTACAATAATGACCTACATTGCAAATAACAAAGAAGATATGCTACGCAGAGCCAAGTAATCTCTGCATTTCTAATATAAAATGTCACATCCACTAAACAAACATTTCAAATGCATTACCAAGATCACTAAACAAGCCTCATATGTAGTCGTATGGTAATGATTTTGTTATACTGATTTTGCAGATGTATTTTGTCTTTAGATCTCTAGGTGTATTAGCGTAGGTGAAGTAAATTATTGAAATTAATACCAAAGACTGGTTAATAGCACTACTGTATTAAATACTTTGACATAATCTCATTGATTGAACAAATAAATTTAATCTTTTTATTTTACCTCTTAATTATTAATCAAGAACACAACAGTATCATGATGTGTACTGTGCACTCCAATTATGGACACAGAATTACAAATAATCAATTTTGCACCCCATTGCAACACTTTGTCTTCCAGTCAATCACATCTGTTCATCACTAAAACACTAACTAATGGATTGAGTTGACAGACTGAACTTTGACACACAGAAATATAGTAATTATTCACACTTCATTTGTCTTTGTCTGTTGTTTCTTTGACCCAGCTCTAGTACTAAGGAGCGGTTGTGGTATCAAGCTTTTGATCTTTTGTTGATGATAAGACCCCACCAACACACCCCTGTCCCAGCAAACAGATAAACATATTCACACATTTGCACTGAAGTTAAACGTCCATATATTGCTGCAGTTTCTTACCAGGAGCTCATCCATGCTAGTTTGACACTTTTCCAGGTTGATGCGTTTGATGGCTACCTTCTCCTTTCTCGGTTTGCAGTATGCCGCCTGAACAACTGCAGTGGCTCCACTGCCTGAGAAGAACAACATTAAGAGTAAAACCATCACACTGTAAGAGCAGAGGTACCTCGGCTCTGTTACATATTTCCATACAATAGGAGAAGATGCTAAATTTTAATAGACGTAAGATTCAGGACTCATTTACAGTGAACTGTATATAGATGCGACATAAATTCGTAAATGATCTTGTTCAAAAGCATTACTCGAGTTTCCCGAACTAATGTAAAATATAATTTGCTGTAACATTATCCCACTTCTGACAAAAGAGTACCACCCTCTCAAACAGCCAGCCTTCACGGACAGTTTATGTTAGTTAGCTGTTTAGCTTTGAATAGGTTTAGCTAGCTAGCAAAGCTATCTGACCTTAGCTCGCCAAAGAGCAGAAAGTTAATTTAGTTGGAGCCTTTTTCGATGTTTGTATAGGCTGTGACTGACCTCCTGTTAGCTAACGTTACAGACATTTAATGCTAGTTGGCTAGTGGTAATTGGCAGCCGACACTAATGTGAAGACAGAAGAGGCTACAGCGCTAATATTAGCAAGCTAAGCTACTCACCTATCACCTCATTGAGTTCGTAGTCATCCCTGTCGATCGACCAGGGTTGAGAGGACTGATCATCTGCCATGACGTCGTTATTCTAACGGAGCAAACGGTGTTTATAAACGATAACAGAAACGCTGTCTGAAATGATATCTTAGTAATTACTCCATTCGGTTGCGATGATGCTGGCTCCTGTTCCGCTGACAACTCCTACCGCTCATGTCAACACAACTTTACGCGAGACTGACGCGCTGGACTACGTCAGAGGTCAGGAGGTGGGACAGAAATGTCGCCATCTTGAGTGTGGAAGGGAACCCTGTGACCAAATATAATAATATCAGAAAACCAAAATCAAATATCTTGTCATTGTTAACTGAAACACTTTAGTCTTTATAGGAGGGATGTTATTTTTGTGTTTGTGTGTGTTTTTTGTTTTTTTTAAATGAAAAGTAATGTATAATTATGGCCTGGAAATGTGGAAGGTGTGTAAAAAAAAAAAAGCTCTATAATAACACAGCTCTTTCATGAAAAGCAAATTGGCAGCATACTATAAAAAAAGTAAATAAAACTTAAGACCGTATATATGATAAACAAATTAACACTAGATAGAACATTTTAAATTTCTGCATCATCAAACATTTATTATCTTATCTAAATTCCTCTATGGGACATGTGCGCTGCCTAACCCCCCAGACATCTGCATAACTTACGCCACATGAATCGTTGTTGTGAGACATGGGGCTGTTTTGCAGAAACCAGCAAGCTGGTATTAGTGGTATGTGAGGAAACAGCCGGGCCTGTTGTTGCTTGTTATTCAGGCCTACTCACCAAGGAAAGCTAGGAGACATTATCAACCAAAAGCAGTCACTCACAGTTTTTCATTTGCATTACTTTGAAATGAGGAGAAGTTTTTATTTGAGTTGCTGACTCCATTTTACTGATTACAATACAATTCGTGTAAACTGGATTCCTACATGGCTAGATCCCACATTAGACTTTACACTTTCAGGTTTCACTACTTTATTTTAGCCTAGAGAATAGTTTCAGTATGATCAAGAACAATACAGTGAGTTGTGTGTTATTAGTTCAAATAGACTGTGTTTGTTGTTGCTGACCATATTTATATAGAGTATTTTAAGACTAAGTTAAGCCTACATGCAAAGTAATTCCAGCAAAGGCTTCACTGAGCTCTTCTTGCAGTTAATCTTTAATATTGTACAGTTAATATAGTCTTCAATATAATTAGTATTCCAACTCACAGACTACAGATATTCAGCAACATCATTTAAAACACAACACAAAAGACAAATGACTGGTTATGTAAGCTAGTAAAGCTGTCAAGTGATTCTCTCTAACTTCAAGCTGTGCTGCAGCTCATTCCTGTAATAAGTAGGCTACCAGAAACCAGTCGGTTCCAGTTCAAAGTTGGTATGAGGAACTCTTAAAGGCAGTATCTCTTCTGATCTGGTGGCCTGATTATATGATCTCATAACTAAGAATATAAAAAAAAAATTCAGCAGCTTAGGTAGCAAGGCTGCTTATACATGATACCTGTCTGCAATAATAACCAGAACTGACCAGTGGTTCAAGGATAGTGTCAATCCATGACATCCATGGCAAGAACAACAGAGAAAGAAAGTAACTGCAATGTTTTCTTTGATTTAACAGCCTTTTTAAAGTTTGTTTGTTTGTTTGTTTGTTTGTTTGTTTTGGGATATCAGCCAAGATATGTTTAAGATCAAGGTTGCCAATGGGAAATAATTAAGTCTGGCACAAGTTCACATCTGCAGTGATGGTTTACTGTGGTTTTAAGAAAACGTGAATTTACTGTACATCACTGATCCAGATCCAAATACCTTATTGCGCTGTGTTTCCGTGTTTGTTTCCCTGAACCTCGCAGATTTTCTAAGTGGCCGGAAGCTCTCCCCCTGATGCGGCATTAAAGCTCACTCAGCCTCATGCTGACAGTGTGTTGAGGGTAAGCCAGGCCTGAAAGGGAAGTGCTGAGAGCCACAAGAGCCTCAACACACCAGCGATTGCAGTGCTATTATCCTGCCAAGACAAAGCTGCACATGAAAAGGAAAGAAAAAAAAATTTTTTCATGTGCTCCATGCAGTGTCACCAATAAGCTCAAACTCAATGTCAAAGCTATGTACTGGCTGCAAACCAAGTACGCTTTTCAGCCCCCTCCATCATTTACCTTTTGTTCAGCTTAGGAGCAGATGCCCACATGAATACAACCTCCTTTGGCAGAGGTTGACTGAACACATTGTGCAATTGGACATTTTCCACAATCTAAATATAAATAATATAAATATTACTGATTTCAGTTTCTTGAAGCTAAAGGGGTGCTTCTCTGGTGAACTTCCCCTCCCCGTTCATTCACACAGAGAGTTTCTGTTCTGTTCTGCAGAGTTATGAAAGGCATGGACTCAGACATTTTTTTTTTCCACAGATTATCAGGAGATAGAGTGGCATAGTTTCAACGCTGGATGCAAAGTGAAATAGAAGGTATGTGAACCAGCCCCAGGCCTGATGCCTCAGCTGATGTTAAGGTGTAACCTACTCTCTTGTGACATCACCAGTGCAGCTTGCATTGCAGCCCAGTAAAACCGGCTGACACCATTCAGACTGCCAGAAAAACCCACCTGTGTGGCCGCCTCCGACGCGCTCTCTTGTCCGCTGCGCACTCCGGAGAGAAGGAGATAAAACACGGTGCACCACGTGAAAGGAGAGGGGGGGAAAAGGCAAGAAGAAAAGAAAAGGAATGAGTTCAGAAAGGATGGAAGCGAACGGGATCCACAAGAAAAACAGTGGTAGGACACGTTTTGGATTTTAAACTTAAAGTAAATTAAACTTTAAAGCGCGCTTTGCGTTTGTTGTGATTGTTCATGTTTCAGCTGAATTATCTTCAAACCAAAATGGCCAGTGATCAATTTTTACTACTTTTTTATACATTTTAATTGTTATTATCAAAGTTTTTTTTTTCTTTTCTTCAAGTGCTGCAGATATTTAATGCACAGAGCATATTTGGATTTGAATGCGATCGTCTGTGCACATTTTTAGTCGTGTTTTTAACTCTACCTAAAGGCGTGGCTCCTCAGTTTCACCTCACTGCAGACAAACAAGTGCTGCCAAATCAAACAGCCCCCAGCCAAAGTTAACTTCAGACCTATGCTGCAAGCATGGATAAACTCCACGAGGGCTCACATGTGTCTGTCCTCGGTATTCAATGTGTTTTTTAACCTATAAACTTTCAAAACTTAAAAAAAAAAAAAAAAAAAAAAAGTTGAATTAAATCACAGCGCCCTCAGTACATCGATGTCACCGCTAGATGGCGCTTGCAAGGCGCTGATAAACACGCTAATTAAATCTGACAAAGATCATTTAATTAAAGCTTAAATGTGATATAGTTGGCTACACTATATATTTTTTACACATTCACTGTATTCAATACACAGACATTGCCTTATTTTGAGGTTTGTTTGTAACTTTAGTATGGTTAACGGTGTTTCTTAAGCTAATTAAAAAACCGCCGCTGTTGCAGATTTACGAGTGACCGTGTTAACTGGTGACCGACTTCCGAGTGCGTCGCCGGTTGCTGTTGGTTACGGCAGCTGTTAGAAACAGGAAGAAGGCGCGTTAGTTCTCCGTGTTAATTTATCTTATTTTTATTGCAAAAAAAAAGTAGCTAAAAGGTCATTTGAAAATAAAAACGAGCAATAATCGGGCACAGTTTGAACGTTTCTCGTACACGTGACTTTCTCTGGTCTGTTTTGCGTTTTGTCGAATAGATGTAAACGACTGTAATATTAATATGACAGTAGCAGCCAGTGCTATTAGCTCAGGTACGTGTCCGGCTGTCAGACCTGTGTATAAAGGGAGGAGAGCCGTGTCACTCATGATCAGTGAACTTTGAATGCGGCTGGTCGACGCCCCTTCCAAACACTGCTCGCTCCCAGAGCCTTGTGAACACAGTCTAGAGTTTCAGCACCCGGAGGCGCCATGAAATGCGTGCAAAGACAACCAAAACTCAGCAGATCTGAGGAATTGCTCTGCTATGCCAGAAGCCAGAAGGTGATACAAGTGAATACAAAGCTTCTAGGTAGGCTGCACTGCAGTTATTTGAATATTATCTGGTGGTAGAAGTGATCAAAGGCTGATCTTGGATCAGGCTTTTGCTTTGTGTTGAGCTCAACTTGTTTTTTTAAATATGTAAATGTATAATCCTGCATGGTAAAGAGTTTTTAATCGTCCTGTTTAAGGTTGTCACCTTGGATTGTGGTTTTAGGTATTAGCCCTTTTTATAACTTCCCTGATGAGATGAGCGCAACTTAAACTAGGAGGCAAGAGATATATGGGTTGTATAAAACAGGCTTTTGCTCAGCAGTTTTTTAGAATTGCAGAGATCGGTCAGTTAAAGTTTTACTCTGTGCTTCTCTGTCTGTCAGGTATGGAGGGCGATCCGGACCTCAAGTTTCTCTTGCAAGGGGGGGAGCTTCTCAAGGTCCGCTCCACGTCCTGGAAGAAGCCGCGTTACTTAAGGCTCCTGGAAGATTGCAAGACTATGTGGCGTGAATCTCAGAAAACCTTCAAGACAAATGAGACCTGTGAGTTCGAACCCAGCACCCCACCTGAATGTTTTTAAAAGCCAGCAAACCTCTGACACACCTGTCTGGTATTGTGGTGGATACGTCTCACGTCTCCTCTTTACCTCTGTTACCTACACCCGATAACATCTAGCACATTTGTGTCTATAATGCCGACACAACTACAATCAGTGAAATCTTTTGTCAGCTTGGGTACAACTGACCACATGATGTAAAAAAATATTTGTCTTAAAGTCTTGCTATTGTCATACACACCTGTTGCTCATGTCAGCAGTGATATGGTTTGTAGGTGTGTTTATAGAGTGATTTTTTTTTTTTAATAGTGCATGGAGGTGTGGCTCTTCACACACTATAATGTCTCCGCTTGAATTACATCAACAAATATTTCTCATACAGCCACAATCTTATAACTGTAATAGTGTAGTGTATTTATTTTTTATGTTGCCATGTATGATGACATCAAATGTTTTAAGTCTGCAGCCAATAACTTTGAGTATGAATTTCACTTCAGCAATTGGAAGCAGTTTGCAAACATTAAATTTCTTGAAACTTGAATTGTGACACTTGTGTTGAAATGTGACCTTTGTGTTTAGCAAGCAGGCTGATCTGTGATGCCTAAACATATCAAATGTACAAAGAACAGCTTTGTTAGCAGGACTAGACATGCAGGGGATTGAGTAAATAAAATGCTCAGGAATGTGCATCTATGGTCAAAATAACTTTTGTGATTCTTTGCGTATCTTCAGTCTCGCTCGAAGACATCGCCGAGGTGCGGAGGGGCCGTCAGTCAGAGGGCTTAAAGAAGTACACGGAGGAGCAGGCGGAAGGTTGCTGCTTCTCCATCATGTTCAAGGGACGCCGCAAAAATCTGGACTTCATTGCGAACTCAGAGGAGGAGGCTAAACAGTGGGTCAACAGCCTGGAGAAATTAATCTCCAACATAAACAACCTCAACAGCCAGCAGAAGACAGAGCAGTATCCTTGTCATGGTCGTGGACATTAACTCACTAAGATCTACGCTGTATAGTAGTTTAGTGAAGTGATCACTGTCATCAGAGGGTTTACTCCTCCCATCTGCTTTCCTCAGCTATTTTTGTTAATGCTCTACTTAGGGGTGTGAAGACAGAACCATTATTTGTATCAGCTCCTTACATTACAAACTTTTCAGTTGGATCTTCACCTGCCTGATGAAAGCAGACAAGAACAAAGATGATAAACTGACTCAGTCAGAGGTTAAGGACTTCTTCCGTCTTATCAACATTGACATAGACGACAACTACGCAGAAATGCTCTTCAAGGTGATGCATTCAGATTTTTAATAGTTGAAATGGGGGTGATGATTAAATAATAATTAAATGAAAAAGAAGAAATGAAGAAGGAAGCTCTTTAATATTATCTTAAGTAAGATAAGTGTAAACTGTGGACTAACCTTAAATTTCTACCTTACAGGAATGCGACAAATCAAAATCTGGATACCTGGATGGAAAGGAAATTGAACATTTCTATGAGCTGTTGACCCATCGGGAGGAAATCAATGTCATCTATGGGACGTATGCTAAAACTGCTGGTTTTATGAGCCCTGAAAACCTGGTGGAGTTCCTGATGACAGAGCAGAGAGAGTTAGCTACACTGGCTGATGCACACAGAATCATAGACAAGTACGAGCCGGATGAAAATGGTCAGTACCAGGCTGTACATTTCATATCTTTTGTCCTTTAATGTCATACATTTGTGGAGGGCACACAGGACACTTATCTGTGGAGTTAATTAAATTCAAAGTTAAAGAAAAAAACTCTTTCTGCGTTACGTACAGTAGGCTCTCAAAATACACACACTGACAATGGTAATATCAATATGAACATAGAGGAAGTACTAGCTGTATAGTGAAAGTACAACAAAAAATATGAAAAGGCATAATGTGGGCCCTTCAAGGGGAAATGAAGAAGGAAAAATGTGTTTCCTGGATTCTTCACTTTTCCCATCTCTGACTTAGAAGATAAAACGCAAGTGAGAGGAACAAGGAGACATCTTAAAATAAGTGCTGGGGCATCCAGGCTGGTCTAAAAGTTTCTGTAAATGACTGATAAAATACAAAGTCCTTTTTATTCTTCCGGTATGATGGGCAGAATGAGCAGCATCATAAAAAAATAAGAATAGTTACATAATGGCGGCTTTACCTAACCTAAAATTAAAAGCAACAGTACGAGTCATTTTTATTTCATCTTTTATTGTGGATTGTCATGTCTGCTCCCAGTCAAGGAGAAGAAGCTGCTGTCCAAAGATGGTTTCGTTATGTACCTGCACCAGCCGGAGGCCTTAGTCCTCAATCCAGAGCACAAAGACGTGTACCAGGACATGAGCCAACCCCTCAGCCACTACTTCATCTCTTCCTCGCACAACACCTACCTCATGGAGGATCAGCTCAAAGGGCCCAGCAGCACAGAGGCTTATGTCAGGTAACAATTTTCATTCATCAACCTTCAGGAATATCTCCTTTCAAGTCTTGAGTTCAGCTGTCAGAGCTGTAATACACTGATAAATTCACTGTAGTCTGCAGACATCTATCAAACGTGTGGTCTTTGCTTATCTCTCACTCCCAGAGGAGGAGGCTGAAGCTTGCAGGGTGTCTGTATTTTGAGCAAAGCACCTGAACTGATGAATAATGAAGATGAGCTCAGGCTGTTTAGTTCATAAAAACATTCTATTCCGTTGTGTTTAACTTATCTGAAGTCTTTAAGTCTTTTAGTCTTTAAGTCTAATTGTGCTTGTGGCTCACTCAGGGCTTTGATGAAGGGCTGTCGCTGTGTGGAGCTGGATTGCTGGGATGGGTCAGATGATGAGCCTGTAATCTACCATGGCTACACACTCACTTCTAAGATCCTCTTCAAAGACGTGATCAGAGCCATCAAGGAGTATGCCTTTAAGGTGAGTTTACCATCCAGTATCATAGAATATCCAGCAGCACTCTGTGTATGTAAGCTGTCCTGGTCTGAGTTCTGTGTCTTCTGCCTGGTTGTTCCCAGACGTCTGATTACCCAGTGATCCTCTCCTTGGAGAACCACTGTAGTGTGGCGCAGCAGGAAGTCATGGCCCAGCACATGAGCTCCATCCTGGGCAGTGCACTCATCACGTCTCCTCTGGGGGACAGCATGCCCACAAACCTCCCATCTCCTGAGGCTGGTGTCCAACTTGTCTACTAATCATCATCCCTGTTTGAAACCTATCATTAATAAAAACCTCACTCATGGACCTACTATGTTTGTGTGTGTGTGCATCTACCCGTAGGAGCTAAAGGGCAAGATCCTGATCAAAGGGAAGAGGTTAAACAAACTGGAGGCCAGCTTTGCTTCTGAGCCAGCAGCAGCTGACGATGCTGACGTGACAGAGGAGGAAGAGTCAAATGGTGAAAATGAACAGGAGGAAGAGAAAAGGAAGGTGAGGATGGTATCAAAGCAGAGTAAATAGCCTAATACACTGCCATATTTTAACTGACTTATGAATTCGGTTTAATTGCCAGAAGAAAAACAAGCTGAAACTAGCAAAAGCGCTGTCTGACATGGTGGTCTACTGTAAGAGCGTCCACTTCCGCAGCTTTGAGGACGCCAAAAACAACCAGAGCTTCTACGAGATATCATCCTTCAAAGAAGGAGATGCCATCAAGCTGGCCGAGGAGTCGGGTAAGCAGGACCTCGAGACGTTTTTTCTTATAGGTGCTTCTGGAAACGGTCACATATTTGACTGTACTAGAAACGGTCGCTTTTGACTTTCTGAAGTAGGTAAATGTTTTGTCAAATTGGACACTACATCACCTGTTGTCATATTACGATTAGGGTTGTGACATCTGTCACCTGTACAAAATGATGCCCCCTGCTGTGTGATGACGATTAGAAACCTAGTTTAACCCTGGTAAATAAATCTGTTCTTCGGTTTTGACGTGTCTTCTCCAGCTAACGCCTACATACGCTATAATGTGGACAAACTGAGCCGCATCTATCCAGCAGGATCTAGGACTGACTCATCCAACTATAACCCTGTGCCCCTTTGGAACACCGGCTGCCAAATTGGTAGGTTTTACAGTATCGACCCCAGAAGGACATTAACAAAATTGTCACTTAACCCTGTCTTGCTGTGATGTTTACAACATATGAGACTGTAACATATGTTTAATTTATCACATTTTCCGTTTCAGTGGCCCTAAATTTCCAGACAGCTTGCACAGACATGGATGTGAACCAGGGCAGATTCCTTGTTAATGGGAAGAGCGGCTACGTCCTGAAACCAGCCTACATGAGGGACTCAGCCACAGAATTTGACCCCATCACTCTGACCCGAGGAGACTGGCTGAAGCACAAGCTGCTCCATGTCATGGTGAGGATTTCACTGTGAACACACACAGACAGCGGCAACATTCGAACGTTCAGAGTTCATATTGTGAAAGATTGCTTTTATGAAATATGTCATCAGGTTATATCAGCGCAGCAGCTTCCCAAAGTGAACCAGAAGAAATCCTCCATAGTGGACCCGCTGGTTAAAGTGCAGGTGTTCGGAGTGCCAGCTGATGCTGCTGAGAAAGAGACACATCCTATTGAAAATAATGGTACCGTTTTATTTTTCTGTAGCCAGCACACAATAAGGCAGAGTGAGGAAGTGTTTCCCAGTGAACTATATTTATTATCAGAGTAAAACTGATTTTTTTTTTTTTCAGTTACATAAAACATAGTAAATGTAAAAGTATTTGGCATGACTTGAGCATGAGACACAGCTTGACTCATAAAATGTCCTGCTCTGTTTATACTGTATCTGTCTTTACAGACACACACAGCTAATATATTCACACCCCTGCAGCTACTCCAAATGCATTCTGGGAGGTGTGCAAAGCCTCTGAAGTAGACAAAGCAGTTAAAAGATAATGACATAATGACATAATGACAAAGTGACTAGTACTACTACAAACATATTGTACGTAATGCAGAAGTTTAATGCTTTGATGTGGCACAAGTTGTGGTCAGACGGATCGTGTTTGCTTTATTGTTGCAGCTTGATAGTAGTCCACCTCAGACAAATTCATCAGACCCAGTTTAGACATAGACACTTGTATATTGGGTTTTCGGTGGTCTCAGTAATCGTGAAATGGAAGAATTCTGAAACTCTTTCACTTTGTAATCATAGGTTATTGATTATTTATTTAAATTATTGAACTGTATTAATTTAAAGTTAAATATGAGACATCAACATGCCACATCTGTTGTAGGTTTTAATCCCGGGTGGAATGAAAACTTTCAGTTTGATGTGTACGTGCCGGACCTGGCACTTGTGCGCTTCGTCGTGGAAGACTACGACTTCATGTCCGAAAACGAGTTTATTGGACAGTACACACTTCCATTCAACAGCTTGAAAATGGGTAAGTGCTGCTGCTTGCAATGGATCTTTGCAGTTGGCATTTGTCTGGTTCTTCTGTCCTCGCTGCGACTACATGATTCAAACCACTGATGGTTCTTTGTTTGCACACTTGAACAAATGAACAGAGTGGAACTATCCCCTTATTCATCGAGCACAGAGAACTCAATTCACATGCGGAACAAAGAGTTCTTCATATTTCTGTTTTTCTGATCACTCACTGCACCCACTTTGTTCCCACACAGGATACAGACATGTTCCTCTGCTCAGTAGGAATGGAGACCTTCTCCCCTCAGCTGGACTCTTTCTGCACATCATGGTCCTTGATGCGGAGTAAGATATCACTGACTGGCATGTGAACCGGGACCTGTCTTAGCTGTTTCTTAGTATTGACAAATTTCTAATACGGTAATCTGTGACATTACATATGTGTATACTGCTCCGTAGTTTTTAAGTTTATGATTAACTTATTGGCTTTGTTACAGTAATTTGAGCAGCTACTGCTGAAGTCATAAAACATTTTATTTCAGCAACTCCGTATGTAGCTGAAAATGTTTGGGACTGAGATGTGGGTTTATTAATGCAAATACTTCACGTATGCACGACTCAAGATTTTTATAATACTCCAGATGTATCGCATTACAGCAACCACTGTCCAAACTGTTTAGTGTTTTAATGACTTGCACTAATATTCAGTTTGCAATGGCATTAGATTTTGTAAACACAGCTTGTAATCCTCATTTCTCATCAGTTAGTGTATTTTCTATTGAAATCCTTTCATTCAAATTAATCTTACAAATTCCAGAGAAACATAAGACAACATAAAAACAATGCTCTTTGATGTCAAATGCTTATTTTTCATCCCACATCACCATGACTACTTCCTAATTTTGTAAATAAATATGAATATAAACTTTTTAAAAACCCATCTCAGCCTTTTTGTTTGTCAGCAATTTAGAGCTATAGCTATATAAACCTTATTTAATCTAATGTTCAAGTAACCTGGTTATTAATCTCAACACCTCACTGCACACCCACGTTGCTTACAGTAGGTCATTTAAGGACCTACCTTTATATGCAAACAACAAAAGTAAGGAACCTGTTAGGGCTCAGCCACAGAATAAAATCATTATCTATGAACTCTGGATGGACACACCCTTAAACACTACCAATAAACTATAAAAGGAGGTCAGGGAGTAATGCACATCAACACAGAGTTTGTAGGATATTGTACTCTTAAACAGCATGAGAGCAGTTACATAAGATTACTTCATGTACTTAAACCTATACAATAAAGTTTTTCTAATCTCACAAACTCAGGATCTAGCAGCACTGGTGAGATATCCCCTGCTTTAGGCGAGACTCGTTTCTGAAACCTATCAGAGTAGGCCAATTATTTCTGCTTGACTGATAACATGCTTATCTGTTGTAATTACATACGACTCGTATCTCAGCAGTGTGCGGTGGATTGATTTCCAGTCTCGTGCTACTGCTGGCATTAATCACAAAAGTTGCCTGTTGACACCAACCAGTTTTGCACCATGTTACGTTTTGTTCACTTTCACTCCCTCATTTTCAGCAGGAGGTTGCGGTTTCCTGGTTGCTGTTCTCAAAAAAAAGCTTTGAAAGGCCACTCTGACATTACATACTCAACACTTTATGGATACTAAACCATACTAACACTTAATGAAAACACAGAGCGTTTTGCAGCTAAAGGGACACATTTTTCTTAGGAGTCCACAAAAGCAGAGTGAACACTGGGCAGAATACCAGGAACACAAATGTAGCCTCAATATTTAGTGTACATGTTAAATATGCAGCTGTATGCTAATAAGTTCTTCATAACAGCAAGTTACTCTTTCTGTAAGAGACCAAATGAAATGTTAAGAGTCTGCTGACAGAAGAAGAGCAAAATGTCTCCGTAAAAAGTGCTTTATTGTGACAATTTCAGAATGGAAATTAATTCAGAATCTGTAAAATATATGAACAGAACAAATAACGTTCTCTCTCATTGTGTAGATAACAAACCAGCTCAGGTACAGAAAGACAATGGGAACCTCTGACACAGGTCTAAAGTGATGATCTTTGGCCTTAGTTCATGTACCGTTTCAGACGTTTGAAGAAAAAATAAAAGGACATGAAAAAATTGTTTCAATGAAGCATTTTATTATGGAAAGAAAAAAACTTAAGTTCAGGATGACAACACGCTGCCAACAAACAAAGTAAGCCAACAAGAACTACTAAATGTAAAAAAAAAAAAAAAAAAAAAAAAACGTGAAGAACCTGATGTGAAAGAAGAAAAAAAAAAAAAAAAGCACAGTGACTGTGTGTTGTAGAACTTTGGTGTTAATACAAAATGATGAATGTGTGATTTTGAGAGAGGTGATATACAAAAATAAAACTGTAAGGAAGCACAAACAACATACCTGCAAACACACACACCCACGTGTCCCCTGATAGGAAAGATGAGACCTGACTGAGAATTCTTACCAAAGGCAAGAGAGAGGGACACTACACGTGTGAAAGAAGAGGAACAAAAAGCTGGGTACAATGGGTAATATGCAACTTCTCCAACCAAATACTGACAAAAAAAAAAAAGCTAGGTTGAAAAATATCACAATACAAACATTTTCAGAGAAAGGTACTCATCGAGAGGATGAGAAGAATCGACCAAATGCTTCTTAAAAAAAGGACATTGCACTGAGACCGTCGTCATGAGCGGAACACTCATCACCAACACAAATGCTTATGCAGACATTTTAATATGTCTGAAGGAGCAGCAGCCTTTCAACTGGGGGGGAAATTCCATAGTGTAGGCCTTTTCAATATTACACCATGACCCATAAACCAAGCAAGAAAGCAAATGAGGTTTGTTGGGGCGTACAATCCCTAGATGGCACCATAGAGTATTTCATGCTTCATTGCTTCATTTCATTGATTTTATTGACTGACCATATATGGTCCACATACGTACCAGTTCGTTTTCACACTCCGTAAGAAAATACTAACGAGACAATGCTGTAACGTGTAGATGTGATGTTGGAATTAAGAAACATTGCTTTGTGCCTCCACAGGCAGTAAGGCATCAATGCCATGATGAGGTTCTTTACAGTCCTTTTGCAGTGGCCCAGTAGTGTTTCGTTTCAAGCTGATCCCCAACATCTGGAGGGCTGTCTGGACAGGCCAGGACTGACGCCCATCCACAGGCTCCCATTGGAAGGTGTTTTTTTTGTTTTTTTTTGTTTTTTCTTCCACAACAAAAGCTCGTGACTATGGCAATGAAATTCACTATACAAGGTTGTTTGGCTGTTGTTGCTGAAGCACATAAAGCAACATTCAATTGTAAAACAAACGTCATGTTTGACTATCTAATAATTTAATTTTTAATCCAAAGTGACAAAGAACTCAGTATTCTGTGTAAATCTAGTTTTTGGATCAAGTGACAGGTGAATGTTTCCAGGTGTGTTCGAAACTGAAAAGCCACTGAGATAACCAGGCCAGTCAGCTTGCCTCGTTAGGGCTCTAAACACTGAAACCAAACACTTAGGATGAAAACATCCCATCCCCCCAAAAAGGTTATTGCCATGGTAGCTAATGTTGCAGCATTCGGTTTGCGTGGCTCCTCTCAAACGTAGGCACTGAGGTGAAGAGTTAAAAAGAGTCTGGGAAGGTAGACGCCACACGTCTCCACTGGTTTTACACCAGAACCCCACGAGACCAGGCCATCACCACGTGTCAATCGGGAGAGAATGTGTGTGATTTCAACACTTGTCCAGACTCGATCTGACACTATCATATATGTTCCCTAAAGACACTAGACCTCATGAAAAAATAAAAACATGGCACTCGACCTATTTACTGTGAGATCCCAGACCATGTGAAACAACAGAGAGGGATACCTTTCCAAGATCATCCCCCTAGGGTGGAGCTGCACCGCTTAACAGTGTGCCGAAAAAGAAAAAAGGTACGGCTAGAAGTTAGCCATCTGATAAGAGTGACATGACAAAGAAGGACCTCACAAACATCAAAAAATATACAAATGAATTTACAAATTAAATTTGACATCTTTGTCAAAAGAATAAAACCTATAATGCTATGCTTACTACTAATGGTTTAACAGTTACTATTGAACCCCTTTTAAAGATATGAAGCTCGTTTAAAAAATAATTTCCTTATTTGGCAAATAATAAAAGAAAATAAGGGGGAGTAATATGAGTGAGACAAAAATAAATGGCACAATTTTATCTGAGCCTTCAGATCAAAACAATCAAACGCAAAGAACTACTGTACTGGTAGGCCGGGCACAAGGTTCACAATTTGCAAACGCACTCCTTTGCCTAAAACACATTAACTATTTCTACATAAAATAAAAAGCAGAAAGAAACAAAGTCACATCTATATAATGGTACTAGCATACTGAGAGAAAAATAGAATACTATAGACATTTAACCAGCGATAGGATGATAAAAAAAAAAACAAACAAAAAAAAAAAAACACTAGTCAAACTTTTATATAAAGATACTCCTGTGTTCACTTTAAAGCGTATTGTATGTGAAAAGACTGAAGTACTCTGGAAATGCGCCATGTACAAAATATATCCCCATATAAACAACATTCACACAAGGCACTTCATTCAGTAAGAAAAGAGAATCACAGTCCTTTCTACCACCAGAAACTGCCTGCATAGCAACAATACGAGGACAAAACCGTTTCAGACTTTTGTGTGGTACCACAAAAGAAGTTCCAGACAAAAAGATTTTTTGGTTTTAAAATAAGCACTTCACCAAATAGTAAAAATGTGTTGGTTTGAAAGAAAAGACCAGAGTTCATTCCTCTTAGCATTTTGTCCCCAATATTATCAACTTAGGACGCTTTGTACAGATTCTGGTGTGGGTTTTGTGAGACACAGTGCTCCTGGGATATTAAGTGTTTCTGATGGCACTCAGAAGGCAGCCAGTCACCAGGAGATAAGAGCAAAGATGGGATTACATGAAGGTTTCCACAGTGAGACTCCAAGGCGTCCCCTTGGGGCAGAGACAAGAAGGGCGCATGTGGGAGGATCTGCCTGAGTCAGAGATGTGGTTGTTGAGAAGAGGGCAAAGATCGACAGGCTGTGGTGTGTCCTGCTACCTGCTTCTTAGATTCTGCAGGACTCCGTAAACCTCCTCTTCTTTACTGAGTCCCTCAAAGAAAGGCAGCAGGTCCAAGAGCTCTGTGTCATTCATGTCGTCAAACCAGGACTGGACTGGAACCTGGGGACACAGGGAAACCATGTGCAGTTAGTCCCTGTGATTAAAATGATCACAGTAGTAATAACAGAAATCCAGACAGGTATTATACTATATTAGTGAGGATTAAATGTTAATGCCTGTGTCTTTTTGTCATAAGGTAACAAGTTAACTTTTGTCAACACTGAACTGTGACATTAATCTGATTTTAGCTAAATCAGAGTTAAGACAGAGAGGGAAGAGCTGAGAACAAACAGTTATGTTACCCTTTCTACTCTTATAGGTGTAAGATAAAGTACAACAACAACAAATCAACTGAAGCCTATGACTGCTTTGTGTCAAGAGAATAACAGAAGTAGAAGTTCAGACTGTGTAAAACATATTAATGGTTTAGGAACTCACAGCATTTTCTGGGTGGAAAATGTAAGAGGCAGGGGAATTGTCAACAATGATGACGTTGTTGAGTTCTCGTCCCAGCCGGCTGAGGTCTTTGACGTAGTTGCCTCTGTGAAAAACACACGATTCTCTGAAGAGTCGCGCTCGAAACACACCCCACTGGTCCAGCAGGTCTGCCACAGGGTCTGCGTACTGCCCAGGTCAAACAAACATAGAAAAATGTTACACTGCTATATAAACAAATATAGGAAATAGCTAAATTGCAAAACTGCAAACTAAAGTGCATGTAAAGATGCAACTGGAATGACTTTAATGTAGTGAAGCACTAACAGAACAACTTGCAAAACCTAAATGCCTCAGTATTTTCGAAATGCAAGCGGTGCAGGTAACTCCTTCATGGTGCCTCAGGGATACTACTCTATGACACAACAAAGCTGCCTAATTCAGCATGGGATACTTTTCAGACTACTAAAACATCAGGCCCTTGACATGATTATTTCTTTCTCATGCATTAAACTTACCCATGCATTATTGGCTAAGATGGACAGCAAAGCAGAGGAAGTGTGAACATTCAGACAGCAAAGAGTAGATGGAAAATTACAAACCACAACAAGAAAATAGAAAATATGACCATAGTTACATGGGTCCCACTGGCTTATTACTAAAAACACGTCACGGTAATAAATATGGCAACGTTTAAACACACCTTAGCAAGACTGGCTGTAAACAGCACACATTCAAAGAGCTCTCCCATCTTTTGAAGGAACTCATCTACATGGGGTCGTTTCAGCACATACACCTGCAAGACATACCAATACATTTAGGCCAGTTTAGAGCAAACAACATACACTACATGGTTTTACAGGAACGTCAAATAAGCTCTAGGAGAACAATTTAGTTTTGTGAACACAACTTACTGTAATTTACAGCAGTATTGCATAACAACTGCATAACAACTTCTGAGCACTGCCACAGACTAATTCCTGCTTCACATTTCTTTCATCAACACAAATATGCAATAAAATAAACACCATCTTTCCAACACATCATTCTCAGTGCGTAGAAGTTATCCACTTTTTGTTCAAGTACAGCAGCTGCCACCCAGTGCAAGTAATCATGAACAGGCCAACCAGGATATACACAGCCTATCCTGGATTACTTGAACTGCATCACAACCATTTTCTTCAGGATCTTCAAATAAGAACAATGTTGCCATGTTTGTGGAACACAAAAGGATAAACTTAATTTTTCTGTTGTCTGTACAATACCTGATGAACGGTACCATCGATCTCCACTGGAACAATAAAGTCAGCATTGCTGATAGGCTGTGAGAAGAAACACAAGATAACAACAAATTAAGATGTTACATGATTTACTGTTTATGTAATGCCACAAACGACCAGCAGAGGTCCCTCTAGCAACATGAAAACTCTGTGATTTACAGCTTAACAAATAAGTCAGATTTTTAAAAAACACATCCTTCACTTTTGTTTTCCTTCCCTCTACAACATCTGTAGTAATCTAAAAGAAAAAATATAAGGTGGTCCCCAGACTGGAGCTGGATGGAGGAAGGTAAAAAAGAAGGATAAAAAGAAAGATGAGCAGTGGAAGTTCTTCACATGTTCTGAACTCTAACATAAGCAGACTGCTTGTAGTTTCAATGTGCAATGAGGACTGTAATATTTCCCGTGTTCTTACTGCAACACATCCTCTGCCACCTGCACCCCCCCTGTTAATACACTGATCGGATTTTTCAACAGAGCTTTGACTTCCTGCACATTTTGGGCTGAGCATTAAATATAAAGCAAAGATAACATACAGTACAATACAATACAATACTAAGTGTAATACAACAATATAATACAAGCTCAGTGTAGCATGGTCATGGTCAGGGCTAACCAGCCATGAAAAAATATTCCCTGACCTTCCTTTACTCTTAAAGAAAGACGGGAGTGTGATGGAGCTTTGACTCTCTCTAGACACTAGAAGCACATTTATGTCCCTTTGAAAGAATCGCTGTGTTGTCAAAGTTGATGTTGCTCCCTTACAAGTGGCTCTCTAGTGGATGAATGTCTTCTTGTGCTCCGAATACAGCACAGTTATTGGTGTGTCTATGTGCTGCTATCTACCACTGCACAGGAAATCTTGTTTTTAAACAAATCTGTTTTCTGCTTTTATCTGGCTTGCCAATGCTAACATCATCACAGTCTATAGTTAGCCAGTGTCTTGCTTGTTATACGTGGTGTAGCAGCTGCAATCAGTCAGTGGAGTCAATGGTTAAAATAGAGCTCAGTCTAGTCTATGACATCACGGTTTGGGAGGAGCCAGAGGTCTAGGCTGAACAGAACTTTTAAATCCAAGATGACAGAAAGAATTGACCAGAAAAGTCAAATAATTAGTTGAAAAATTATCATTACAGTAACATAAAACAGATTTGATAAACAAGTGAAAATAGCACAACTGTGCGGAACATAAATAGCAAACCTCAATTTGAGCTCTGATCTCTCTTTACCTTGAATGAGCTGTGGACGAGAGTTTCATCCAAGTCAATCACCACACACTTTTTGCCATAGTCAGATATTTTCATTTCTGGTAGGAGGTATTTGGCTGAAGGCTGTGGGGAAAACAATACAGATAATGTGAGCTATACTGAGAGAGAGAGTGTTTGAGAGAGAGAGAGATAAAGAGACGGAGACTGATAAAAGACAAACACTAATCCCACATCATGTTAGAAAAAAGATCTTTAGGGAAATAATGCAACTCAGATAAAGCCATGTCCGACATGATGCCCTTAACTGACCAACAACTTCCAAATAAGACCCTATAGGATTCTTCATCATTGTGTCCTGTTAGAGGCGACTACAAAGTGGCACTTACATTTTACATCTCCTTAGATTTTTCGGATCAAATATGTGGAGATTAAAATAAAAAAGCTTTGCACATTCTCACAGATTAGGCCATGCAAAGGTTAGCTGCTGCTGTAGAGTAGCATAATTTCCCTGAATTTACTAAAACTAACCTGGATCAGTTTAAGAATTCCAAAAGTCTAATTTATCTGTGAACATGATCAGATGATGTCATGTTGGAGCTATGTGTGCACAAACAGTGTTGTATTAAATCCATTCACATTTGACGAATCTGAGGAGCTGAGCGTCAAATGACTTATAAGTGATCACTGATGGTTGATTTAACCAATATGCTGCTCAGACCCCTGGATAACTAGATCCTAATCTGATCTAATTCACTCAAGGAAGATACTAATTCCTTCCATGAGTGAAGAGATCAATATGTTTATGCCTGTAGGCGAAGTAGATCCATTACTGAGCTTAACCCTCACTAATATTATACAATTGCATGACTAAGCAGCGTCAAAAGGATTTACTTCTTGCGTGGAAGATTCCCAAGGCAGTTAAAGAAAACTGTTTTACACTGTTTTTAACTTGTTAAACAATTAATGTCCTTGTATTTCTGAAAGCATACAAACCACCAAGTGTCACTCATGCAGATCAGGCACAGAGGCATCATTTCAACCCCTAGATGCATACAGACCTTCCACACAGCCAGTGCTACAGGCTGTAAATGAACCACAGCATGATAAGCAGAGCTAAAGCTCTCTGAGGAGTGCTGGAGCCCACACAGACAGTATGTGCCAGCACCAGCCCACTCAGCCTGCATGCAAAGGAAATGAAAAAATGGCAATACATACACAAGGAACAGGGATGACCTCGACCTGGTCACACTACAACACAAGAGAGATAGACACACATACAAAAACAGATTGAGGGGAGAGGAAGGAGAACAAAAACAGAAGGAGATAAAAACAAAGGGTCCACAGAGATAAGGAAAAAACAAAGAGAAAGCACTATTCACAGAAATAGACACTCTATGACAGATAAAAAACATGTAAAATTCATATGCAGACAATAATATTTCTGGACTTACACAGTTGACAAGAACAGGATAATGAGCATTTAGTGGTGTGGCTGCTCACCTTGGGAGGCGATCCATTCTCCTCAACAGGTGGAGGCAAGGAGCTGGTGTTTGTGTTGGTGGCTGGGGGCTCCACATTATAGTTACGGAAGCAGCAGAAGAATGTGCTGAAGATGCTTCGGCTCCTCTGCTTTTTTAAGCTGCTGTTCGACTGGGACGCTAAAACAATACAAGGAGGTGGGAGAACACGGGGTGAGAACAAGTGGCTATGCAAATTGACATTTACTCATAAAAACTGAGCATGCTGAAGCTAAATATTCATCATTTGCATGCTGAACTGTGGATGTTGCTTGAATAACTGGGAACAAACTGTTATGAGTTCATTACAATTCTTCTAGTGACCAGTGCTGTGTGAGCTACACTGAATCACAACAAAAGCTTGACAGAGTGATTAAACAGCTTCAGTGTTGGTTTTGTTGATCAGGCCTGGCAGAGCCACTGTTCAGAAAATAACTTAGCTGCCTGGGTGACTTCATCAGTCACACATAGCGACAGTTTAGAGCGTGCTCTGCTCTGATTGCAATTCGCCTCTCATTCCAGGACTACAGAGCAGAGCCTAAATCAGACACTGAGCTTTTATTAATAGTGACAAGTTGGAAGCTGCAAACTCCCTCCTCCTTTTTGCCAAGCTCTCATCACCTGATTGGCCGAAGAAGTTCCACATTGAAAACTTGCTTGCATTTCACCTCCCATGTTTCAGCTGAGAGGTGAGTGACTGAAGCAGCCTGCATATGCACAAGTGAGGGAGGAGATGTGAGGCCCTCAGACCATGCAGAGCCTATACAAGGCTGCATTCCTCACCACACATACGTCTCCCTGCTCCTTCAGTTCAAACAAGCAGGGTGGTATTCTAACTGAAGACCAGTGAAGAGCAAACAGCACAATGCAATGTCTTTCGGGATCCTGATATTGTGCCACTTGATACCCCTGGCCTTAAAGAATACCCCCCAGATATTTATCATGAGAAAAAAAGGAACAATTACATGAATTGTCTTAGAACAAGCTAGTACACTGTATTAACTAGGATCACAAACTTTACAGACAACCCTTACAAGCACCAAGATTATTTCAACATAACTAAAGCTTTGTCAAGTGTTTTCCATGTCATAAAAAGGCACATTGTTTTAAAAAGATTACTTCAATTTTATATTCTGCAGCTAAAAATACTTGTGCATCCAGCAAAAGGTATTAAACACTGACAGCGTAATGGCATGTCATGGCTACAAGAAATACTTTTGGCACTCTCTGATCTCGCTGTCATTCCCCTCCATCACTGGCTCCCAGACACATTAATTACTACCATAGCTCTGCTGGGTATTTAGAATTCACCCCAAAACCCTAAATTCCTTCACTCCAAGACAAGTTAAATACAATATACACCCATCAACAAGGAAGTAACATCAAAACATTCAGTGACACTTTTAAGTAACTTAAAACCCTGACAAATGTAGATGGGGGTGTAGTGCAACTAAAACTGTAACTTGCTCTTACGCACAACAGTATTCTTATATTATACAGTTGTATTATGTTGCAATTTTATTACAGTCAGATTCCAGGCAGATAGCGCCAGTGAAACAGTGAAGGTAAAGACATAGTTTCTGACATTACCTGGAAAGACATGATATAAAGCAGTGGATCCCAAACTCTGAACCACTGCTATAGAGGTACTTCATGTCACTGGAAAAGGAAGTGGTGGAGTGACATTATTAATGCAGTACAGTTCACCTGCATGTTTCCACTACTTGCAGTTGAGAAGGAAAGGTTCTGAGAAATGATTAAACACTGAATAAGAGGTATGTCTTACCGGGACATACTGGCCAAACTTTTCTTCACTTTCAAGGATAATATTTATGCACATTCAAATTGAAATGGAGAACCAAGGGAATTGTGCATTAAATATGGTATCTTACTAGTGCAATAAATATTTGAGAAATATCTCTGAATACTTTGTTTTATATTCTGTGTACTTCTCACAGTTGAATAAGCCAGCCACCTATATAAAGGCTTAGATGCGCATAAAGAAAATACCATGACATATTGTGTCATGTCAGAATGTTATACCTAGCGAGCAGACTGATGTTATGACATAGTATTTATTATGCTGTCGAGAGCCACTGACGGGGGCCACAGCACAAGAGGATTCAGCATGAGGTCTGCATCACAACAGCTAGATAGATAATAAGCAGAGCCAGTTAACAAAGCTAGTTAACAAGCTCTCTACAATGTGATATCAGGCTATAACCAGCTGGTGCCAATGCTGACGGAGACCAGTTTTCACTGTGACTATGGGATGCTGCTGTCAGTATCACTGTGTGGCTGTAGCCAAGGCTGTGCTGTGTACTAGTAGTTAGGCACATTAGTAACCAAAGATGGAAAAAAAAGTAAACCCCAAATAACAAGCTTTGATGAAAACACACACACACACACACACACACACACACACACAAAACACTGCTCTTCAAGTTCATACTTTAAGAAACCCCTAAATAGCGCTGACCCAAACCAATGGAAAATACCAAACTTTTACACACTACTGCAGCAGCAACCAAATACCAAAGTAATGAACTGATTTAGAGATTTGTTTGTCACTTCACTATCATTCCCTAGACAGAAACACTGTAATGATAATATCTGTTAGATTCATCACAATTCAAAGTATAAAATAACCAAATCAACATAACACTACTTTTATTTATTAAATTGGACCTGGTTCTTTTAAGGCCTGTATTACTGTAAAAGTGGAGCAGTAAGGGAGCTTCCTGTGACTCATCACTGAAGGCAGACGCTGTATTAATACCTTCCCCACAACACTCGTAAGACTACTGAATCATAATATGCAGAGCGGAACTGGGCCTTAAACACATCACTCACCTGGGGTGGATGAAAGGTAGTAATTCAAGTTCAGTCCCTTTAATCACATCTTTATGACACTCTACACATTCCAGGATTTCATTACCAAGACATTTAACCATTTACTGGATACAGAAAAATATTCCATGTGCTGTTTTTCTTTATGTTAATTCAATTTTCTAGAACAGCGCCTGTTGGGAGGCAGCCAGCTACAGCAGTTCTACCACTTTGTGTTTGTGTTGTTTTTACGTGAGAAATCGTAAGTTTTTGTAGTTTGCTCAGTCCAAAAATGAGACAACTTATAATATATGAGTCGTGGAGGTAGTGCAAAGGGGATCCAATCCAGTCTTATATGGCTCTATGTTAATAAGTTTGTCCAATTCAAATTTTTGGCGTTTTTATTACTGGTAGCTTGTGATTGTGCTTAAATTGAATGATGGAATGATTCCCGCAAATCTAAATCTTATAATGTGTGAAATTCCCTCCGAAATGTAGGGAGAATTTAAATAATGACAACACGCTTGGCACTCTCCTCTCGCTGTACAAGGCTACAAACTTCTCTGCTGTTGTGGCAAACAAAAGTGCAAGTGATGTCAGCGTTAACAACATTGCCCCTCAGTATCCTCGGAGTTACAGTAATGTTACAAAAATGAAGCAACAGTCCAAAGAAAAGTTTCAGGCTAACTGGCCTACATATAACAGCGGAGCATGTGAAATAAGCTGCTCTATTTTTAAAATGCAGCCTATGGTTTTGTTCCTTTTTTCATCTGATCTTAGTAAACGTACAGAACTTTAAGTGGCCACTTAGACCGCGACACAGCAGCCCTACAACCCATACAGCAGCAGTGGAAAGAAAGCATGATTCTACACAAGAACGTGATGATCATTTCTACTGTAAGAGAAAGAGACAAAAAATAACATCAGTGTATATAGTTAAGAGAATCCCTGATGCCAGAAAACATTGTATGTGATTAATGTAAGCATGGATGCAGCACAAACAACACTGGAGCAAATTTCAGATAATCACTGAGTAATGAAAACATCACTAAACTGATGCCTATTTCAGAGCTTGATCTTTATTAGAATCTTTTTTTTTTTTTTTTACTTTTAACATTTATTGAATTTGTTAATAAGTAGAAAGCTGAAGTATCAGACGACAGAGAAAATATGATAATAGAACATAAAATAAAAGGGCTGATTTGGCTTAAAGTTATGACTACTAGGAGAGGGGAGAGAGAAAAAAAAAAGACTTTATGAAAATTAATTATTCAGATTATTCCTTAGAAGCATTTATTTGTCCTATGTCTGTCATAACTGCTCAAGGACACATCTGGTGTGTATGACAGGGTTTGAACCACAAACATTCTGAATCTCAAGCCAACGCTCTACCCATTGAGCCACCAGGCCACCCCAAGATGAGAAGAGAAATACTAATAAGACCTCTAGCTAGTACAAGCCCCCCACACATCTCTTTATTTTGCCATTGAAATCTTTAGCCAAACAAAACAAAAACTATGCAGGTAAGACATAATAACCACTGTAAGAGCCACAGACTGCTTACCTCACAATATGCTTACCTCAACATATAACACAGTGTGACAAAACTTCACATTCTCTATAGCCACATGGGCTCACTTTGGAAAAACATTGTCACTTAACAAATTCTGCCACTGCATACAGAAATAAGCTCAATATCTATTACAAGAGGAAGAAAGTCATGCATCAATTCTGTTCAGAATTGTAGCTGGGCACTTTGGACATGGGTTCATTTCAGACAATTTTCAATAAAAAAAAAAAAACAAAACTGAAGGTTCTCGACCATTATTTGACTGATATTAGAAAAAAAAAAGATGCAAGACCAGCATCCGTTATGGTATAGGTGATTTTTTTCCCAAGGTAGCATTGACACAAAGGAACACAGTGGTGGTTTAAAGTTTAAACTCAGACTCAAACTTAGAATTTGCATAAATCTACAATGTGATCAGATTTTCATACAAGTGCTAAAACTAGATAAAAGGTAACTAAATAAAACAAACAAAAAAAATTAAAATAAATAAATCAGAATAATACACTTTATTGTGAAACATGATCCAATCACGAACCCCTTTCAACTATTTTAATCACATGAATGCACAAGTAATATTGTTGATGCCCTTTGGTAACCACTTTGAAGTTATAATAACTTTAAAGGCCCAAAGTAAAATGCAAGTAAAAATTTGAAACCAACCATTTCTCTATACTTACTGTAGCCTACGCAAGCACCAGAGAACTATGACAACTTACAGGATTGTTCTGAAAACTGTGATATGAATATCTCCTCAGACTGAAGAAGCTACTTGGATAAGTAGTAAACATTTTGAACAAACAAAAAGGAAGTCTTGTTGCCATGACTCAACTTCCAGATAACTTCACCTGGACGACATACTGTGATATGAATAGTTTCACTCTATATAGACTCATCGCAGTTCACAGGACTGTTGTGAGTCTGGTCAGCAGACTCTAGCCCTCTTGTAGCAGCGCATTTGCCAGGGAATTTAAATTTCTGCTCCAAAAATTTTTTTTGACCAGAAATAATATTATTATATAAATTAATAGTGCACTTTCCACAATTTAGTATCCAAGGAAACAACAATTTTATTCAGTACTGACTTGCAGAATGAAAAAACATTCAATTCCAAGCGAGAATATATGCAACAATGGCATTTATCTGCTGTCAATGAATCATAATAAACCATTTCAAAATAATGGTAAATTTAATTATTCAGGAATACATTAAAATTTAATTAAATCTGGAGATTAGTACCAAAGTATACAACCCTAACATATTTTTCCAGCAATTGATTTACATAACAATCAGTAAAATGACGGGCTAGAGTAACAAATCTGAAGTTAAAAAGAGATGTGTTCATAAAGTGAAGCAAATACTGACAAAATCATTTTGGCTAAAATTACAGTGACAACTGAACAACTGCAGTGCTCAGTGCATACGACCAGACATAAATCACTCTTCAGAAATGTCTTGGATTCCTTGACTGTAGAGTATTTTTCAAAGGTGAAAGGGATCACATAAGAGACACTCATTCATCTCAAAGAAGTATTATGGTCCTAGTGCAACCATCTCCACTCTGGAGTGCTGACTTTAAATAGTTGAAACCCCGCCTTCAACGTTCCACACTTTGCAAAATCTCAACGAGAAAACCGACCCACTGAAATAGCAGTCACAACTTGTGAATCTTATTTTGAAAATCAAATCTTTTTAAAATTAAAAGATAGAATGACTTCAAGAAACAAGAGAATTATCACTGGCAAATAGTTATACTTGGCCTCGAGGTCAGTGGTGCTCAGAGCAGTGAGTCTATATTTAGGCCGCTGCTTGGCAGCCAAACCAGTGTGAAAGGCAGGGACATGTTGTAAGCCAGCCAGCAGAGGAACACTGAGAGCAAAGGTGGTCAATTTCTGTCCAGACAGTTCGGAGCCTGTTTAAGTTAGAAAGATTTCTCTAAATTCCTCTAGGACAGGTGCTGGGATGGGATACATGTGATTAGCATAAGACAAGAAAGAGTCAAATCATTGCTTGACGCTACTGTCAATTAATCATGTGATCTATGATAAAGAACTGTCTCTCTCTCTCTGTCAGGCCTGTAACAGACTGGTAATCTGTCCAGGGTGTAAAAAAACTCTGATCCACTGAAGGATAAGCAGGTACAGCAAATTAATAGAAAGTTCAATACCTGTCAAATACAGATCACAGCGCATATAGCGGTGCCTTATACCGGATGTGCTGACTTTCTCTGACCAACAGCAAAAACATAAGGAATTCCATAACTTGCACTGTGAGGTGTACTGGAAAGGTTACTTAAACTTTATAGATCAAAGTTAATTTTAACCATCAGAAAATGAACTTCACTATACAAAGTTTTGAGAAACTGCTCGATTGACTAATCATTTCACAACTATTGAACATACCCTTTGACCCTGAATGACATCACCATCTCCAGCACCAAAGTATGTAAAATGCAAACAAGCCCTTGAAAAGGACCTATGATAAAATAACTGTTTTGACAGTTATTTTAAGTAAAATCTAATAGATAAGGCCAGTCACTTACTATGTCAATAGCATCTATAAAAATCATTTAATATGGAGCTATTTCTAAGGTGAGGTGTGACTGACTGTGGTGGGGTCTGTATAGTTTTACTGCCATGCATTGCAATCATTTTGCAGTAACTCCAACAATGCCCACATATGCTCATCACACCGGATCCACAGTAGTTACTGAGGGACACCTTCGTACCTTAAGAGGAGAATGCATTGTTTTGCTTCAAAGACTGAGATTCTCACATTACTAATGGACTGACAAGTGTGGTTTGAGATGTGATACTGATACACGTCTCATGGGTCTGTGTGACCCGGAAAGTGTTAGAGCAACCCAAGGAAAGGGAATAAATGGACATTAGCCACTGTGGTCTTGAACAAGTGATTTGACCTTTACTGCAGATCATGGTAAAGTTTGAACTGAGAAACAGACAGCAATCACAGTCGTACGTGAAAATCTAAGATCCACTTTGACACAGAGATCCAACTTTATAAATTAAAACTAAAATACAAGGATTACATCTAAGATATGAAGAAAACGGCACCTTAACTTGTAGTAAATTCCAGTGGTCAATACACAAGACATAAAATATTTCAGGCTCCGTTCAGTCTGTATAACGCGAGTTCACTGACCGCAACACAGGCAAAAACAGATAAACTAACCGCAATGTAAATTTGTGCACCAATGATCAACTTTCATTTCAAACAAATAAAAAAAGATCCATGTAGAAACACACCTGTCAAGTCTTCTTGTAAACTTACGTAACGTAGATGGCAGCACAAACAAACAAGTGTTAGGTATAAATGTCCAGAAGCTACAATGATGCGTTTTGTTTGACATTACAGGGCCTCACTCGGCGTTGACAGCTGATTTGTTGACGTTAATTCAGCCCGCGCTAATGGGACAGAACCTCACATCTTGACACTGGACTGATCTTCGTACGCAAACGCGCAGCAAACACTCGCAGTGCTAGTTCTGTACTTTGCTCGGATAAGGCCCTCTGATAAACTTGTTGCTTACTATGAGTTTGTTTACTATAACAGAAAACTAATGCTTCCAAGTACTACAGCGGCTAGCAAGAGCGAGCAAAACGCTACCGTTTACTACAATCGAGAAAAGTAGTTAGCCAGTTAGCATTAGTTATTCCCCCTTAACTGACTTTCCCTTACCTTTTTCCTGGTTGAAGGATATTACTTCCTCCTCCTTCGGGTTGGAAACTTGGGTTATTATGGACATGTGGTCCATTTAGACGGGTGGTTGTTCCTATTTTGTTTCCCACAATGTTACTCGCACTAGCGCGCTTGCCTCGTTTGCTAGCTACTGTTAGCTAGCTGTTTAAGATGAGGATGACCAGCTAGCCCCACAAAGCCAGGCAACCGTCCGAGGCGAAGTGTTGTGGCAGCGGTGTTAGCCAGCCAGCTAGCACGGTGGTGAATGGAAGCCAATGAATGGCTGTCATTTATGGCTCTCCGCAAAATATCATCGCTGCAAACAAATATTTCGTGTGCAGCACTGACAGCATGTGGACAAAAAAACAAAAACAACCGACGTTAGATTGCTAGCCAGTTGAAGTTAGCGAGTAGCCCGTGTTAGCGAGTTAGCTGGGAAGCTCCGTTCAACCAAAATGTGAGGCCACGTCTGGAACAACGTTGAAAATACTAGAAAGCTTTCCGGCGGATTGGTTTGTCCAGAAAAAAAAAACACGTATCAAACGCAAGTTTGCCAGGTTAGCTACCACTTTATGACTAACAGTTCATGTATGCTGGCCCTACATTCCCTGTGCAACATGGAGGCTTTATGTATTTTGAGTTGCATCTGAAGCGGGGGCAGTCTGAGTGGGAGGGGGCGGTTTGTTTCTGTGACGGATCGTCTCTGGCAGCAGCACAGATCGCCGCACTACATTGCTCAACCCATGCAGCTGGATGGACGCGGCAGGGTTTTTTTTTTTTTACTCTGTAATTAAGCACGCAACAAATTCTAGATCTTCATTATTTACAAAATAATAATACACTCGAGTGTAATACACTTTGCGTGGCTTTGAAAGGACAAGTAGGTTTAGCTTTGACACATGAACAATAGCCTGTTTGACAACTCGAGCTAATAGATTATGCTAATGTAAAAAAAATGAGTGAGCGTTCTTTGCTCATGGGTAGGCGGACACGTTTTTAAAAAGCCGACAGCGTCACCTAGTGTCTACATGTGGGAAATGCTTCAAGTAATACCCTGCGCTCAGAATAATAAATAACACTGGGCTACAGTTCAATGTTGCACCCGCATCCAATCGCAACACTATCAGCTGTGGAGTGGGTGGTTTCTTGCAAAAACACTTAGTATATTGCGTGTGCATCTGAAGATAATGGAATCATGTCACTGGGAACAAATTGACGGAGCAGAATCACAAAATCCCTTCCACATGCTGTGACAAAACAGAGAAGAGGCTACAGCCTGCTAGAATATATATGTCATTACAGCAGCAAATAGGCATTTGATATTTTTAAACTTGGAAGTCATGTTTCATAGTGTCCTGAAACATTTAGCTGTGAGTGGAGAATCATCACAAGTGCGCTGTCTCCCGATTATTTAGTCTGGTACATTGTTAACACTGCCAAAGATTCATGCACCTGCTTTCCTCCTCGCATTTAACCATTGTGCCACAATGGTTTTTGCGCTCCAGTGGGGTTTCATGGGCTCGGTGTGGACCACCCCTCACTGCGGTACAGTAGTGAAGGATAAATATATCCCCCTCCTTCTCCTCCTCCTCTCGTCGAGTCCACAACATCCTGACTGGCCGAGGCTGGCGATCGTAGGCAGCGGCAGCGGTAAGCCCCCCTGCAAGACGGATGAATTAGAAAACCTGCTCCAACTACAGCCAGCCCCTTGACTTTTATTTCTTTTCTATACAGAAGAGCCGCGCTGTAAACACTCCTGCCCTCTTTTTGACAGTGTGAAGCGGATACAAGGTTAGTATGTTTATTTGTTCATAGAGTTAAATAGCCTTTAAAATAAAATTTAAAAAAAAGTAGGCCTGTGTGTTTTCAGCTCTGTATGCACGGAGCAGTGAAACAATAAACCCGAATTTGTATGCAGGACACCTTACAGGGGGCATGACTTCATCTTGGCATGGACAGGACTTGAGTTAGTCCATCTCTTTAAACTTCAACTCAAAATGCGCGACATGAGCCTGGCGCACTCTCATGCATGCGCACACACACACACACACACACACACACACACACACATGCACACTGGGCCAAGCGAGTGTGTTGTTCTCCGCAGGAGGAGAACAGCTCCGTTTGTTTTCTCTTTACTGCGCTGCACCATTCTTGGTCATTCCAGTCGGTGCTAATTATTCTGTGAAGTGAGTCTCAGATCACATAGCAGTGCAGCTGCCCCGCCGCACGACACACCAACTGCAAGAGCCATAATAGGAAGGAGAGGTAGGGTTGCGCAGCTGACAAGGCTGATTCCAAAGAGCCAGTGCTCTGCAGTCCTATTTAAGTCACTGGTGTGTGGATCCTAAAGGCTTTTTAGTAAAATGGCACCTCATTAAAACACCTTGTTCAATATGTGACTAGAAGCGCCTGCTGATTGGTTCATATACATTGAATTGACCAAACCAGTGCATTAAAACACCATAACATGTTTGTGTGGGTTTATTAGTTTATAATTGAGACATATAGTCTTTGTCATATTCTAAATGGTTTGTATCTGCTATGAGAATCTGGTAAACCTCATGAAGAGAACTGAGTAAACAATCTACGGTACATTAACATATCCAACCAGCCTATTTTTATTCCTGCTCATACAGTTTGCCTTCAGTCAGGTCTAATACTGTTTGGCTGATTGCTTTTCAACCCGTTAGGCTCCCTGTGTACTGATTCACCATGGGGATCAAGGCTGCCCTCCCCAGATATGAGCTGTATCTCTACACAGCTGTACTTGGCGGGGCCTTGATATGGGCGGCCAGTTGGATATTTGAAGCTTCAAGTGGTGAGTGCAAGACATGTCAAAGATGTTTGAAGCAAATACTAAAAACAGTGTAACTGAAATTATTGTTAAGATCTGCACTGAAAAACAAAATGTATTCTTCCAACACTAAAAGTGTCTGGTTCATTTAACAAATGAACAGGGACCCAGCTCCCCAAAGAACGTCCTGCATGCTTCTATTAATATAAAGATATTTGAAAGATGCTCCAGTTACTTTCTAATTATTTTCCCAAAGGTGATGTTTAAGCTCTGTGATTCAACCAAACTCAAATCTTTGCTCCTGAAATAATGCCCAATGTGTTAGTGTATTCAGATTACAAAATGTACAAGCTTCTTCAGTGTTGGATGAATGGTAAATGGTACTGGCTGCCACAGTCTGTGCTGTCAGACGGACCAGGCCGTGGTCATATTGTCAGTCAGCGAACTGTCTTAATTCAATTAAATTTAATTGTATAGCGCCAATAACTGTAAACAGAATTATATAGAAAAACCATCAACCCCATTTGAGCAGCACTAGGCGACAGTGGAGAGGAAAAACTCCCTTTAGAGGAAGAAACCTCCAGCAGAACCAGGCTCATAGTGCGCGGTCATCTGCCTCAACCGGTTGGGGTGAGTGAAAGAGGAGAGAGAAAAGAACAGCAGGCAACAAAAACAACAACAACAAGCAGCAAAAACAGGGCAGGTCAACTTGATTCTGAAGATATACAGCTCCAAGTCCGATGATCCCTGCAGAAAAGTACAGAGAGAGAGACAGACAGAGAGGAGGAAGCATAACTACGGGAGAGAGAAAATTACAAAGTTAATGACATGCAATGGTTGCATTTGAATGCATAGAGGTAAAGAGAGGAACTCAGTGTATCAGTAGAGGTCCCCCAGTAGACTAATCGATAGCAGCATAAGTAAGAGAAAGTTCAACTGTAAGCGTCATCAAAATGGAAAGTCTAAGTCTAGTCTTAAATGTAGAGAGGGTGTCTGCCTCCCGAACATGAACTGGGAGCTGGTTCCACAGGAGACCATGTAGACCTGCACCCTGAGAACAAAGTTTTCTTCTTTATTTAATAAATTATTTTCTTTAATATTATCTGTCGGTTGAAATCCTCATTTCTGGCTGCTCCACCTTCAGGCGTTTATAATTCCCAGCATTCTTCATGCTACGGTAGCATTGTATACTGGTAATAGAAGTCTGGCTGTGTTCCCAGAAGTAAGAGGCTTTCCCTGGCTGACTCACATTTTTGATGTCCTTTTTTATGGCCATTAGTGTAATCAGGCAAAGCTGGAGAAGTTGCTGTTGGGCTGTGTGCCATTCACATTTGATGCAGTGTAATATCTTAACATCACTGCCATGATTCTGATTATTATTGTGCATATTTGTATTGTTTTTTTTTTTTTATCTTTTCAGCGTTAAGGTTTAATTTAGGTCATGCGGACAACTAATCTGTTACAACCAGAGTGTTTAGATGAGTAAGTGCAGATGAAGTATGAGCCTCAAAAATAGAAAGCTTCACCATGAGTACATTATGTAATATTTTTTGATGTTATCAAATGTACTGAATGTGCTCTCACACCTTCAATTCACAGGGAATAATCCACACCAAAGCTGTTCAGATTTTGACTGCTGCAGAAGCCCTTTCTCAGAGAGATTATTTCAAATGTTCTCAGTGTTCACATATAGTAGAGCCCAAACACAGAGCTGCCAAAAGTCTGGATTTATCACTTCTCAGTCAAGAAGCCCATATTCTGCTATCAGCTGAAATCTTAATGCTTTAATAATTAAATGCTACTTCCGATGCACAGTTTCTCACGTGTTGTTAGCTAATTGTCCTCCACTTTCTTTTTTATTCAGAGAACGTAAACAGAAAAGCCTTTAAAGAAAGTGTGAAACCAGGATGGCATTATTTTGGCAGGAAGATGGTAAGATGCTGATACATAATCCCTATATGTATCTCATTGTGTCCTATAATTGGATTTACTGATACAAGACGTCTAAAGAGAGTGGGGATCACGTGTTACTGATGGATGTTTCTTTGCCACAGGATGTTGCGGACTTCGAATGGATAATGTGGTTCAATACATTCCGCAATCATATCCTTTTTGCTCTCGTCGGTCATGTGATCTTTGCCAAGATATTCACCCTGGTAGCTCCAAAGGTGCGTGTATGTGTGTGTGATTGTCTATGAGATAGCACTGTATTCTGCATGTCTATTTTGTCCATGTAATGTATGTGCATACTGTATTTATATGTGCATAAATATATGTGTGTGTTTGCATTTGCGATTGAGCACAAGGCCAAAAATCAACCAATCAAGATTTAATTTGATGTGAGCTATAACACACTAATTCAAATCTACTTTGGATTGATGTGAGCGACAGTCCTTGGACTGTACAACTACTGTAATTAAATTCATTAAGAGTTCTTCTGCACATAAATATATGACTATAATGTTTTTCTCCACCACAGGATCTAACACACGATTGACTTGATGCATGAACATTAGTTGCATTCTGTCACACTGTGATATGTCTCTGCTGAATATACTTATGATTACGAATTATGAACGTACTATGAATACTTCTGACATATTTAAAACAGTTCCTTATGTTTTAAACATGTTTTGTGTCTTGTTTCATGCTTACAATGAAGATTGGTATAGATGGATGCAAGGTAACATTAATAAACTTGTGAACTTTATAACATTTGTCACGTGTCTCATTTAAACCATCCATACCTGGACTGTAAATTAGTTTCAGACAATTTAATCATCCCATCCATGTTGTTGAGTTTTATTATACTAACACTACTCTTCATGTGTGTTGCATTACATTGTGAATAGTATGATAATCCTGCATTTGTGTGAAGCTGACACTGGCCCCTCTTTACCCACAGCACAGATCCTTGGTCTTTGGTGTGTACGGTGGCTTGGCAGTCCTGGTCACAATGGGCTGGACCTTCATGGCTTTGGTTTTGTCTCACTGCATCATCCTCTACAGTGTAGCCCTGGTCAAGAGGAAATGGATGTGCTTCACAGCAGGTCTGATCACACTGGCCTCCATCAAGCTGGAGCCTTATAACTCCTGGCAGGTGAGTGAGTGGCTCCAGGCTCAGCAGACAGCTCTAACATGCTTTCAGTGCAGTAGACCTTTGTAGAATTTATATGAGATTGAAGTCAATTCTGAACTGAAGTGATGACATTTTCTGCATTTTGAAGCTGAAGGTGTTACTTGGCAAATCAGTGAAAAAGACAAAGTATGGTGGACGTGCTTTCAGTTAAAAGCTGTAGAAATATTAAATAAATTAAAATTAATACCTTTGTTACATCGTATAAACATAAATACATGTACTGTAGTATTATTATATAGTGATATAACTAATTGTATTCGATGAAATGTGTTGTTAGATATGTTCCTGCTCCTACTTCTATTACCACTGTTGTAATAATAATAGTGACACAGTAAATAAGAGTCCAAACGCTGGATAGTTAAGTAGTATTTTTGCACACACGCAAAACTGTGATATCTGATGCTCAGAAAAACTCTTCCTTAGGAAACTTTAGTGACTGGTTCCTTCAACCTACAAGACATCCTGTTCTACGGAGGCTGCGGCTTCAGCATCTTTCGCTGTATGAGCTTCGCTTTAGAGAACTGTGAAAAGAAGGACGGCAACTACACGTTCTCTGACCTGCTGAAATACAACTTCTACCTCCCTTTCTTCTTCTTTGGGCCCATCATGACTTTTGACAGGTATCATGCCCAGGTAAAGTTAAATTGAATGCGGTGACTGACTGAAAGTGAGCAGCCCTCTGAGGGTTTGACAGTAGTTATTAAGCCATCACTCATGATTGCACACTGTGTGAGAAAGCTCCGGAAAGCTCATGTAATACCCACATGTAGTGTTATTTTGGGACTGCTGCTGCAAATATGTAAGACACTGATGTGTTTATATAATTCAATTTGCAGGCCACAAACAGAGACAGAAAACAAACTCCTACTGTTATTGGGGTTGCTCACTTAAAATAAGTTTTCCATACATAATCTATTACTGAATATCATTCCAAATATTGTTTATCATACTCTGGGATGATCAGATAATTTTACAGAACAATTGTTCACTTGTTCACATTATTCTCCAGGCGAACAACATGCAGCTCACTCGCAAAGACAGGGAGATGTGGAACATCACCATCAAGGCCTTTTTGCACCTAGGAGTGATTCTGCTGGTGGATGTCTTTTTCCACTATCTTTACATTTTGACAATCCCCAGTGACATGAAGCTGGTGACCAGGCTTTCTGATTGGTGTCTGGGTGAGTTACATACATATAGTATAGTATTATTCAGTATCTTCTTCTTCTTCTTCTGGAAATTAAAATAAAATAAATATAAAAGCATTGAGATTGTGATGGGACTAAAACTGAACTCTAGAAACATGGATTCATTCAGATATAGCTTCTTCTTTTTTTTTTTTAACAATAGAAGAATCTTTGGGATAAAAAAAATCAACATTTAAATAAATACACAAAATACAGAGTTTCCACACTGTTTTCACATAGTTCTTAGTTTGAGTTTATTCATCAGTGTTTATCGGCTATCGTCAGTGTGCATTTCATTGCATTTTCATTTGTGTTTGCAGCTGGCCTGGCTTATTCCAACCTTGTGTATGACTGGGTGAAAGCAGCTGTGATGTTTGGGGTCATTAACACGGTGGCTACACTGGACCACCTCGATCCTCCTCAGCCCCCCAAGTGTCTCACCATGCTCTACGTGTTCGCTGAGACGTACGTCAAACTTCCTCTAGCTGCACTCCTTCACAATGCTAAACCCTAAAATTGTATGAAAATATTTACATGGATAATTTCTGTCTTTTTAGGCACTTTGACAGAGGCATCAACGACTGGCTGTGCAAGTGAGTTTTTGAATAATGAAAACCAGTGATTGGAAGATTGATTTTGAATCTTCATCGAACCAAATGCAAATTTAAATTTGCAGGTATGTTTACGACTATATCGGTGGGAATCACGATAAAATCTTCAAGGAGCTCCTGGCAACTACCTGCACCTTTGCTATCACCACCTTGTGGCTGGGCCCATGTGAGCTAGTTTACATCTGGTCTTTTTTCAACTGCTTTGGTCTCAACTTTGAGCTGTGGGTGGCCAAGTTCTTCTCTCTGCCACCATTTTCTACCATTGAGGTAAGAAAAATCACACAACACTCGCCCTAAAGCAAGTAAGAACAGTTGAAATTGGTTTATTCACTGTGAACATGAATGTCATGGCAATGTTAGGCTTTGAATAAATTCTTTGAACTGTTTTTTTCTGGGTTAGGGTGACTGTACAGTATACATTTTTAATAAAAGACAACCCTAGGAAAGTGTTGCATAGAGTTTAATTTGTGTTTCTAAGTTTTAGCTTTAGCAAATGCTTTTCGTAGCCATCAACACGGACATTCCTGACTTGTGTAAATTAACCGTGCTCTATCTCACATCTGCACTAAGCTCATTGAACTTGTAGGTTGTCCAGTCATGGCAGCAGGTTGTACAATCATTCTTTCCCAGAAAAACAACACTTCAAAGAAATCAATTAAAGTCCATTATTGCTCTCCATGTGCATGATGAGTGTGTTTAAACTTTGGACTGTGACTATATGTGGCACTTTCCTACATTTAGTTTTAAGCCAGGTCCCTGAACATATTCCTGTGTGTTTTCATTTCAGGGTGCGATGGGAGAGGCAATGTCACGCAGGATCCGGGGCGTGTTCAATTCTGCCAACTTCTGGGCCATCGTCCTTTACAACGTTCTCTCCCTCAACAGTTTGGATTTTGCCAAACTGGTGGGCAGAAGACTGATTGTCAGGGGTAAGGAACAGCAAGTCCTAAGCATGTCAGTTCCAGTCAAAGAAAGAACAACATAGACAAACTTCAAGGGACATCATCCTTCAGAGGTCACATGACTTTTGTGTCCTTTTTATTCATTCATTTTCTTTCACATAAAAGAATAAATTACTCTTTTAACAGCAGTCCACTGCTGAAGCGGAGAAGTTGTTCACTGGATTATCTGCAGCTCAATTCCTTTAAACCCATTCTTATTTTTCGTCTACACTTCCTCTTTCTTTCCCTTTTTTTATTCTATTGTCCAGGTTTCCCTCTGTCTACGCTGTCAGTGTTATTTGTGACCTACTGCGGCGTGCAGCTGGTGAAGGAGAGGGAGCGACAACAAGCCCTGCGGGATGATCCAGAGCCGGTGAAGCCAGTCAACGATGGCAAAGAAAAAGCAGAATAAACAGATGGAGAAACACAAAGTTTTCACAGACGTCATGGTCAGCAGCCCCTTCACATTGTTCCATCTTCGGTCTTGTGTACAGAAAAAACAGGCTGTAAAAACCAGTCAGCACCTATATTGTTCACATGCCTGTGTTTTTTTCTTTGTCAGGAGCGAGCCAACGTCTTGAACTGTGAAATATCCTCAAGTGCACTTGCTGTAGATAATCGCCACAACCATTGGCACAAACCCACCAACAGTGCATTTTATATTTGTATTTTAACCGAACAAAAGATTGTTTAGCTAATTACAGGCCTGTCAAATATTTTACGACGTTATACCTAATATCTATAAGGGTGTACAGTATTTTAAAAGAAAAATAATTGTCGACATGATTATTTTTAGTCAGATAGTGTCTTGTCTTCATTTTGCCATAGACGCCTTAGATCCTGCAATTTTCAATTTTACTGAAGGGGTTAAAACTTGAAAAAAACTCATAGGTTTGCAATGAATGGAGTGCAATAAATGAACAAACGGTGCTGTGGAGATCCTCCACACTGCTTGCAGCTGATTGTAAGATATATTTGTACAACTTTCACTGAACAATTGTACAAGTCATGATGTACAGGACAGTCCAATGTGTTTAAGTATTGATTGAGAAAGTATTAGATATCATATAATGAAAAACTGAATAAGGTTCAACCAGCCAGAGAACAATAGCCTTGGTGACAGGTGTGACATATTGGCATCTTTCTCATGTGATGCGGGCCCTCTGGTTGCCCGAAAATGCATCTGTATTATCTCAACAAAATCTGTTGGGAAGAGATCTCCACAGATTCAACAGACTGTGGGGTTTTTATTCAAAAGTGTTCAGTTCAAAAGTTTGACTTGAAATAAAGTTTTGCTTCATCCTAAAGTGACACTTTGTTTTCACTGAATTTGCCATTATGCCGTATGGAGAGGAAAATAAAACAGTCCTCTGGATCACCATGCATGGTTTGCATTAAAATTGTTTTCACAATTGTTTAAATTGATGGAAAAGCTTGAATACTGACTTCGCTGACATTGTCATCTAAACACCACAAGATGGCTCACTTCAAAAAAAGATGACTGAGAACAACTGCTTATATGCTGAGTAAATTAAACTATCAGGCACAGCAACATCAAGACATTTTTTTGTGACTGTTGGTGTATACAGTTTAAACTTGACTAACATTTCTTTCAGTAAGTTTTGTTGCATCTTATAAGGCAGGACAAATTACGCTTTGTTATCTCCACCTAGTTTCACACTGAACTAATTAGACATTAATTAATTAATAACGTCAAATTTAAGTTGCTTGCCAAGACAAGTTTCTAATTTCTTAAATTGTCAAAGATCACATTAAGCGTATACTCGGAAAGTCATAACGGCCATAAAAGAACTGGGTTAATACTTAACACACAGTAGGGGTTCCTAACTACCAACCTTATTGTTTGTCAATTCTTTTTATACTGTAGTTCACCAAAACATTTTACATTTTCAATTCTGTACAAACCAGTGAAATCAGTTACTCAATTACAGAAACTTCTGTGCTATCTGCAAAGAAATCCAATTATCTGCACTTATTTCAGTGGCTTTATTGGTTAAACATTTCTATCCAAGACATTTATTTTTGTCAACTCCCTTTAGTGTCCACACATTTTATTTTAGCATCGGAAGACTAAAAGATTACAAGTCAGGTCATTTTTCCCCACATATTGATCCTCATGTTTTCAGAGATTCTTGTTTACTTGGTTGTCTTCCTTGAGGCACCGTATGATAGAATTGTCTGATAATTCAATTTGTGTTGCATCTATTTTGACCGATATTTGGAATAGATTTTTATGTACATTTTTTGTTAATTTAAGAGGACCAACATAGTAAGTAACATAACTGTAGCCGTGTTGATTAATAAATAGGAACTGCTTTATCAAGTCAGGAGCTATACTGTGTGGTGAAGCAAGTCGCTTCTCTGTTTGTAATGCGATAAAGATTCTTTTTCTTCAAAGATATTTTTAATATAAAAGTTTTGCTCATGTTTTTTCTACAACCCAAGACTTTTAGGTGTCAGGAGGTTTATTATATAACATGTTCGTCTTCCAGGAGCTTCTGGTACACCATTAAAAACGGTGTTAGAATGTCAGAGTAATCACACTACTTTATCCTGCCTGATGAGTGGTTCTGTTGGATTTATCATGCCACATCAGCGGCCATGCTTAGTCATTCAGCTCTTTGTGGGGTCTGTGGAGTGGTCCTGTTTCCTGTTCACCAAAATGGATTCCTCAGCTTTGTGAGGCTCCTGTCTATAAATACATGTGACTTACAGAGTGAGTGACAGTAACAAACAGCTGCAGCCACCAGCCAACCAACCCCTGCAAACTATCTACAGCTCTCTGAGCAAGCCCTCTGAATGCTGACAGTCCTGCTCTGTTGTGGGGAGTAAGAAAAGGTGCCCACAAAACCCAACCAGGACCAGGAGACAGAACAAAATGGCTGCCATGACTATAGACCCGGTGGAGCAGCCTCGGATGTACCAACAGACCCTGCTTCAGGACGGACTGTGTGACCTCTTGGAGAACGACAAGTTTGTGGACTGTGTCCTCAAAGTCCAGGACAAGACATTCCCCTGCCACCGCTTGGTTTTGGCAGCCAGCAGCCCCTTCTTCAAGGCTATGTTCCTGTCTGACTTGGAAGAGAGCAAGAAGCGTGAGATTGTCCTCAAAGATGTGGAGCCTGGTGTTTTAGGAATGATCCTGCGCTACTTATACACCTCTGACATTAGTCTGACAGAACAGAATGTCCAGGATATCTTCATGGTTGCTAACATGTACCAGATCCCCTCCATTTTCTCTGTATGTGTGTCCTACCTCCAAGATAAGCTAGTGCTGGGTAACTGCCTGGCCATCTTCAGGCTGGGGCTGCTGCTGGATTGTCCCAGGCTCGCTCTGGCTGCCAGAGAGTTCATCTGTGAGCGCTACCAGGTTGTTGTCAGGGACCAGGACTTCCTTCAGCTCTCACCAAGCGAGCTGGCCATGATCATCACCTCAGATGCTCTAAATGTTAGGCAGGAGGAGCAGGTGTTTGAATCCTTGATGGACTGGGTCAGACACGATGAGTCTAACCGGCTCAAGGAGCTGCCAGAGCTGTTGCACTGCGTCCGTTTCAGGCTTATTTCTCTGGATTACTTCAAAGAAAAGGTGGAGCGTCATCAGTACATCCAGTTGAGCCAGGAGATTAAGAAGGAATTGGATCTCGTCAAAGATGCTCACAGAGGACGTCTCCCAAAGCCGAGGAAATCCAGCTGTGACAGGGAAGAGAATGAAGAAGATGACGATGAGGAAGGGTACTTGCCCGGCATACTCAACAACAACCCTCGCTTTGGGATGTTTGAGATGGACCTGATGCTTATGATCAATAACACAGGGACTGTAGCCTATGATCCTATAGAAAACGAATGCTTTGTGGTGTCAGAATCTACAGAAATCCCCAAGAACCACAACAGCCTGGTGACCAAACAGAACCAGGTGTTTGTCGTTGGAGGACTCCTCTACAACGAGGAGAACAAAGATGAGCCTTTCAGCTCTTACTTCCTACAGGTAGTGAATCAGTCATGCCGTCATGTCACCTTTGGCAGTTTATAACCTTTAGAACAAGTAATGTTTCTAAGAATTTAGTTATGTAGTTGTTTAGTAAAACAGTTTTGTAAAACCAAAAGTTTCTCTGTATCATTCTATTGATCTCCAGTTTGATCCAGTGAGCTCAGAATGGTTAGGGATGCCTTCACAACCAAACCCTCGCTGCTTGTTTGGGCTGGCAGAAGCCGAGAACTCCATCTTTGTTGTTGGAGGGAAGGAACTGAAGGAAGGAGAGCACGCCCTGGACTCCGTCATGATCTATGACAGACAGTAAGTACAGACACCAAATTTAGTTTATTACTTACAGTCCAAGCTGTAGCCTTCATCTAACTGAACACTCCCTCTGCCACTGCAATGTGCCTTTCACCTTTAGTTTATTCTTTGGGTCTTTATTTAAAGATTCCGAGAAAATGATTAAATAAAGTCAATAAAGTCAATTCATTATGTCATCATTATACATCGTTTTTTTTGTACGCAGGTCATTCAAATGGGGAGAATCAGACCCTTTGCCCTATGAAGTGTATGCTCATGGAACTGTATCACACAATGGCCTAATCTACGTTGTTGGAGGAAAGTCTGAGAGCAAGTACGTGTCACTTTAGATACATGGTAGTGTTTACCCACTTTGAGCACATTTGGAAAAGTATAATTATTTATGTAGCTATGTTCCTCATCCGATGTCTGTAAAGCAGACACTGTAACATGGAATTTATGGCAGTAATTTAAGGTTTCATAGCTCTACTACTTTTGACATTTTAGAACTAACACAATAAAAGCTGTACTCCAGTTATATAGCATTGCACTGCACACTCTACAGTTTGGGGAACTAACAAGATCAAAAATGAATAGCCATAATCGCACAGTAGAGACCCAGACACTAGGCCTGTCTAATGTGAGTCAATGTCCATCCTACATTTCCCACAAGGCAACTAAACAGTGTAGTTAATTGGACTTTCTGTTCTTCCTAAATGTCTTCTTCTAAAGCCCAGATTACTGTTCACTGACTGAACAGTACTGCTCAGTGAACTGAACTTTGTAAATGAAACTGGTGGTGAGGCCCTTTAACACAGTATTTTTAATGTTTTAATGCAGGAAATGCATGAGAAGAGTCTGTGTCTACAACCCCACTAAGTTCGAGTGGAAAGACCTGGCTCCTTTGAAGACGGCCCGCTCCCTGTTTGGTGTTACCGTCCACAAAGACCAGATCTTTGTGGTGACAGGGGTAACAGACGAAGGCCTCACCAGCTCTGTAGAGGTCTATGACATTGCCACCAACAAGTAAGTGAATAATTATCTTTTTATATGACTTTATCTCATCATTAGGAGGTGAAGCATCTGTCTGCAGCAGTGAAATGACTCACAGTGCATGAATAGCGTTATTAGGTCTTTAAAGACAACTCACGCTGCTGTGAGTATTACACAATAATGTAACGGCACCATTATCTCTCCACTGGGTCCGTGTGTGGTTGTTGTCCTGCTGCACTTTAGGTGGTCTGAGTTACCAGAATTTCCCCAGGAGCGTAGCTCCCTCAACCTGATCTCAATGGGAGGCTTCCTGTATGCCGTGGGGGGCTTTGCCATGATGCCCAGTGAAACCAGTGAGGAGTCCGTCCCAACAGAGATGACTGATGTTTGGAGGTGAGTGCTGAGTACCACTATAATTTAGGTCTGTACTATAAATACAACTTACAATGTTTTAATTCTCAGAGGAGTTTACAGATTATAAACTAAAGCTTTGGAGAGTTCACTCAACTTACTAAATGAACTTAAAAAAAGAAAACAATACAAAACAAAATAAATCATACTAATCATGATAAAAGTTGGGGTTTAATTTCAGCCCCTATCTGCAGACACAATATCTTGTCTTTAGACAGATTCAACTGCAGCAATAACTTCTTCACATCAAATGTAGACCTGACTCTTCAACAACCTTCCATATCTTAAACAATTAAATCAACTACATATCTTGACTTTACTCAACATATTTTCTCAAGTTCAACGAAATCGACTCAGTTTCACACAGTAAAAACTCATAAAACAACATTAAATTGCCCTTACAACCCAAGCTGCATTTTCAAGGCAACAGGGAAACATACGTAACAAAAATGATTTACAGTGTAATAAGTTCTGCTTGTGTTGTCAAAGCCTAATATTCCTCTGTGGTATAGAGCTCCACTGCCATAGATCACCAAATGTGTATTATTTCACAGGTGACCTTATGTTTAAGTAATGTTTGTGAAAAATGTCAGTGCCTTTCCGTTTTAGAAAATTTCTGAGTTCTTTAAGAAAAAACACAAAGTGCTGTAGTTGTGACCTGCTAATAAATAATAATATAACAAATAGGCCACAGACAAGGTAAAGTCTCTATAGACAAAGAGCATTAAGGTTACATTTGCTATTGCCATACAATATTTTATGATGCTACAGTACATGGCACCAAACACTAACATGTTTGTCTTTCCAACAGATACGATGAGGCAGAAAAGTGCTGGAATGGCATTTTGCGAGAGGTTAGCTATGCTGAGGGATCCACTATCCTTCCAGTGCATCTGAACACTTTGCGGCTCACTAAGTTATAATGGAGTTGAACTGTTGGTGCAATGAGGTTAATGGTGTAACATTAGCATTGAAGTAAATGAGTTTACTCATTGTGGACATTTGCCCAAATTAGCTTAGGGTAAGAATGCTTCAAGGTAGCAATTGAATTTAGTCTGAGTAGATAAGTATCACGCACGAAATCAGCATCAAATTGTTTTATCTCATGTTTTACAGCAGGGGGAGACAGATGCATGCCAAGACTAAGACATGAGTTAAAAGAATTATTTCTTTTATATAAAAACAAAACATAAATATTGATTTGTACATGTGTTTTTTGTTATACATTACATAATTTCATACATTTCTTTATTATCTGTATGCTTTGTTTAAACAGAAATAAAGATAAACGTTGATTCTCTTGCTTTCAGTGAGGAGTCTCACTTTCCCTTGGAATCACACAAAAGGCCAGTTCACAGTGCAAATGGTTTAATTCATCTTCATCTGACATGTTGTTCAATGACATCTTTACAGCTGATTTCCACATATTGAATAGTATACAGTATTTACAGATATTTTACATGGCAACAAATAAAAGACACTTGTTGAGATTATACAAACAAGTCGAGGGAGGGACATACTGTACACTTTTAAATGTAAACATTGATTTCCAGTTGGCACCTGAGCACTATAAGCCATGACCATAAAAACACACCATAAATCTACTGAACATATTTACACTTTCACATTATATACAATAGCTGTGTGTGACTTTTTGTCTGAGGTACTTTCAGTTAGTTTCAGTTCTGCTTCAGTTTGGTACAAGAACAAGAGAGGGGACTAGCGTTCATCCCAAACACCAACATAACTTACACGTGGAATGTGACAGAGTTTCTGCCTGTATTGAATAGAATAGAATAAAATAGAATAGGAAACTAGCAGTAGATTTACCAACATTAATTGGTCATGCAATATAACAAATGTAATGGTTCATCGTTGTTGGCACACATTTACTGGGTGTTGTGTATTGTGGTCTCATAATGAAATGTTTGTGGTCCATTAGTTGTAGAAACAGTAAAAATGAATGTCTGCTGAATCACTGTACACTCAGAGAAAACTAAAAAACTTCAAATTCACGTTAGTCTCTCCTCTGGAATGTTATCTGGCAGTTTTTAAATGTATCCTCCTCATAAATCTGTCACAGACAGGATAGGAATGTCCAGTATGTTTGTTATTCTATAGATTCCTCCTCTGTGACTACTGTTCATGACAGCCTATCACTGTCATTAATTTGTTGCCACTGCTCCCCTGAGCAACATGGTTATTAGGTTAAGTGCTTCAAGTCCTCTTGCATAACACACCCTTTTAATAAACATCTTTTCTCTTATAGGACCCAGCTTGTCTCTGGCTCTATCAGTTTTTTTAAGCGTAGCTATTAATTCTAGATAAAACAATGTATTTCCAACCCATTCACTGAATAGATGTAGTTGGTTCAGATGTCTTCTAGCAATAAAGAAAACAAACACTGAGCACATTTCTGGACAGTTCACCACTAAAAAGCCATATTGACATTAACCAATATCAACTGCATAGCAACAGTGGACCAGCACCACGCATTCAGTATGTAGAGTAATGATAAAACACACAGGACAGTTAAATCTAGTTTTAAATGACAGACAGGTGCTCCTGACACGCAGATGCTCGCCGAGTTGCAGGGCTGGATTTGGTGAACATTGTGATCTGCGTGCAGTTGTTTCCATTGCTGCCTATGGAAGGCTGCTGGTACTTAGTGTCAGCACCCAGGAACCTTTGCAGCATCCATCTGCGCCACTTACGTTTAATCTCCGACTGTACCTGCAGGACAGATGAGTAGGTAGACAAACAGGTTAAAGAGGGACCGGTGAGAGGGTGTGACACACGAGAGAGGGAGGTAAAATTAGATTTACTGACATAGTAGGGAAGAAAACATCTTAGAGAGCTGTTTTGTCTTTGTTGTGTTGGTTTTTTTTTGTTGTTTAAAGTCACTCACCTCTCCATTCAGAAAGCAGTACAAAACCGCAACAACAAAACCCTGTTGAAGAGAGAAGTAGATAAAAAGGAACGCCCAGTAAGAGCTGTTGTTCTGTGCTGAAATACCAGCGTGACAGCACAGCTGGGGAAACACTCAAAATGTTTGTATATGAATAATGATCATCATGACCAACTTTAGGCTCAGACAGGCGGTTCATCATTTAGATCTCTGGGAATTTTTCCCAGGAGACATCATTCTGAGCTAAAACTGTAGTAAATTAGGAATACTTTCCATTGCTTGGTTTCCATCATTGCACTTGGCTCTTTTTCATTCAGCTTTATCCTCACTAAATCAGCAACATCATTATTCAAGCAAACAAAATGAACATTGCTACAAAAAAATGCATTGTCTTAATGTCTCAATTATGCAAACTATCTTCATGCTACTAGGCTGTTTTCATGTACTGTAACACTGCTAAGGTCCTATTGTTATGTACACTATATGGGGCCATAGTTGTGCTACCAAAACTGCTATCTAACATACAAGTTTTGTATTTTCTTTTGGATTTGGTGAATATCAGTAAGTCAGTAAATCAGTAAGCAGTACTGGTACGTAGTACAGCTTCTGTCATTTTTAATTTGTAATGTTGCTCGCCACGTATGCTACTACTGTATGTGACGTTACCTGAAACGATCCCAGAATAAGATCGAATACCATCCTGATGTGAGGGTGGACGTTTTCAGGGATGAAAGCAAAAATGATGTAGTTTATGCCGAAGAGAGGTATCAACAACAGGGTGGATTTAGCCAGTCTCCTAAAAAAAGAGAACAAAAAGTAAAGAGAAGTGTTCTGTTCACCCTTGTTAAAACTCCGGAGTCAGGGTCACACATGTCTTTACGCAAGAGCTAATATTGCTCACCAGCAACAGTGCTGGCAGAAAAATAACTTATTTCATGTTGCCTGATAAGAAATAACTGTAAGCCAAGCTATGACACAGACTTTGACATTCTGCACTGAAAACCTACGAGTATTGATTGGATTCCTTTCTTCCAATGTCGGGACAATTCATCTTCTGTCGCAAAATTCGGATTATACAGATGAAGAGGAAAAAGTTCACCTGCCGAGAGAGGAACAGACTGGTTAATGTGTTTGCATTATGCACGGTGGAATAAAAATGCTACTGAACGATGCACTATGGCTCACCAGTATGGTAACTAAAACAGGCGTTTTGATGATCCACCACGGGTTGTCATCGATTGTCTCCCAGCATCTGTCAAAAAAAGATAAATATGCACAAATAAATTCTGACAAATGGAAAAAAAGTACAATTAATCTGCTCCGCAGAGAATAAAAACCACAGTAACTACACAGCACATTTGGAAAACGAGACGATCTTGGTTTACGGAAACAGATTTAATATAATTTAATCTAATTTTATTTAATTTATATACATCAGGGACCATATACAAAACCATGAATGTCCTATGTGATATCAAGATGCTTTGTGTCATTAAGATAATATCTAATTCCTATCATCAGTCCCCATCTGAAGTTAATTTTAACAAATTAACCAGCATGAGAAATGAATTCAAAATTAAATGCATTTTAATATTTGATATGTAGCATAGCCGCAGAAAGTAACAAAAAAGCTATTAGTTAGCTATTTAACTATAATCTATTCCACACTCGTACTGTAATCATTTTTATATGATAAAACACATCTCAAAGTCTAACAAAATTTGAACAAACATTACTGAATTTGTCCTTTTAAGGTAGCGTAGTAATAAAATGTTGAGCCCTTGTTGAGGTCATATCTTTGCGTGTTAGAGATTACTAATTCACCACAAACCTCCACTGAGACCTCCTATTAATCATCATCCTAACCTAGAAGTTATTTCTCTTTGTAAATATACATTTACAGCCAATGTGTCTTCCTGACAGGGGAAAGCCCGAAATGTATCCATTTTAATCTTGAACTGGAACTGGTGATGAAGATAACGTCACTTTAATCAAAAGAGATTAGAGCAGAGACACGACGAACTCACCCAGGATCATTTAAATAAGCTTTTGTAATCACCCACGCTGAGATAAAGATTGTTGGAGCCCCTGCAAACAAGAAACATAAACAGAATCGGTTGGAAATGATTTCATCATTCAAATAATCTCGAGCTATCACTTACAAGCGCCGTGTTCAAACAAACATTCAACATGGGAGAGACTCGGTGACAGTGAGGATCGAAAATATGTACACTGTTTTCATCCTTTGGATGATTTTACAGCTAAAGCAATATTGAACTTTGGTTATGTTTATCATTTTTAACAACACTCGCATGTGCTCTGTGCCAATACCGGCTCATCCTGGGTTTATGCAGGAAAGTCACGTGCTTGTTGGGTTTTACTGCCGGCTGCTCCGTTTATAAGGTTACTTTATTAGTATGGCACAAAAAAAAAGAAAAGCTAAATGTTGGGGAATGGTTGCTGTATGCAAATTTCAAAGGCAAGTAAGACTAGAATTTGAAGTGCAAGAAGACAACATTTCAAATAAGAAAATAGTTCAAATAGTTTTAAACAAAGCAGTCAAGGGCACATCCAAATGTTGGGTATGAATATATGCACCTGATACTGCTGCCAAACTAAAAGCATCTGTCCATTAAAAGTATTTTACATCATCTACATGGTCTGATCTCTTAAGTTAATTAGTTAGTTCATTTGCTATTTCTGACATAGGTGTACGGATTTGTTCATATAAAGTTTTTCTAAAAAAAGATGTAATGTTAAAAATGCAAGGACCTTTAACTGATTTATACCAACACAGGCAGAGTTGCACCTGCCTGGCAGCAAGACTCATTTAAATGCAGATTAAAAGCACAGCATTTTCCTGCAGCTACTGCACAGATAAAACCTCACTTAGAACTTAATTTGCATGTGACAGTGTATGTTGTGGCTGTGGTAGTACAGATAAAACAGACTGTTGGTTGCGCTTTCTGGCTGCTATTTCTAACAGGCAAAGCAAATCTCCTTGAAAGTGAGCTTATGCAAGCCACCTGTATTCACCAGCATTTGGCCCAGCAGCCGGCACGTACCCCAACCAATCAGGATGTACCACCAGAAGTACTTCCTCTCAGAGAAGAAGGAAACCGCTAACAGAGCATGGAGATAAAGGCCTTCCACCAGCAGCCAGAAGAAACTCGCCATGATGCCATATTGGAAGAAGACTATCACTGCCTTGCAGCCCACCTACAAAAAACAGGAAGTTAGTGGCTTATTGCATTGCAAGACCACGCTGATGAATAAAATTCTATTACTATTTTAATAATTAGAACAAAGTTAATTTCCAGTAGATGAGGCTACCCTGGGAATGCTTTTAGTAAATTACTCTGAAATTAGTATTGATGTCTCACTTGTAAACACTTCTGTTAGACTTGGCAAGTCCCTCATCATAAACAAAAGTGAGAAGACAGTCATTAAACAATCTATATGAGCATAATATCATTAGCGAAAATTATGTGCGTTGCCCTATGGTGGTGACGATCATACTAATGAAATGCGTGAATGAGTAATTAAGTCTGCAATCTAAGTCTATTTGACATTCATGGTAATGGTTCTGAGTCTTCATGGGAAGATGCTGCTGTTGGTGGCTCAGTACAACACACAATACCTGACCTGCAATATTTACAAAGTAGTTTAAAACTACTGTACATACAAGACTGTAAGTGATTGTTGTAAATATACTGCAGAATTTCATCAGAATTAACCTGTTAAATTTAAATGCAGCACTCCACTGCTAACCAACCGTCCAAAACATCTTAAGTAACATAGCATAATTTTTTGGCATTTTTTTGTGCTGAGCTGCACATTTACAGTAAAGATAGATCTGTTCTCTTTTTCATCCATTTCCACTATCTTACTAGTTATTTGGATATGCCACATTTTTTTATGCGGCTTTTTAAGTGGCTGGACAGTTTAGTGGTGAGATCAGGAGTGATGTTTAAATTGGATTAAATAAAAAAGTCTAGCAGTGTCTTTTGTTCATACCTGAATGTGTGCAGACTGTGTGATTCAGCATCTAGCTAGAATTTCATAGATGATAATAAAACCGAAAATGAAGTGAATCATTTCCTATGGCCTTCAGTTGAACATTCATTCGTATCAGTCATAAAGAACTAGTCCTGATGCAAAGTTCAGGTAAACCTCTGGTCCAATACTTTTTGTAAAATAATTCTAATTTCAACTCTCGACTATGATCTCATCTCAACTCTCACGTGTTTAACTCAAAAGACTGGCCTGAGGCTTTTGGGAAATGATGTTCATTTAACTAAAAAAAATAATGGTAGGATACAGTTTTATATTACCGTATTATAAAACTATATGAGAAAGAATTACATATGTCATTATGGTTTTTCTCCATTCAATTCAACTTTATATAAAACTGATCCCCAAACTGATGTTGCTTTCTACCAAACTTGTTTTTTTTCCGCTCAAATGTGGAGTTAAGGAACAGTGGAGAGGATTAACAGCTGTGTTTGTATCTAGACTGAGCCATTAGGAACCAGCAGTGACAGATAGTGGAGCAGGTGACTTACAGTCTGATGCTCTCTCTGGTAAAAACACTTTAGATTCAACTGGAGCAAGATCAGAGAGAACACAGCTGACGTTGGCGACTTGATCAATCAAATCAATATTTTAAAAAGCCTTATTATGTCAAATTGTACAACCTCAGGAACTTATCTAACTCCTTATCTTACACGACCACTTAAGATATTGTCATTATGATCATGTTGTTGAGATGAAGTGGTTAAAACCAGATATCAAAACTGTGAATGTGATTTATTGACAAAGCTGCCAGCAGTTCAGGGTTAGTGTTCAGCAAACAGGAACTCTCACAACATCCTGCTGGACAGAAGTCACTTGGCAAACACAGCTACACCCAGAAGCACTTGATCCTAAGCAAGTTGAGTAAACTCGGAGACAAAAGCATCAAGCTGTAAGTCTGAGTGGATAATTAAATAAATGAGGTTAGCCTTAGCTAAGGACAAAAAGTAACAGCCGGTTGCTGCGCGTACATCACATGGACAGGATCAGCTCATCTATGACTCAGGCAGTTTGATTATCCTGAGGGGGGAAATAACAATAAATTGTACTGCTTTGCTAATAAAAATGGCCACGTTGGCTGGTGAGAGAGACAGGACAGCGTACTCACAGATGACTGGCAATTGTCTGTCTCCCCGACGTCATACAGAACCACGTCCTTGATGAAAACTGCTGCGGCTTTCAGTATAAAAGATACAAACAGGTGCATGTGGATGTAGTTTCTTGTGCAGTGCAGCTTTCTGTGAAAGAAACCAAATAAGTGGATGTTTTAAATCAGTGCTCTTAATAAATTCCCTCTGATTGGAGATCTTGAACAAGCTGTTTATGTGACCTGAAAATCATCAGATGAAGCGTGGCACGCAATTTGAATATATATATATATATATATATATATATATATAATTACAACTATATTTACAAGGGCAAATGATGTGTGTTTAAGCTGAGGAGAGGAGTACAGATCATACTGTACTGTAACGTGCTGTTATGCAGATGTCACACTCTATATAAACCCTGCAAATGTCAAAGAAAGCTATCTGTATCAGTCTCATACTTTACGAGGATGCAGTTTACCAGTGAACATGCACTTAATAGGCTGAATCCCATGTCAAAAACATTCACAGACATTCTGCACAGATGTAAACAAGAACAAAATCAGGATTCTTTCTGCAGAGAAAATGTTGCTAATGTAAATTCTGTCATCTGATTGTTTTTAAACAAATGCCTTCCTGGTGAGCTTATGATTGGGCAGGTCAATCATCCCACCCATCCCAGCAGGACTGGTGTGATGACACAGCATCAACCAGCTGCGTGAACACCGTGTCCGCAGCTGAACATAAAACAAACGCTGTTCGCTTCTTGTGTCCCTCCTCTCCGGAGTTCTAACCGTAATCCAAGGGGTAAACACAACGCTTGTTGTTTGGCCCGTAAAACACAAGCAGTCCAGATGCGAATACACTCAGCCGAGCGGATTGGGTCACACTTTACACAGTATTCTGATGGATCTCCTTACCGAAACAGACACAGTATGATGATGGCGATCGTCAGAGAGATGAGAGACACGCTGTGGCCGATGGTGTAACCTACTTTGATGGCGGTGAAGAATTCTCCCTGTGAAAACGCACTCAGTTACACTCAGTAAAAAGTGGGTTTATTTAACGTGAAACCCCTTCAGCAGCAGCAATACTAACCGTATTTTCCTCCATGGTGTTGTTGGGATTGTATCCACAGTCTATTATGTAGGAGTCTATGCTGATAAGGGTCCAGCCATTCTCAGTGCAGGTCTTTGACAGGTTACCTAATGAAGAGGTGAGGGACAGCAGTAATATTGAATATTACTCCTAGAAGACTGAATTCATGGTTGTTTCAGAGTGTTCAAACATTGTATTATAACATGTAGTACGCTACATTTACTTACACGTACAGTATTTATGTAACACTGAGATGTATTCATCTGATTGGAATACTCCTAAATATTAAAAGCAAATGACTGGATGGATCTGCTTCCTATTTATTTCTTAATTACTCTTAGGCTGCACACACCAGGAGGCAATTCATCTTTTGGATGAAAGGACAGATGTTTGTAATCTGGGGTATACAGGTAAAAAGAGAATAAAAGACAAGAGGGCACTGTTTTTCTGAGAGTACATGTAGATTAGATGCCTACAATATATACAGCTGCATCTATAGCTGCACAATTATCTGAGCATTATTTAACATATGCGTTATTTAACAACTTCAAAATGCAGTTATTGCTCTTTTTCAAACTCTGTCCAATGCTTTTAAGGAAATGGTCCAGAGTACATGGCACCATGTCTGAAGAGCCATTCCAGTAAATGAGCACCACTTGACGGTGGTGCTCATTTACCTTACGGTAATGGGACTTCCTGGTAGCCTAGTTAGTTAGTGTTTGAGGATCTTTGTTGAACATCACTGCCTCAGGTTTCTTGTCTGTGTGTAATATCTGTCAATAAATACATAAAAAAAATGAATTAATAGTAATAACCTGTACGTGTATATATATAGAGATATATATATATATATATATATATATATATATATATATATATATATATATATATATATATATTCCTCAATAACAGAATGTCACGGCGGTCGTCATTAATTGCTCCTTTTAACATTCACAAGCAATATCTAATTCTTTAACCAGTTCTTTGTTCCATTTGTTATTGTGCAATATTTATTTGTAGCATTTCCTCATCTCCCCTCCTGTCAATAAAGAAAGGAGACTGCGCATGTTGGAGACAAATTCATCTGTGTTGAATGCTGCTGTCTACATGTAGGACATTCCTCACATTTCCAAACCATATCGCTCTACAGCTACTATCAAATCAAGACACAGAGTTGGGAAATATCAACAATCCAAAGTCTTAGAATGTATTTGGCATTATAATATGGTCAGCTCACAAATACCTGAGTGGCGTATTGCTGAGAAGACGAAGGCTTAGCCTCCTCAAACAACATGACAAGACACAAAAGAAAGGATAAGCCCCCGCTTTTTCAGCCCATGCCACTACTGGATTTGGCTTGTTTGAGGGATTGCCAAAAGAATGCTTTCATCATCCCCCCAAACAGCACTGCAAGGATTTTCAGTGTCCTGCTTGACAACGAAGAGCGTTCAAACGAGTTAATCACCCAATCGTTGCTTAGATTTCAGTGATTTTTTTAAATCATGGGCTTTCTGTCATTATTGCATGATGAAGTACTTCATCTTTTCTAATTATATCTTGTAAGAAGGTTTATATTAGCATGCAACACCGGCAACCGGCTTCAGCTCCACTGAATTTAATGGCGTGTAGGTGAAACTGTTGACAGCCAGGCGCTCCGTCAGTCTGAGCCGGCAGAGAAGGTGAGTCGCCAGTGTTATTAAAAGTTGAATGACCGCATGTTTGTGCTAGATCTACTAAGTAAAGAGTTCATGAGAATGGCAAACTCTATCTCGACTAAATTTATGACTCAGACTCGGAGTATCTTTGGCGCTGCATTTCATAATGCTTGTTTTTGTGTGTGTGTGCGTGTGTGTGTGAGGCTTATAAAATGAATGACTCGGCATGTGTCAATAACTTGAGTCTTTCACAACTATTACTGACAGTGAATATATTTGAAAAGAAGATATACTGATAGTAACTTTGTGAAAATATTTATCACATTTATCCTCTCGAGCCTCTGTAACCTATATGAATAAACTAAAAAAAGCACACGGGTCAGGCAGATGTTCTCAGTTGGCCAACCCAGTCTCATAAAAAATTACGATTCTCTACGACTGGTACTTCTGACATTTTTACCCATCCCCGACAGTAAATTACAATGTACTGAGTCCCAGACCATTCATCATGCCTTAATTGAGTCCTCCTTAAAGAACCTGAGCACAGAGCAGGTTTAACCCCCAAAGACCTACACTGATCTCTTTGCTTCCTCCTGGTCTCTCCACAGTAGGGGTCTGGTGATCCTGTAAACCTTTGACCTGATGTGAAATATACCTTTAACCCCCCCCCCCCCCCACACACACACACACACACATCTGGTGATTCGTCATCTGTCGCTGCTCTTTTCCCTGGAGGGCTCTCCTCTCCCAGGTCACACTATCTACCATCTGGGCTACATCACAGTTTCCCAGAAAACCTCTAATCTCTGCACTGAGCATTCACAAGCTGATCATAAATCTGTGGTTCGAGTCCATCTCGTGTCCTGAATGTGAATACGTGTCTGCATGAATAAAAGCTCTGCAATCATTTTGCAGCTGAAACCTGCAACTTTACACTTGTCCACAGTTGTTTGTGTGCTGTGAAAACATCCGTAGTCACCAAAGACAGTATAGTCTGGCAGACCTGATCAAGTGTTTTTACTGAATGATGCTGACATATGGAAGTGCTCCTTATAGAGGGAATACCAAAATAAATGTAGATTTTTGCTCCATTCATTCTATTCAACATTACTGTAGTATTCATTTAGAGTTGAGTGTCTGCTCAGTTCCTATTGTCATGTCGAGGTCTCAATTAATCTGAGACAAAGTGTGTTAAATGCTACTGTGCTACACTAGTTATTCATGATTAATGCCCTTCTGCCACTTGTTGCTGGGCAGTTGCCATATGTGCTCAGTTTATCTGAGTTTTAAGGCTGATAATCTAATAAAGCAGGTTCACAAGAGCAACTTAAGGGCAACAGAAACAAGCTAACAGTCACATGTTACTGAATTTTAAGTAAATATGTTAAACTAATAAGCAAGCAATTGCCTATTTACATATCTAGCACATACAGAGCAAAATTATTATTCAATCACTTTGTCTATTGTGATTTAGGACTGTTAAATATCATAAAGAACACAAGTACGATAACGCTTGAGTGGTACAACAAATACAGAATTGTAGATGTAAAACAAATCAATTAGTGTGACTTTAAAGAACCATTCTAATGTTCTTACAAACTTATTTCAATCTGCTTCAGAAGGAACAAGGCTCCAAGTTGGAATTGAGGTCTCTCTGCCATCTGAATACAAATAAACAACTCCATCAACTTTTACTGCATATTTACACTGGGGAGACTCTGTGTGGTAATTAATGACAAATGGAGATATACGGGAAAGTGAAACGAGTATAATGTTAGGAACTACTGAACGAACTCACTGCAAATCAGCAACCTATTCCCAAGAGAATGGTTTCCCATAATCAGTAGTACATCTTTGAGAGGCCGTCCGTGCTGTAGACACACTGGTTGTGTCATTGATGGGTGCTCAGGGTGAGGATGCGACGTCAGCGCACCTCACAGTTCCTGTTTGAGTTCTCAAACGTAGAGTGTGACGACACTGACAATGATTCAACAGCAGGATGAACAGCGAGAGAGAGGCTAAGGATCAATATGAGCAGCTTCTCTGTCTTCTACGCCTCACTCCCACTACACCCACAAATTAGCATCCTCAATAAACTTCCAGTCTTTGTTTTGCACGTGTCTAAATTCTTCCCTACATCCACTGAGAGGTCACTGGGTCTGCTTGGTGCTGTGCAGGCAGAGTGTGTGTGTGTATTAGCGCTTTTACACTTGCAGTATACAACCTGTTTTGTGCAAACTTGACTCTTACGTGTGGAGAAGTCCCTGGAGAAGTAGAAGAGATATTTGGGGCAAGGGATGGTAATCACCTCTCCAACGTCAGCGCTGGGCCAGCAGGTGATCTTGTCCCATGTTCCACTACAACCTGAGCGAGACACATGTGGGAGGGCAACATAAAAAAAAAGGCGTGCTCCTTTTATTCCAACTTGGAAATACGGAAATACTGAAAAGTCAAAGAAGACCTAATGTGAATGAGAAGTTTTTTCATACAGGTGTGACATGAATCTATTCCAGTGACAAACAGCAGCCTGATTATGGTGAAGGTGGAGCACTGATGTTCCCATGGCAGCCAAAAGGTGTAAGCTCAGGTCAGCTGTCGTTACGTACACAGCGCTACCTCCATGACTAATAAAACAGCTCCCCGTGCGTTGTCACACACTGTTATTTGAATTCATCAGATCACTGTTACTTTCCACAGTGTGTTTAGTCTCTAGAGAATCAGGTCACATCATTTGACAGCTGTAAAAAAAAAATCTGTTTACCAGGATATGTTTGTAGCATGACTGTGAGGACTTAGTAGCATTTAGTAACCATTCAATGGAATCTAAAGAGAGAAAAGTGGGGAATGAAAAGCATCATGCATGCGTAATGACAATGTGTGGAAGTAAATAGAGTCCTGTGACGCTTGCAGTTAGTATTAACAAGGTTTCAGTTACACACAGATGCAATAGAGGCTCAAAGACGCCCGGTTATCTCTCTGTAGAATAGAGTGATGAACTACATGCTGTGAATATACAACTTATCAGAAGGCAACATATCTTTTAAGCCTCAGTCAACAACAAGTTGAAACAGCTGCTGCTACACTTTGCTTCCTCTCATCTTTAATATACATGCAGAAATCATTGAGAGCGTTTACTTTGAAAACTGAATCTGGGCGCGTGCAACAAGGGGCGAGAAAACAGTGTTCAGCCATGCAAGAAAAAGCCAGAGACAAGGTTCAGAGCTGACTGTGCTACTTTGATCAGAAGCAACCTGTCAGAGCAGACAGATGAATTACAGCCAACGAAGGCATGTCGGACAGACACAAACAAACGACATACCTGTTGTTTTGTTCTCAATCTGAGCCTCGCACAAGTTTCTTTCCTTGTCTATTTCTTTCATCATGTCACACATCTGAGTCTGCACCGCAAACACCTGCGAAGAGAACATTTTACACTTTTTTTTTGTGTACCTGTTAGGCCACGGTGACATTTAAACTGCGTGAGTCAGATCATTTGTCTCCTAGTCAATTGGGAGTTATTCTGCAGGTGTTCTCTCAACAGTGCCTCACATATCAAGGCGAACGCGTCTATCGTCTCCGCCGGGGTCTTCCTGAGATGAGATAAGCAGGGTTACCATTCATCTCCGCATCTGACACCGACGGGGGGACACAAAATCAATTCTGACGGTAATTCAACCATCGCACTCCTCAGATTTGCATGTTTTGAATTCAGGCCTGAACTGGTTCCATATGAAGCTGGATTCACGAGGGTTCACCAGCAGAGAATATACAGGCCCTCTGCAGGACAAGAAGATTTATTGCTGTTACTTAGCAGGATGAGTCTCCCCTCTGTGGGCATTAATCAGACTGCTAGTATGGCTATGGCTATAGTTAGTCGCAAAATGAGCCCACATGACTCTAGCCTCTCCCCCCCTCACAAGGTGACGCCCCCGCTTAGATTATCATATATCTTTTTTCTCAAGTTCCCAAGCATGTTCTGTGCTACTTCACTGCACCTCTTGACTCGTCGAGAATACAGGATGGTGATGTTCTTGATGGATCGGTGCTGCCTTCAGCAGGTAGACTATAGTGAGAAACGTTCCCACACTCCATCATCATAGTCATGTTCATCTTTTACCTTGTCCACCAGCACAGCACTGAGACACTGGACCAGTCAGTAGATGTGTGCAGTAAAGCACAATACTGTACGGCAAGTTTAAAAGGCCAGCATGCTGTTCTAAGGGATCTGACCTCCAGCTGAATTCCAGCATGAATCATTCATTCTTCTCTACAGGAGACAGTTGTGGATAAGGAGGCGGGAACCAGAGAGCAAAGGCAGAGACAACGGAGGCCGTTGCCATGGCGCCCTTCAGGGAGACCAACAAGCACATTTTGGCTTCTCCAGGTAATTCACCTTAACCTTAGTTATAAAAGTGAAAATAACTGAGGTCACAGAGAGTCACAGTGTGTCCCCGCTCTTTTGTTTGGTGCCAAATGTCATTTAAACAGCTGCTGGTTTTGGTTCTGGTGCCTTAGAAACTGAGGAGACTGAGCCTGGAGGTAAGAGACTCCACATGTGAGGACAAATGTTCTGACGTCATACAAGTTAAAAAAAAGGAAAATAAGCTCAAGTAATTAACAAAATACATCATGAAAAAAAATCCTTACCAAACTACAGGCAAATATTTCCTTCATACATCTGACACAACATCAGATATGTTTCTGCATCCAGCCACACTTTTACCAGTGACTGGGCCACGCTGGTGCGCCCTGCATCACAGATTGGTGTTGGAGAGCACCAGCACGAGTATCTATGCATCCATACACTACTTGCAGGCAACAAGTAACTAACAAGCTCTACAAGGAAAACCCTGAAAGACCTAAATAGGCGATCAGCTGTCGGTATACTTGAAGACGAGCTTCATGAGAGTTCACGTCATGAGAAGAGTCAGTGTTTCAATGTACTTACTGGTTGCAGCAACACGCAGGGGAGGAGGAGGAGGAAAGTGCCCTTTAAAATGTCCATCAACATGTCAGTCAAAGTAGTTGACTCATTAAAAAAACGAATCTATAAGCTAATAGAAGTGAGATAGGTGAGTAAAGGAGGTGAATATCTTGTGTTAATCCGCGGCAGGTTTCCCTCAGTCCCTCTGCTGACTGTGCGTTCTTGCGCTCTGACTGGAGCGAATTGCTCCGCTCTAGAAATCCTCCACCTCCTCCTCCACCTCCTCCACCTCCTCCACCTCCTCCTCCTTGTCCTCCTCCCACTCGGGTTTCACCTTGAACAACCAACAAGTAAAACATTACCTGTGAACGTCAGTGGGTGAGGGCGTAAACACGCACTTACAAAGGATGAAGGAAGCTGCTGTTTCCCTAAATTCAAATATAGCCACGACTCACAATTTGTTTAATCTTGGACAGCCTCAAGTGATAAGTGTATCTTATCATGTGTTGTGACACAAAAGTCTGTTGATACTTTGAATTTGCATAAAGCACGATAAGATTATTAAGAAGGCTACAATGAGGTGTTAAATATTAAACCAGTGGTTCCCAGTCCTTTTGACTCCCTAGAAAAAAACAGCTGTTTCTATTTAGGGACATTTTTTTATTGGTTGTCAGCATGTCCCTGTGCTCCATGTCCCTGATGTTCCACTACATTGCTCTGGTGTTTTTTTATTTTATTTTGATTAGACAGAAGGTTTGGTTGTAAGAGCTGAACTGAAACCAAACTGTATAATAAAACTAGTTCCACTTCCTTCAGGTACAGTGCAACTGTTCAAATGTGAATTATGCTCATTTTGACAACGCTGATGCATCAAAACATCAGCTGATGCATCGAAGAATGTATCAGTCACTGAAAGGGAGATATTTCTGTGGTACTTTTACTTTGATACATACAGTACATGCTGACTATAGCTTTTATGTATCATCATTGAATAAGTGAGGTGTGCACGTTTGTAGTTGTTTTAAGCAAAAGATCTGAGTGTGTGAGATCCAGGTGAGAAATAAAAAGAAAAATTAGATAGAGAAAACATGGTGAAAACGTATTATTTATCTTTTATTTCAAATTATGTTGTGTTTTTACTTTCATTTGTTATAAAGGATTGGGTTGAAACATGCTGACACAACACAAGTTGTACTGTAAGATTTCCATAGAGCAACATCTCTCTGACACAGTTTCAACAAGAATCTGCCACTGGGCCATCAGCTTTACGTCACTGTGACTTAACGTTCACACCAGAACCAGGAAGACCTTGTTCAGACCATATAGACATTTAGATGACATAACTAGATGTTTAGTTTCCACATTCGGAGCTGTGGCCAACACACTGCAGATAAGATGATACTACAACACACATTCAGAGAACGACGGTTCACATAGTTACGTGGACGTATGTGAAGTGGATGGACGCAGCTGTAGAGATAAAAGCTCATAATTCATCAGAAACAGCAGAAAAAAAAAGTTTTGCTTGCTCTGGAGTTCGTGCAAATAAAGACAAAAGTAAAGGTGGTTGCTCCGTCAAAACGCACTCCCATGCACACCAGAGTGGAGCCTGTGAAAACATGAGGATTATGTCATTTACTTCCAACCTGATAACAACTCTTCGGTTTCCCCCCCCCCGCTGGCACCGTATGTTTTACTGGTCTGGCTTCACTATTAGTGGGTGATGGGTGAAGTGGTCCGACTCGCCCAGGCTTATGAAAGCTTTGATGGATTTCAGAATCCCCCTCCTCTGTGCATCACCGTTAAATGTTGGAGCTTCTGAGTGTGGCTTGATAAACGGTGTAGAAATCTTCTTATCATTTTGAGTTATAGAGCTCGTTCTCAGCTTTTCTCTGAGATCTGTGGCCAAACTTTCTCACTTAGTCTAACAAAGTTCTTCACTTTTCACTCGTGAAATTCAGCAACGAGTGCATCTGTTATTAGAGCTGTAAGAGGTTAATATCGTCTCTGTTGACGTGATTGTGTTATTGGAGCAAACATGTGGCGGCGTTAATGTTTGCTCCTCTCTCACACCAGTTGCCTGTGGTGTTTTATTACCACCGTGTCTCAAAATTGAGAAGAGGTTTCTCATAAACCTCAGTCATTAAAAATGATCTCTGCTGCTGAAGAGGATAAACATGTTTACATTGACATCTGGACACCTGCCTGTTTTGCATCATAAAGCAGCCCTCTGCAAAATCAAAGCGCGGCGACAAAAACAGCGTGAAATATGATGCCAATCAGACGCTGCGGAGCTCTCCTTTACTCCAACTAGAAGCACTGATTGCTCAGAATCAGTGTGGGGATTATTTATTGTTGGTGCTTGCTGAATACATTCTTGTGGACCATAAATTTGCCTCCTAGCAAGCAGCCTGTGTGGTTCTTTGAGGTGCTGATATAAGAGTCTTAATCTACAAGCTGTCAATCAGTGACCTAGATGTCTAAATGGAAGCAATAGTGGTAATTAAACTCGTCAGACCAAAATGAAGATCAGAGAGGGAAATTATCTTCTCGCCTGGCTGCGAGTGCTGACTTTAACAGCCCTGTGAGACTGTCCATAAATCCTGCTAAAACAATCACTCAATCTTTCTTGTGGGTGATGAAGTAGCTCGATTACAACGGAATCATTTGACAAACATTAAAGACATCTGTAGTCTGAGCCCCTGACTCTGTGGATCAGGGGATTTAGTCCTGCACCAGCAGCGGATTCTTATTTAAAGGTTGAAATGTACCTGGAAACTGCCTTCTGACCTTCACTGCTCTAAATTCCTGGATGCACACAGCAATACTTTATTTAATAACTAAAATACCAGCAGAACTAACATGAGCCTCAGCTGTGTGTGCTTTGTGTTTAGTACTAATCAAACAAACGCACAGCAAGGTAAGCACTACATTCGGTTGGTAGCACTGTCATTGTGGACGTGCTGATGAAGTCTGGTGTTAGCATTTAGCTCAAAGCTCTACTTCCTAGTATGAGCTTCTGTTAATAAACACATTTGATCATGTCTGTTTCTTCAGCTGTATTTAAAGAGACACTGGAAGCACAATGATGTCAGATTTTAAGGAGAAGTGCAGTAAGGTGCAGTGCTGGGACTAGAAATTGATCTATACGGACTGAAATGCTGGTTTTGACGTTCTGAAGGCCGTGGTGTCCTTATGTCAACGACCTCTGACATAGAAACCATAAATGCTGGGATTTGTGTTCACCATCCATCATCATTAAATGACCACAGCTACAGCTTCTGTACGACCGATTCTCCACTTCGTCTAAACAAACCTCATCGAGCAGGAAAAGATTAACATGTCTTTCATCCACTCTGCATCTTTGAAACAGATGACAGAGCTGTAAAAGTCAGAAAGGGACATTCTGTGTTTTTTTTGTTTTTGTTTTTTTTACAGTAATAAAGAAGATTAATACAAAATATTCAGTAGTCATTGAGGTAAAAGGCAGATTTTTCACTGGGCCCTGATTTATCTGCAAAGTCACTGCAAACTGGTGAAACACTGGTTGAGAGCTGCTTTCCAGTCAGATGAGTTGGTTTGTTACTGCTGTACACAGACACATGAGGCTGTTATCAGAGGGGTTTGAAGATGCTGCACTGAAGCTGCATATGTTCCAATGATAAGAAAATGGACATCATTATTTTAAACTGGATGGCATTTTTGCTTTCAGTGAGTAGTCAAGGACAGATTGAAGAGGAGTGAATCAACACCTGAATCAGGACGAACGCTGAGTCTGATAAAGGAAATAAAGCAGCTCCAAAGCTTTCATTAGTGGAACAGTGTTCCCTCCTCTTCTTTCCTCTCATCCTCTCTCCTCTTCTCCTCCATTCACCAAGCCAAAGCCAAACAGCATTGAAAAGGCAGGAGAAAATATAACCACACATTTAAAACAGGTGTGTATTTATAGTTTCGCTCCAGTTTGCCAAAAGAATGTGGGCTGCTATTTGACATAAGGAGAGAGGCAGAGCAAAAGGAAGCTGGCAAACTCGGTGCTGTGTCTTGTCTTTTACGGAGTGTCACTTCCTTTGCCTCCTTTGTCTGAGAGAGTTGTGGAGGTTGCTCCTGATCCTTGCACGTCCCTCATACAGTAAATCCTTCTAGGTTGGTGCCTCTATATAAGCAGTATCAGCATGGCTTTCTAGGAAATTCAACCCATCAGCTGATTCCAGTTTCCAACTAATGGAAAAAGGTAATTTTATGGTCATTCCTTTACATAATGATGCATGCAAATGAGTTTAATAAACTACACTTTGTCCCCTTCATGCTCCGTTTCCTCTAGGAGCTCTCGACCAGGAAAGAAATGACTGCATGTGCTTGTGCCTCTACCGTCATTTGCCTGTGTACATGTGCACCTGTACAATCACTGGCATGGCATGTTGTCCAGATCTTGATCTCGTATTACCTAGGTTCAATTCAATTCAATTCCATCACAGTGAGGTATGGTATAGTATAGTAGGTGTTAAAAGGTTACTGATGGCTAGGCTAATCCACAGCTTTGCATTATATTCCTTAAAGATGTGTTTAAAATTTGAAGTCAACACTCAACTAGAAGTTTTTGCTTAGTAAAATACTCCACTTCCAGACCAAGTGTAGAAGGACCCTTTAATTTTTTACCCAAGTAAAAGTACTAAGTACAAGCTGTAAAGTTTACTTAAAGTAAAAAAGTAAAAATCCTCCATTGAACAAACAGAATGTTTTAAACAATGTACAATTTGATGCAAAAATGAAGGCACTAGAGAAAAGACATGCTTTTAACTTCAGTTTTTATAAAGAAAAATGAATGAAGACGTGAGAAAACATGACTTACCCTTCAGGTAAAACAAAAGGTACATTTGTAGGATTGGAGAGTTACCAGTGAGTACTTTTCTTGCAGTATTTCTCAAAGTAATTATCCTGTGACCACTTATGAGACTTCGATACAGTATTTGATGCAGGCAATGGTAATACAATTTTCAACATTACAAATAAACCTAATATAATTTGACTTGCTTTATGGTATTCTGTCCCCAGCAGCTGATTATTTTACATTTCAACAGAAACACTGGAGCTAAATAATCATACTTTTACTTTATTGCCAGGAAACATGACGGTGCTGCCACCTAATGGACAAAAGGCGCAAAGGCAAAAAAGCAGCTTGCTTCCTATTGGCTGATGAATAATGACGCAACGTGAGCAACGAGGAAATAAAACCAAAGTCTTATTGTTTCGGTTTGTGTGAGCGAATGTGAGGTAGGATGAAGCTTTACTAAAACTGGAATATTTGTTCAACTTTAACTAATTCATTTCTAAATAATAAACCCATGTGACAAGCGCTACTTGTTTTTGTTTTTTTATGATTTCTCTTCTCACACAGAATGGGCGACTTTCCTGTAAACCCGCTTGTTTTGATTGGTGTCGGGTCCAGCTTCGCCTTCTCTGGCCTGTTTTATCATTTATACCAAGAAAAGAAGAAAGAACTGATAAAGCTGAAGGCAAGCACACTTTTAAGTAGCCTACAGTTCAACTGTTAATATAGCTGTGGCAGTAGAAAGCGTATAATCATTCCTCTCTGTTTTAGGAAATACCCATTTTCAAACCAGACCAACATTTGGTCAAAGTGCTCAAAGCATCTCCACACAAGCGTCTGCAGTATGTTGCTGTGGAAGGTACAGACCAGTCTGGAGAACTGTCGGGCAAATGGAGATTTGAATGTGTTCAGTCCTAGAGGTTCAGGTTTCCTTGTTGTGTGTTTTGAAGGTCTAGTCCAGGCGGACGGGGAGCCTTTGGCCAGCAAGTTTGTCCCACGATGCTTTGGTGTGATTCAGAAGACAACAGTGCAGGAACACTGGCAATACTGGAACTCTCTCACCAGAACATGGTACAGAAGACTAATACTACCCTAAAGCGCCTCTTTATCAAGCGATTATCTGGTAATGACACTCTGATTGCTCTTCCAGGAATTCTCGGACCATGAACAAGAAAGAGACCAGCAACTCCGTCCCCTTCAGCCTGGTTAGCCCTGGAGCCTACATCAATGACTTGTATGTGAAGGTGCACAACCCCCTGGAGGCCTCTGGGAGCTACCTGGAGAGGGTTTACAACAAAGTAAAGCGGGCTGAGGAGAGCTTAGTTAATGTGATGTTGCAGGGCCTCAGTGGGGAGAAACCTTCTGCGATGGAGGAGACAGAAGAGCTCCTGCGGGTGGGGAGCACCCTTACTGGGTTCGGGGAGGTGGTGCTGGAGGGAGGCCAGGTGATGAGGCCGCAGGCCCCGCAGGATGGTCGCAAGTACATCCTGGTGCCCAGCGATCACAGGAGCTTTATGGACAGACACGAGAGTTCAGCCAGCATGTGGAAGGCACTGACTGCTCTTACTGGCCTCACAGGGGCCTCTCTTCTAGCCGGGGTTATTTACAACTTCATCGGAAAACACGACGACAGCTCGAAATAGAACAGAACAGAAATCTGAAATTTTATGAAATGGAGACGGGAACAACGCTATTTCTTGATCGTGATTAGACTAAATCTGAGTCAGTGGTGTATTTTCTATAATAGTGTTTTTAAAATTTGTCAACACACTGGGCTCTTGGGATCATCAGAATAAATGCACTTCACTGTTTGTAACCGTGAATCCCTCAATATCTCATAGGTAAAAATCACACAAATCGTCATCAGAGAATGCTGATGTCCAGGAAATACAAGTGTTGGACATTGGGCAGGAGTTTTCTTTTTTTGTTTTTAGGTTGTCAGTATCGATCCAGCATACGTGAGTATTAAGAGAAAGCAAGAATATTTTGGTATAACTACAGTGTCCTATAGGCTGAATGTTGCTGATTGCAACCCGTGGGCCTGAAAGATACATTCCTTGCCAGGCTAATGTACAATAGCTGTCAGGTTAAACCTTGATCATCAAGCCTATAGGTTGTGATTTGAATTCTTTAGAGTTATGAGCACATGTGACAGGAAAGTGTATTTCTGCAGGGATTTACACTTTATGGGATGTCTTAACTTTGGAAGCCCAAAACACAGTAGAACTACTTTTATCAAGAGAACATTTCATGTTTGTAATTTAGTATTAAATCTGTCGGGCTTTTACTTTGGTGATTGTTTTTGCTCTTTGAATCACTTGGTGAAATGAATGGGTTAGTAAATTTTCAGTCTAGAATCAAAACAGGACGCATGAAATCCAAATTGACCACAATTAAATGTGCATCAGTATCTTCTACCTCTGAAATCGTTATGATTTTACTTGATTGTTGAATTTGTAGAGAAAAAAAACAGCCACTCAACATTGCTGTATGTAAGTTTAATAAAAAATCATTTTGGCAAATTGGTCAAATCAACAGTTTGTGTTAACTTTACAGTCCTGTTTGTCCTTTCTCGTGTGCTTTTCCTCCTCTGAAGACGCCTCAGCCTCTTTCAGCCAGAAGCTCGTGGAGAAACACAAACGTACAGTTTTTCACAGCTGCTAAAACACTAAATCCCTTTCTCTGAACCAAATTCTCAGTGGCCTAAATTCACTCTTTCAGCCAAACCGTAAACACTGTACACTGCAAAACTCATTCACCCTTTATTGCTAAACTTTAGAACACATACTCAGTCACTAATCACATTTCACATTGTGATACACTTGTGGTGCAAAGTTAGAAACACTGCCACCGAAATGTGAACACAACTCTCAACACATGACCAATCAGGCAGAATAAAAGACACAGACACACGTGCATCCATTTACAATGGAGAGAAACGTACAGCGAGCCAGCGCAGGAAGGGACCAAGAACAAACATCACTGATGGAATCTGAGCATCTATTGTAGACTATGTCCTGGTTCAAGGGATGACGATTAGAAAAGCAGGAGAAAGTCCAGCTTTTGGTTTTGAGCAGGTTCTCTGTGGCCACCATCATCAGGACATTCAGAGACGAGGACAGGTAATTGTTTCTTGCTGTACAACATTAGAGATACAGTAAACTATATTGCAAATACTGTAATGTTTGTTACAAATGACTTTTACAGGCTGTATACTTATAAGTGCTTTTTCTCCTTTGTAGAATTGAAAGATGCCTAAATGAAGGTGGAAGGACTGCTCTTGTTGACGTGGTGCTTCTGAATAACGTCATCTGACTCCGTGAAATCCAGCCGAGAGTGACTGAAGACAATGTCTGTTTTAATAGAAAAGTCATCATCAAGGGAAAAAAAAACTACTGGTGACTGGACCAGTGGTTCAACATTAATGACTTAGACCAATACATTTTATTTATCTCACTCCACATCATTTGATTTCTCTCTCTACCTGGTCTTAAATGTTTTTTAAATGGTGCCCTGTGTGTCAGTATTCATTCAGTACACAGGACCACAGTTCCCATGAGTCCAGTAAATAGTAAATGTGCGTCAGGCAGAAGACAACAAGCTGTGTGGGTGTTTTGGGGGATGAGGAAATGAAACTAAAGCAGCTTTCGTTTTCGAAGTGGTGCTTAATAGATTTAGCTGGTACATTTTGTTTGACATTATCTAATTATTCCTCGCATAGCCTACATAGGATGTCGACTATTTGTTAACTGTTTTCACTTGTGTTGACTCTACATTATTTCTTATTTTGGTTCACAGAGAGAATGGGAGACTTTCCTGGGAGCCCGTTGGTTTGGATCGGTGTCTTGTCCAGCTTTAGTTTAACTAGTCTGTTTTATCAACTTTATCAAGAAAAGAAGAACGAATTGAAAGAGCTAAAGGCAAGTGCACCATTAAATACCATTCAGCTCTTCCTCTACAGTTCTGGTTTTGCACTGAGTATAATTATTCCTCTCCATTTTAGGAAATACCAATTTTCAAAGCAGACCAACATTTGATGAAAGTGCTCCAAGCATCTCCACACAAGCGCCTGGAGTATGTTGCTGTGGAAGGTACAGACGTGTCTGGAAAAATATCTACTTAGTATATATAGCTCTGAATGCAGCCAGAGATATTTTCAGGTTTCTTTGTTGTGTGTTTGAAGGTCTAGTCCAGGCAGACGGGGAGCCTTTGGCCAGCCAGTTTGTCCCACGATGCTTTGGTGTGATTCAGAAGACAACAGTGACAGAATTATGGCAAAATTCTTTTGCCAAAATGTGGTATGATATGTATAAAACTTAATAATACACCAAAATTTCTCCTTATCAAACTGCTAGTCTAGTAATAAGTGTCTGATTCTTCTTCCAGGGACTCTTGCACCTTGAGAAATATATTTAAAAGCCAATTATTGATATACAGGGAGACCAGCAACTCCGTCCCCTTCAGCCTGGTTAGCCCTGGAGCCTACAGCAATGACTTATTTGTGAAGGTCCACAACCCCCTGGAGGCCTCTGGGAGCTACCTGGAGAGGGTTTACAACAAAGTTGGGCGTGCTGAGGAGTGTTTCAGTAACGAAATACCCATAGTGACGGAGGAGACAGAAGAGCTCCTGCGGGTGGGGACCACCTTGACTGGGTTTGGGGAGGTGGTGCTGGAGGGAGGCCAGGTGATACGGCTGCAGGCCCCACAGGATGGTCGCAAGTACATCCTGGTGCCCAGTGATCACAGGAGCTTTATGGACAGACACGAGATTTCAGCCAGGATGTGGAAGTCACTGACTGCTTTTACTGGCCTCATGGGGACTTTGTTTCTAGGAGAGGTCTTTTTTAACTCAGTTGGAAAACAAGGCGGCAGATCAAGATAGACTTGAAGAGTATGATCCAACCTTAGCTTTTATTTCTGGCATTTAAATTTATAGAACTAGTTGTTGTTTGAACAATTGCTCACCCTCCAATTTGTGTAACCTAATGCCAATGATACTCTGTTCTACTGTATGTTGTTTAATGAATCTAGATGTAAATTCCAGGAATTGGAGCTTTGCTAACATATATATTCCTTGGCAGGCTAAGAGTACCACAGCATTTCAGGTTGACCTCTGATCACACAGCCTATAGGCTGTCATGAAAAGAAGAAGACAGTGATAAGAGCTGAATTAACTTTGAAGCATGCACTGAGTGCAGCATATTCGACTAAATAGGATGTGGGTGTTGCGTCATGGCAAATGGACTTCTTTCTTGATTGAAGCTTTAACAAGAGCTTGAAACATTCTTCATCTTCAGGCAGTAACACATGCATACTTCAACACATTTCCATCAGGTCTGAGGGTCTTTCTTCTTTATTTAGATGGTGATGGCACAGAGCCCTTACATAATATAAATGTAGGTCAGCTTAAACTGTACACAGCTAATCCTTTCACTTTATACAGTCTTCTTTGTCCTCTCTGCTCCTCGTTATTCTCCTTCCTCCTCTGAAGACTCCTCAGCCTCCTCCAACCACTGAATGAACTTTTGGAGCTGTTGAAGAGAAACATAAAACAGAGCCGACATAAATTCTGCACTGTCGAACCACTGTCACAGCTGATGAAGGAAATATATCAAAAACTAATCATTGAAAATAAATAAAAAAGAAATGTATAAATTACTTGTTGTTTGTAACATGTTGTTAATTGTTTCAATATAACTGATAATGAATCACTGCATACCAGAGGTAAAATTAGGCAAAGAAAATTAAATGCAAGTAATGCTACGTATGTAACTGTTGGGTTCAATTGCACTGCAACCATCAAGCAACCAAGGTGCTCAGATGTTTTGGTTTTAAATAGATTTCATCACACACTAAAAATCTGCATTGTTCAATTGAATTATAAACCCTTTTGTCTTGTGTGAGCCAGCACATCCTGCACCTACCCCCTGGTTTTTGCGGAGCTGTCGGCTCTTGTCGGTGGTGGCTCCCTGGGAGAACCATCGTAGTATCAGTTCTTCCTCCAGGATCTCCAGCTGGTACATGTTCATCAGGACCTGGATTAGGAACAGAGCAGCACTTTTAGCTCCAGGTGCCATCAGCGAATAGTGATGAGTAAACTAGTAAACTTCCTAAATGACTGCAGATGTTTTAATGAACAACACACGGATCAACCCTGACCTTGACCATAGCAGCCCAGTGACTCTCCTGCTCCAGGAAATGCTCCTCAAAGGCTGACAGACAGTCTAGTTGGTCCCGTGCTCTCTTCACATAGTTCTTAAACACCGGTGCCCATTTCTTCAACAACTAAGAAGGAAAAACTACATTCAGCATATTTTTTTCAATCATATGTACAGTTATGTAAATGTGGAGTAAATAACTACTGGTAGTTAATTTACCGGCAGGAGCACAGCAACATATTGTGATGTGGTGAGCTGCGGGCCCTGCTGTTGAAAAGGATACTCCAGAACCACTCTGGTTAAAATCTGCATCACCTCCTTCAGACTAATATTGTATGCGTACCTGTAAGAAACAGTGTGTTAAAGTTAAGGTAGAATTACGTGGAAAGACAACAATACGTTTACAAGCAACTGTCAGTTGCTCCTTACTTGAGAGAGTTGATCTCGAGTACAAGATTGTCGCAGCTGATGTTTTCCTCCAGACCTCTTTGCAGAGTTCCCAGCACCTCCATCTGGAAGACTACACGTGAACAGAAGAAATGTTACAAACACAATAAGCTTTTTATATATTTTATGAAAAACAAAAATCAGACTGCAGTTTTCTTGGGCAGAGAATTGTTGTTCTAACTGGTTTTGTGGTTGATAGGTTGTCTCTTTGGCCAGTAGGGGGCAAACATGCCGTTCAACAGGCAGGTGAGTTAGTCAACTCCACCACTTTTACCTTTGACATCGTCCATTTCAGGGGAGGGGATCACTGGATCATCAGGACCATCAGGCTCGCTGTCCTCACTTTCGCTCTCAGGATCTGGGTTCAGCACCAAACCTGTTAAACAAAAAACATGCTGCTCGGACTTGGACCCCAGTGTCACGGGAAATGCCAGATTGACAGACAGATTGTACAGACTGTCATACCCCAGAGACACTGCAGCAGCTCCTCATCTTCTGTGTCGTCCAGATTACTGTTCTTCCAGATGTAGCCTTTCCCCTCTGCTCCAACCTCTGCTGGATTAAAAACTGGAAGACAAAAAACAAATTATCATTTTAAATATTTTAAAAAAAATGTATTGCTCACATGTGAAATTCCCACACATTCAAACACATATGCAAACATGTCATCACACAGCTGCTGTATATTGTTAAAAATATTATCATGGGGACAAATTATCACAAAATACAGCAGACAGCACCTCTTCACATTCAGGTTTTGAAGTATATTTCTCAAAAATATCAGATAAAAGTTTCATATTGTATCTTTAAACTGTTTCATAATTTGACAACACAAACCTTTCTGTTTGCTTTTGTCTTTTCTTTGATCGACCTCGGCACCGTCACTGAGGAATTCATCATCATCATCCTCTTCCTCCTCCTCTGGGTGGTGCATGGACACCACGGTGCCCTCTGGGAGAGAGATTTTTGGTCCAATCACCACCTGGGAAACAGGCAAATTAACATCTGTAAGTGGTGCTAAATTTTTTAATTATGTCTGGTGTCATGATTGAGTGGTTTGCGAGAAATATAAGGCCAATATTCACAAAGTGTATCATCTGATGCTGCTGCTGAAAAATCTTGAGATTTTCCAAACATTTTTAATTTGTTTACAGCTCTATTTAGGCAAGTTTATGCATACTCATTTATCTATTAAACTATTTGAGTAGAAAGTTAATTAACTGGCAAACAATACAAATTTTGTTGTAACACATGTATGTAACACATTAGCATTGATTTTACTGTTACAAAACAAATATTTACAGAGCGTCATAACTGCAATTTTCCACCTATCTAAAAGCAGTTGTAAGAGAAATACGTGTGAAACGCACTTGTTATTGTTTAGTTGAGTGTTTGAGAAGATTTATGCTACTCTCATAACCTAAAAATGGAAACAGGGGATACAGCTAACCTGTCTCCACATACCAGAACAATCTCACTGACAAACACATCATATATCATGTTTCCAGTGTTTCAGTGTCCAATGTGGATGGTTTAGTTATAAACTAAGTTGATGAAATGTCAGACTAACAATTATTTAAAAATAGATGACAATACACTATATTACTTACATTATAAGCCAGGACACACTGTTTATTAAGCGTCACACCTTCTTTGACCTCAACCTTGTCACAGACCACAGACTGTCTGATCACCACGTTACTGGCAATGTGAACATTATTCCAGATGTAGGCATGGTCCAGGACTACATTGTCACCTGTTGCAGTAACATAAGAAGAACACTAATTATACACATGCACATGCAAATTAACATTTCAACATTTAATAGTGCAGCCCAGTGAGCTCACCTATGGTGCAACTGTTACCAATGACACTGTTAGAAATGTGACAGTTAGCACCAATGCTAGTGTCGCAGCCAATTAGAACATTCTCCTCCATCTGGCTGCCATGGCCCAGGCTGACCCCAGAGCCTCGATAGACATTGTGGCGAGAGTATGTGCAGCTTCTTCCCTCATTGTCTGTGAAATTAGCCTCTGGGGTAAGTGGGTAGATCCACCTTCGTACAAAGTCCGATGACACAGAATCATACATTAGCAGATTGGACACTCTGGCACCGTAACCATCCTTGGTGACGTGCATGTGTATCTGGTTTCCCAGGATCTAAAGAAAGAGAATAAATTATTAAGTGACAGATCATATTTCATATGTCCAAAAAGATAACTTTGTTATGGCTGCATAATACCTCTTCATTGACCAAGATCCCTTTGACAAAGTCATTCCTACTCTGGTAGTCAAAATTGTCAGTAAAGAGCTCTGCAACCTGAAAGATGAGGACAACCCAATGTTACCACAGACAACAAAAATCTATTTACATGTTCCTCTGTCTGTTTTAAAACTGACCTGTGGGGAGCAGATACTGATGTGGCAGTCCAGGAGGTCATGCCTGATTTCAAACTCATCACTTCCACTATGGAAAATATTCTGCAAAATGTCAACAGGATCAACTATCATAATTCAATCCAAATCCTAAACATGTTCAAGATTTGATAAACCCACACCAGAGTTAGTTACCATAGGAAAGTGTACTTTCTTCAGCCCCTGTGTCTTCTGGTAGTGTAAAATTCTCTGACTCTTGCTGTCAGTAGCAACAATAACGTCATCTTCCTCACAGCGAGACTTGTGACCTGGTGATGATTCCTTAAAGATCATTGTCATTACTGAGATGTTCTTCTCCATCTTTCGTCGATGTCTGTGTACAAGACAAATGAGACACAGGACAAATATTTAGTATTAGAGTGAAGTAGCAAAGGGATCATTATATTTATAATTTATCCTTAGTATAGTAAAAGATTTTATGCTATGGTAAAAGATATCTTCTCTACCTGTGCTCTTGCAGGGCCTGGCTGATATCAATATTCGACACCACATCACCGTAAACCAGCACAAAGTCAGAGCGCACAAGATTCTTTGCATCAACATCCCTGAGCACATCTCCCAGAGATCGGTACAGGTCAGAAGTGATGATGTGGACCGTGTTTGGAGAGCTGGGTCGGCACCACTTTGACTTCCTGTCAGACACAATGTCAGGTCAAATTATTTTATTTAAGTCAAGCAGAACAAAAGTAGCTCCTCGCACAGCATTTGAGAAACTTACAGTAAGTGATCCTTGATTTTACTGGCCATCCAGCAGCAGAAGATAAATGTTTCTTGCACCCCGGTGGATGTGAGGAACTCCAGTGTGTAGTCGATCATGGCAGCGTTCCCCAGTGGCAGCAAAGCCTTTCAGCAGTGACAATGTGACAGATGACGTTAGCAGAGTGAGTAAAGTAACTGCACATGATGGAGGCTGAACACATTTCTTAATCGCCATCAACAAAACTACACACACTCAATCAAGAGTTCAACTGTTGCATGTCCAGATATATTCAAGCGGTTTAATCAGACAGTGCAGAACTGTCACTGTTTACAGCATGGACATAAGTTAGCTACCATTAGCATCCCTGTTAGCTTTGCTCACTGCCTACCCGCGGCTGGTCTTTGGTCACAGGGAAAAACCTCCGGTTGAAGCTGTCAGCGACTAAAACAGCCTGCAGCAGCGGCTCCTCTTCTTCCTGGTCACCCGCACCTTTTCTACCCGAAAGGCCGGGACCCGGCCGAGTCTGTTTTCCTCCTTTACCGGCCATGTTTCTGTTTGACTCCGAAGCGCTAACCAACCACTCTGTCGTCAGACACAACTACGGTGGCGCCAGTAGGACAATCTGCTGCTGTGGATGTGGTGCAACTGGGGGTCGCAGCTTTTGGTGTTGAGTGATTTATTATAAGAAGGTATAAACAATAAGGGTATTAGAAATGTAGAGTCTTAAAATGAACTACTACTGTTTCATATTTGCCCCCAAAACAATATCAAATATCTAACATTTTCAATTTTAATATATGTACAGACTCAAGGACCTTATTTGTTGAGAATTTACTTTGGAAAATCATCAAGATTAATTTAATTTCTTCACATCAGAGGCTGACCCTTATACAAATGTAATAATAATAATTTAAAAAAACTAAATAGTAAAAAGTAAATGTTCGGGCATACACACCAGCGAAGCCCTGCTTTTTAAAAACATAATTGATGATCTAAATTGACATTTGTGCTGTACACTGCCAGTTATTCCCTAATAATACATTATAATTAATATTTAATTGTATTTTGGGTTAACTAAGCCTAAAAAGTAACTAAAGTTGTCAGACAAATGTAATGCAATGTACTTTAGAACAGCTTTTGAGTCAACTCTGGTGCCTGTAAGAGTCCAGTGTCAAAATTTAATGTAGAACTTTATTATTTGAGAGGCTATTAAGATTGTGTGTTGCTTGTTCCTAAATAAATTTAGAATTAAACAAATTACCACTAATTAACTAAGACAGCAAACCTAAGGTAGTACTCAAAGGCAACCGAATAAATACACAATGTAAAGAGAGTAAGAGAAATACAGTGTCAACAGTCAACAACATCAATACAGAGAACTCTATATATATATCTCACATATTCTGTATATATATTGAGTTCTCTGTATTTATGATGTTATTGTGTATTTGTTTGGTGTGGATCTTTTCTGGTTGTGGTTCTCTTTCTTTCTGTTTGTGTTGAGAACAGCTGTAATAAGGCAATCAACAATCTCCCTCTGGGATTAATAGTTTCTTTAATCTTGAATCTTGAACATGTGTCCTAAAATACACCCTGAGGAAATTAAGAGGTATTTCGCCTCATGACAGAAGTGGAAACACAACTACAATGTCTTAATCTAACTATACTTTTACTACATTTCTACTTTACCTAATACAAACAGTTCACTTAGCTCATTCTAATGTATTTAAAGTAACTTTTTGTTGTGAAATCACTCTTGGATCTGAATTATTATCTGAATTTAAAATGATCAGGTGAATTTTGGTTACTACACTAAGATAAAACAAGATAGCTAGTTTATTATGTGAATCTTCTTTTTCATTTGTATTACATTATTGCCAGAATTTGTGTATACGTACATCTGAACCAACATGTTGTACTTTGACAAAGACAAAAGCATCTGGTTCCTGCCATCCAACAGTTTAAACAAGAACCTTCATCCACTGTCTCGTGAAAGCTCAACAATTTGTCACGATGTCCTCAACCACCTCACTCTGCCTCACTGCCAGGAAGCTATAGGTGATGTCTGGTTATTTTCTTGGCATGCTCCAACACTGAGTCATATAGCAGGGTTTTGGACTTCCAGGAAGATGGAATTCCCTCAAATCCAACCTAGGAGAATTAAAATGTCACGTTTTGTAAATTATCATACAATATTGGCATGTTATTGAATGTAATGAATGTTAGATTAGCACACACCTGAGCACCAAGACATGCTCCAATGAAGGATCCTCGGCTGCAGGTGCATCCTCCACAGCTCATAGTATCTCTGATAGCCTGCTCATACTGCTTAGCTGTCAGGACTCCATGCAGCGCTGCTTGGAACGCACCTGGCAAACCTGAAAGAGCGTCAGAACCAGATGTGAATGACACGAAAGGATTTTTCAGCTAATCACCTTAATGTGTTTTGTAAAACACAGAGACCACAGTTCCAGAGAGTGAAAGAAGTGAAAATAGCTTTTGGGAGGATACCTCAAGTGTTTGGAAAAACAGACGGAATAAGCTTCTGAGGAGTCGTGGATAAATTCTCCTTCACCTGATGAATGTGCCCTGAAATCAGAAATTAAAGCCGAATAAATGTGGATCCATATTAAATGTATATTTTTGCATGTTCCCTTGTCTTTAGAAAACAAACCATATGCTTCAATTGTTACACACACTGTAACCCATGAATGTAATGTAGTCAAGCAACAAAGCTCTAAGCCCGAACATACCAATGACAGCTTTGTCCAGGTCCTGGGGCTGCTTTCTGTCCTTGTCACTGAGCTGATCCAGCACCAGGTCCAAGACGTTTGGATCAGGACCATTCAGAATGAAATGTTCCAGGAACCTGTGGAATAAGTCAATGTACAACTTATATGTTTATGTTTAAGGATTTCTCTTCCGGCTGAACATTTTTACTTGGCAGCTTAAAGTTCCAACCTTCATGTTGTAAAATTATCAAAATGCAACAACCTATAGTCACCAGAGATAATTAACTGAGCATGAAAATAGGAAAGTTAACGTGAATCAGTGTATTGGATGAATAAGCTGACCTTGCTGCTGCCAGAGTTTCTGCCACGCACGCGTCATTGTTCTGAGTGACACGGATGGCCTGCTCCACCTTTTCCAGCATGTCAGGCTGTCCTGCATAAAACGCCACAATCGGAGCCAGTTTGGCTATTCCATCAATCTGACAGTCGTCCTCACAGCCTGTAGCGAACACAACGCCTTAGTTAGAAATGTTTTTCTTACTCATATGACACTTTTACAACACCGCATTTATACTGGGATTTCACCTGTCTCTTCTTTGCCCGCATCCACGTTCTTCAGGAAGCTCTTTAAACTTGCTTGTCTCCACGGCCCCTCAATGGGCAGCTGAGGTCTTGGACCTTGAGCAAACAGACGTACAACATTTTATCAAAAATTATTTTTCATTCTTCTTCAAAAACATATGCTGGACAGTTTACTTACCTCCTCTCTCTCTGTAAGGATCGTTGACGGGCGTGTCATACTCGGATCCTGGCCCAAAGAATTTCAATGTGCGCTTCTTCAGATCGTCAACATCTAGACCTGGTTGAATACATCAAGCTTTAAAGTCATTTGACACTTAATAATAGACAATCAAGATAGTTTGCACCTGACATGAACATATGGCAAAACATTTTGCTTAAAAACTGTAGAAAGTAGAAAAATATTTCTACAATAACAATAATTCTCATTATTATTATTATTCTCTGTCTTTCATTACTCAAGGTTATTTTTTTTTCTTTGTGGGTATATATTTGAACAGTGGTGGTAAAGTGTACTAAGATCTTTTATTTAAGTAAAAGTAGCAATACAACAGTGTACAAATAGTCTGTTGCTAGTAAAAGTTCTGCAATCAATTATTAATTAGAACATTAAGGTGTTATGTTCATCACTTTTTTGTTTAAGACTGAGTTTACTAACACTTTATCTGCTGTTTTAATGATCATATGTTTATAATGTCATAGTTATAATTATAATTTAAATTCAAATTTGAATTGAACTTTACATACTGCTGGATAGCTTGTGAATTTCATACCATCAATCAATAATGTCTAGTGACTGTACTGTATTTTTTTATTATTAATAGGACTCATTTTAAAAAAGTAACTTAATTAATAAATGTACTGGAGTAAAAGTACAAAATTGCTCTTTGAACAGTATTGAAGCAGATGTATGAAGTAACAAAAAATGGAACTAAAGGGGAAAATCTCTTAAAGCTGTGTAAGCTGAAGAAGGAAGCCTACTGTACCTCCACATTCTGACAGGGACTCGAGCAGAACATACGCCTGGTCTCCGTAGCAGCTCTGCTGACCCGTCTTCCTCCTGTAAAATGGGTTGGCGGACTCAGAGCAGAATTCAGGGTTCGGATATTGAGCCAGAATCCCCTGAAGCTTGTTGAGGTCGTACACCCAGTGGAGGGGCTGCGCTGCAGGAAGTGAGTCAAACAGACAGTTTAAGTCTGATCAAAAATAGTTAGCTGAGATGAAATGGCAGGACGTGATTAAAACTATATTTGAGTTTTAGTGAAGCTTTGAAAAAAAAAAGACAATCTTAAGAAAAGAAACAAGAGAAACACCTAGAAGCTGAGCTGAAGAGTGAATATTATGCTTTTATTATACGTTTATAGCTTTATGGAGTGTTATGGAAGAGGGGGAAGAAAAATGTTGACAACACAAAACACGATGTAACAGTTGAGCATAACATTGTAATATTACCTGCTGCATCAGCAACAGCAGAACCTACAATGGCTCCTATTACTCTGTCAGCCAGAGCTGCAGCCATCTGGAAAAAAACAAGTGAATTAGGTTGTTTAGCATTTAGATTCATTTAGGATGAAAAGATTAGAAACAGTAAACAAGGAAATAATGCATAAATCAGTAATAGAACCATAGTATTCATTTATAGTTCAAGCTTTATTTGTAAGGTTTACACGCACACACATACACACATTTATACATACATATTTATATGTTATGAGAAGTATTAAGACACAATTGACACAGACTGATGTATATATATATAGTTATAGAAGTATCTAACCGTGACATCCCCTAAGATGATTTTATCGGCACTCCATCACGTGTCCTGTCTTATCTCCGTGACACCCCAACGATCGTAAACATGGACGCCGAGTCCCAGCCTCCTCCCGCTATACTGAATTAAGTGATTTTATGTGTTTTCATATACAAGCAATGGGTGTAACAATCGGACAATCTACCGTCCGTAGAGTATGACCTGAATGCAGTATTTTTTATCATTTTTATTTACAACTCTGGCCTGGGCTGAGCTGGTGCCTTTTAACGTTGTAGATAACGGAGGCTAATGTTAGCTCTCAGACATGAATAGATGCTGACGATGAGCGGTTTTACCTTACTTTCCGTTTAACCTCGAAACCAGCTGCAGGTGAACGATTATGCTAAAACGTAAATTAAACGCCGTCCACGTCCTGCTCCCACAACAACATGTTATGAAAAGCGTTATCTCGATAGCACCGCCCACAGAGAGGAAGAACATAACCCCGCCCTTGTCCGGTCACCCTTTGAACAGACTAAACGCATCCTCTGAAGTTACAACGTTATTTAAAAAAAATAAGAATTAAAAATATGAATGAGCTTTTAGCATAATATTGATAAATATAAATAAATTAGGGTTGTATTTAGGAAATGTTACACATATAAAGTAACACTACTCCGACTGCACACTGGCACAATTATGAGTTTGGACAGTTTAAAGTAAAGAGCGCCATCTACCGATCAGCAGAGGTAGCACACAAGTTGGTGAACACTTAAAGCTCCTGTGTTTTTATGAACAAATGTCTAAACCTACATGGAGCCTCTCAACCTACTGCATTATACAAACTTTACAAGGGTGCAAATTCACAATAGTACAAAACAGTGGTGTGTTATTGGTAAGACAAACAATTTAAAAAAATAATAATAATAACTTTTAAAGCTGAGATCCTCTGGTAGAAATTTTCTGTATGTCCCTGATGTCAGAATGACAACTAGAGGTGAAAGAGCTTTTTCAGTTAGAGCCCCCTAAACTCTGGAACAACTTACCTGAGGAAATAAGATCAGCTGACTCAGTAACATCTTTTAAATCCCTCCTTAAAACATACCTCTACCAATGAGCCTTTTGTGATCTTCTTTAAACTAAGACAAATCTTTCTTTGGGAAGACTTCCCATTAACTTAGAATGTCTTTCCGTTGGAACTGGTCTTCCTAAGGACTGATGCTGTAGTTGTTGTAAGCTGTGTTTGTATTATTGTTTTGTTTGTATTATTTCCTCCTGCACCCCAACCGGTCAAGGCAGATGGCCGTTTAACTCGAGCCTGGTTCTGCTGGAGGTTTCTCCCTCTAGGGGCAGTTTTTCCTCTCCTCTTTGCTTAGTGCTAGCTCAAGTTGATCTTGATTGTGAAGCACTTTGTAACTTATCTTTAGAAAAGTGCTCTATAAATAAATTTTATTATTATTATTATAAAAAGTACCATTCCAACGTCTGAGAAAAAAGACAATGAGAGCATTTGAAGAAATGCTATTGGAAGTGTATTTAGGTATTGAATGGATTTAAAATTCTTTAAGTTGCCATTTTGACACAAACATTACTAAAAATGTTTCAGATGACTGTTTTATTCATGTGTCTCTGTAAGACGTGGAAGTCAGTCACGGACAGAGAGGAGCTTTTTATGTCGCATGTCTGATCACAGCCCAGTCAGCAATGTGTCACAGCAGGTATTTTCATCCCATCATCTTCAGCAATGTTAAAACATCTGTTGTGGCGTCATTCACTGGGAAGTGGCCAAAAGTGTGACACGACTCAATGTGTGAGCCCACGGAGAGCAGCAGAACAGATTTACAATTAGTGAAGGTAGTGGTAGATATTTGATCTAGAAATAGATATTACAGACCGTACGAGAAAAACTGAGATACAACGTATATCACAGTCAGCTCAATGAGCCACAGCTGCTTTGTATTATATAAATATATTAATCAATTCTGGCAGAGAAACTGGCAAATATTATGGAAGCTGTCATGGAAGACGTAATGTGTCAACATGAGGTGTAAATTAAACCCACTTAACCCCTCCACCCCTGTGAGCCCCCCAGTCTTTATGACCCTCTTGGCATATCATTTAATGACATATTTACAGTAACACACTGGGCCGCGGTTTGTTCGTTCATTTCCTATTAGCTGCCACCACATGTAACTCTCTGCCTCTTCCACACATACCTGCAATCAGTGCATCTTCCAGCTATTGCCTTATTTCTGCCTATTGCTGTTGGCTTGCATGTATTGAGAAAAGAGGGGTGTGTCGTCTACGTGCGGGTGTATTACGATACCTCGCAGCCTGTTTTTATTTATAGCGTGCCTCCTCCCTTTCATAATTGTAAAGTAATATCACATGCGATAATTTCAAGCATACATGTCCACATTGCATAGGACACACGTGTCCTGGACGTGTCAGAGCCATTCTCAGAAAGATTTTCAAAGTGACCACATGTTCTGCCCCACCCTCCTCCATAACTCTATGTTTCACTTTCTTCTTGAGTCAGGGCTAAGTGACACCTATGCCCTGAATCCTCAGCAGGTGCACAATCTTATCCTCTCCTCTCCTCTCCTCTCTATGTCCCTGTGTGACCCAGCTCCACATTCTAGTGGTGCAACGGTGCCAGCCGAAGCAAATTAGACACCAGCACCCCCTCCTGATAAGTACTTCTCTGTCCTACATCCATTATTTTTAGCAGGGATCCAAGCCTCCATCTACACTTAATATGGGAAAAGAGTGCCTCATATTTTCTGCCACCTCTAAATCCATCATATCGGTCTTTCTTCATTTGGTGTGAAGTAGACTGGCTTTCAAGCAACTGTTCCCAGACCCCCCTTACTGACACACACACACATCCAATCCACTCATTTATATCTTTTTTCCTTGCACATGCACCATCTCCCTCCACCCCCATCACCGTCTTCCTCTGTTTCTCCCCAAGAGCAGGTTGGTCCTCATCTCCTCACTCCTCCCACTTCAACAGTAACACACACTCAGGCATGCACGTACACACAAAGCTGTCACCCCAGCAACCACCCTAAGCCCCCATGCTCGATTACACCCCACATAGACACACTCACACCTATGTCAAACTTAGCCCATCCCCTCTTGCACCCAATGCCCCACTGCCAGTTGCCCATGTGGGGTTTTTAATAAGGTGGATGCAGGAGTTGGTCCTGCTCTCTTCTGGGTGACGCGGATTGGAAGGGGTTCTCCATACTTTCACCAAATTATTTTGTTTTTTCCCCTACCTGTTTGCTCTCTGAAACTGCAATTACATCTACAGTATCTTATAGAAGAGCCATGAAGTGGACCTGGGTACTTGTGGCAGTCTTGCTGTTCTTTGGTGGGGTATCACTGGGTAAGGAGAGCTTGGACTTCCCTGAGTATGATGGAAAGGATCGTGTCCATGACCTCAACGCCAAGAACTATAAGTCTGTGATGAAGAAGTACGATGTCATGGTGGTTTACTACCATGACCATGTCGGATCCAGCCGCGTCGCCCAGAGACAGTTTGAGATTGAGGAGTTGGCCCTTGAGGTGGGTTGACATGGGAACTATAGGACCAGGAGTAGTATACTGATGAGGACAGGTTCTGGATTCATAGAGTAGAGCACACAGGAACATCATACAGACTGTTTTAAAGTTTAATTTGTAGCTTGCGTTTTGTTTGGGGGGGACAGATTTTAAATGTTAAACAGTGGAAAGTCACAGTCATAGTAATGCGTTACTGTAAGGAAAATAAAAGGGATATTTAGTAATAGGCACCTATTCTTTTGCAAGATTGAGTGTTGCAATGGAAATTGGGTTTGGTTTGGTTTGATTTGAAAAATAGCTTTGCTGAATTCACAAATGTTGATCCTAAAAATATTGTTGGCGACCTGAGGCAAAAAGCTGAGCTGTGCACACTCATGATATCATATATTCTGGCAATGTGTATGACGTGTATGACTTGATGCATTTAACACACCTCCTTGAGCATGCTTGTCACACACCTCAGGTGTCCTGTCAGCCTGGAAACTCAGCAGTTTCCTGTCATTCTTTGCAGCAAAACATGACATCATCATTCAGTGGAGAGCCTCAGCCCATAAACCGACTGAGGCTTGATCTCAGGTTACATTATAAAATAGAACAAAATTTCCAAGGTTATAGCTGCATTTGTTGTCCGTGTTTAGTTCATGTTTTCTTTTTCAAAACAAGAACATGATATTTATAGTCATAGTTGAAGTGGACTGTGGACTTACTCGCCATCTGAGTGCATTTATACATTTCTAATAAAGGTCATCATTGATTTATGTGTCTACACTGGACCATAAGGCAACAATAGTTGGCTACCTGACATGTCATACATGTGATGAATTATTATACTTTAAGAGCTGCCGAGACTGCTGATGGTGCCAAGAAAAAGAAAGAATAAAAGCGTCTTGTCTATTACAAACAAAATGCAAAACAGATTTTGGCATGTAGTCAGCATCATTGCACTGAATGCAAAGTAATTAGAAGCAGGCTCTTTCTCTGTTTGATGCTTGACAGTTGTGGTCATCCACTATTAATTTTATTATGTGCAAGTCTACAGGTTCCCAAGTTGATGTTTCCTAGAAGGAAATTTGTGCAACAATAAAATATAAGCAGTAACTACAATAATTTCTGCTGATCAACTCATTATCTTTCGTTCTCGTCATGTAATAATAACGAAAATAAATGAGAGGGGATGACTTGAGAGGAAAATAATAGTTATGGGTAATAATAGAAAGGAAAACATTTAAAACAGAGAGAGAATGTGAGGCACTGCTGTCCTTAACGTATCACATCGTCTCAACAGCCTGTGCTGTCTCTGTATGGGTGCGTTAGGGATCAGTCTTAGGGCTGAAGGCCAGCACTGGAGGTTCTGGCTCCAGTAGTGCCAGCTCAGCTCCGCTCTGTGATTGACACTTGCAGTACTGTACTTGTCAGCGGATCCCAGAATGTTGAGCATCACTGCTACCTCACCAAAATAGTCCCTGGTGCTGGTGTGGCTTCTGGCGCTATATTTATCCCAAGCTGTTTTTGTGGAGGGGCGAGCTCCATGGAGGCTTCTGTTTCTCTTTATGATTTATATTTGATGAGGTTTTAATATTAGTAACAGACAACAGCAAAAGGCTGGGTCTGGGTCTGGGTCAAATGAAATATGACATGGTGAGAGTGAGGAAGTCGTAATTAAGTGTTTTCTCCCTGAGTAAAACAAACGGACTAGGTTGTGTGTGTGTCAATGTGTGTGTGTGTGTGTGTGTGTGTTAGGAATGAGTAATAGACATATTAGGTAATTATTTTTGTTATGTTTGAATTAAGATCCCTAAAGGCTATCATAGACTAAACATTAATACATTTTATATGAACTCCTTAGGTGCCTAAGATTTCAAAATAGGATTAACTCATCAGTGTCATATAGGGGGAGAAATAAGTCAGTTCAGTCCTATTTTGTGTTTATATATTATATTTATGTGTCCCAAGGAACATGTATAAAATAAGAGCATTCATAATAACATGTGCTCGTATCTCTCATGTTTCTTATCTGTCTCCTATCAATGAGGACAAAAGCTAAAAATAAATCTTTAAAAAGAAATTTGTGTACAGTTGCAGTGCGATTTGCAAAACATTCAAATACCAAGCTATGAAATCCCATCCCAGAGACTGAGGCTGTAGGTTTAACTTTACATGTAGCCAGGGAGAGTGGGTTACTCTGAAGAAATAATATGAACCAAATTACTGCAGACACACATTCTGAACAGCAAAGTCAAAAGGCAACTTTTCATGCGTTTTCATATTTTATCTACCAGAAGAGAAAGACTACAGGAACAGAAATTTGACCACAGTCACATTCATTCAAATCACATTTTGAAATCAATGCGATCAGATCAAAAATCTCATGAACATGAAAAAGGAAATGTGAAAATGTACAAAATATGTTGCCTGCCAAGTTTAAAGATATAATCAGTTTTGTTAACATGCATACACAAGATAACTTGGCAATTAGGTAATACCAGTGCTTGTTACATATGTGTTTATTACACTTTGTCCTCAAATGTACAGTATCTCTTTTCACTTGCTTGGACAGTATCAAGCCTTTACGAACCTCAATCATTTGCCCTTTCAAAGTTTATTTTAGTCCACTTAAATGCCAAAAGGCTAGTGTCTGCAAAATAAAATCCAGTGCAGTGCCAATACGTCAAATAAGACCTAAGTACTACTCTTAAACATAAAATACTCTTAGAAAATGTTTAGTATGTTGTATTGTGTTTACTTTTTCATAAATTAAGATATTTTAGTTCATAGTTTTCAAGGCACTGGCTGCTAAGCTCCCACACCCTCTACTGCTTACTGTGCCCCCACCTGTCTGCGACTCCAGTCAAATTAAAAGAAATGCTGAGAATTATCTGCATAACAGATTGTAAAACATCTTGGTTAGTCAAACTATTTTTGCCAGTAAATGCAGCTGCTCAAGATCTCTGACACCAGCGAGTGCCCATGCGTGTGTGTGTGGGTATGAGTGTGTTTGTATGTGTGTACATTTTACCCTCCAAGCACACAAACAGACAGCCCACGAACCACTTTCTCAATGCAGCCGGGCTGTGAATGTGTTATTGCCATTGGTGGAACCAACTGTCAGTCATGAGGTTCAAGTTTCATACAGATTTAGAAAGTGCATAAGCAGCGCTCTGAAAAGCAGGCTTTTATGGTAATGGCACTACTGAGAGAGACAACGTTGTCAAAAAGATGCAAATAACACACAAGTTATACATAAACAGACCAAAAACGTGTTTTCTATGGTGAACTTAGAAATCAAAAGGCTGTTTTTTATTAACGTGACAGTGTCTTTGTTTTTCAGCTTGCAGCACAGGTCCTCGATGAGTTCGATGATGAGGATATCGGAGTTGGTCTCATCGATGCAAAGCACGACAAGGCTGTTGCAAAGAAATTAGGTAAACACAGCTGCAGAATCTTTGAGCGTAGCTTATTCAGCAAAAATTAAAAGCCCTTATAATAATCTGAAATATTCTAAATTTACAATACAAGACCATATGGCTCTCAGTTTTCTGTTTTCTGCCCTTGCACATGATGTAGGATAGATGAGGCCAAATTGGCCACTTTGTACATCTGACCTTTGACCAAACACTTAAAAACATCCTCTCTCTTTCTCCAGGCCTTGAAGAGTCTGACAGCATCTTCATCTTCACAGATGATGAAGTGATTGAATATGATGGCGAGCTCGCAGCTGACACTCTTGTGGAGTTCATCTATGATGTTCGTGAGGATATAATCTCCCAGTTAATAGCCTGCCTTACTTTAGCAACAAAGTCTCGACCCACTATGCTCTCTTTAGGCAAAATGCACACAATTTTGCTCACTTCCTTTTTTGTCGCTCCCTCCTGCATAGGTTCTTGAGGATCCAGTGGAAATTATTGACAATAGTAGAGAACTAAAAGGCTTCGAAAACGTAGAAGAGGATATCAAATTGGTGGGCTACTTTAAGAGTCACAAGTCAGAACGTAAGAATCTGTACTGTGATGGCATGATAACCTGTTCCAATTGCTTTTTTCCAGTTGCTTTTCAACATGATTGCTCATATATGCATATCAAGCAAGTGCAAAAGAGATCAGCATCAGATCATTGGTTATACTTTGAGGTGATTTGACTTTTAAGATGGTTTTCAAGTCAGCACACAGAGCACTACAGTACATTCATGATGAGAGCAACTAGCTTACTTTCTTAGATATTTCATACAGGCCCTGGTCTACTGAAACAATTTAAATGCTGCTTGTCAAATTTCAGATTTTGAGGCATTTGTTGATGCTGCTGAAGAGTTCCATCCTCACATCCAGTTCTTTGCCACATTCAATCCCAAGGTAAGTAAGTAATACACATTAATGGGATGAAACATCATAATAAATACATGGAAGTATGGTAAATAATCAAAGGATGGTAATTATATGTGTACTGATATATAATTATTAAGATACCTTTAGAAACTGTGGGCCAAACAATAAGCCATGAGGTACTCCATGGGGAACACGTCAGTCAATAGTACCATGATAAATTGGTGCTACCTGGAGTTAATATAGTCTCAAAAATGTATGTCCTAAAGATTAAGAGGACAAGTATGGGTCTACATTACAGTTTTCCTTTCACTTTACTTGGAGCATTTTGACCATTAAAACCATTAAACCATACACTAAACTATTAACACTGGACACTTCACCAATCCATTGACAATGTCTTACAGGTTGCCAAGGCTCTAGAGCTGAAGCTTAATGAGGTTGACTTCTACGAACCCTTCATTGATGATCCCGTGGTTATCCCTGGAAAACCCTACACTGAGGATGAACTGGTGAAATTCATTGAAGATAATGACAGGTAAGTCCCTTTATCTACAGATTAAACACACAACTTAATCTAAACAGAATCTCTAATTGGTTTGTGTTTTTTAAGACCAACCCTGAGGAAGCTGCAGCCACACAACATGTATGAGATCTGGGTAAGAACAGCATGAAATGACAGTCTGAATTAATTTAAATTTCAAAAATTATTTTTGATTTAATTGTTTTTACCTATGACTCCAGTGGGGTGAGTTGTTCTTTGTTCTTTCTGCAGGAGGATGATATTGATGATGAACATATCATTGCCTTTGCAGAGGAGTCTGATCCAGGTAAAGAAAAACCTGTGTGGGGCATTCTGGTGGATGCAGATTTTTGCCAGATTTTTATGGACTATTTATATATATTGTATATTTGGTACCTCTTCTGGTTAATGAAGCTCATTCCAAGTTTCAACTCTGGTCGGCCAAGTGTTCATAGTTACACTGTGGTCTTCTTCTCCACTCCTCAGATGGTTTTGAGTTCCTGGAGATCCTGAAGCAAGTTGCCAAGGATAACACAGAAAACCCCGACCTCAGCATTGTCTGGATTGACCCTGACGACTTCCCCCTGGTAAGACTAAAACATAGTGTAGTGTAGGCCTAGTTTTTCTACAAACTAGAAAAACTATGGTTTGGAAAGGTTAAACTGACATCGACTCAACAATGTATTTTCCTTGCAGCTTCTGCCACATTGGGAGAAGACCTTTGGCATTGACCTGTCCTCCCCACAGATTGGCATTGTTGATACTGATGATGTGAGTAATACTTTGGAATTCTATTATTTCTATGCCAGTGCATTTGTGTGTTTTGCTAAATTTACATTTATCACAGAGGGCTACAGTCCTTATGCTTTAGTCCCTCAGGAGGCCTAGGTTCTCTCTGGATTGCAATTCAGCCCCAACCACAACTTATGGTTCTGGAAATAAAAACTCTTTAGAGGTTTCTTTATGGGTACCCTGAGCCAGTGTATTCTATGGGCGCCTCTTCATAGTCCACACCTGAGATGGTTTTTACTTGTTCTTCTTCACTCTCCAGGCTGACAGTGTGTGGATGGACATGGACGATGGTGAAGACTTGCCAACTGTAGATGAGCTGGAGGACTGGATTGAGGATGCTCTATCAGGTGAAATCGATCCTGATGACGATGATGATGATGACGATGATGATGACGACGACGACGACGATGATGACGATGATGATGACGACGATGATGATGATGATGATGACGACGACGATGACGACGATGATGACGACGACGATGATGATGACGACGATGATGATGACGATGATGATGACGACGACGATGATGATGACGACGATGATGACGACGATGATGATGACGATGATGATGATGACGATGATGATGACGACGATGATTATTAAATCATTAAGTCATAATTTTCTCTTTATCTAATTCTGACCAATGCAGTTTCAAGAGTCAACATCATTAATAAATCATCGTCTTTTGTAACTACTTCTAATGTTGAACTCGTCAGTTCATTTTGGTATCTCATCTTTTCGTCATCCTTTCTCCGCCTCTCACCAGAATAATACTCTCGTTACTCGTTACATTACTCGTCTATCCATGTCCCCTACATACTCACTAATCATCCATTCAACAAAGTAGTTTCGAAGGTCCCACAGTATATCTATTCCCAGATGTAACAGTGCCTGTTACAATAAAAAAAGATTATTTTTAAACCTTACCATCTTCTGCTATTGAGTTTTATAGTATGAAAGTTATTTTACAAAATACTGGAGGAGTTGCAATGTTGAATGCATTACGTCTGAGTCCATCTGTGGAGTCTGTTGCAGTTTGAGTGTGTTTTATTTATGACCACTTATTTTCTCGTTTGCCCCTGTATTGAAACAAGGGAGGTCAGATCCAAGGGTGCTACCAGGCTTTTCTGATGGGTCTTGAGAATCACAACCACTCTGTGAAATCAATGTAATGTTGAACACTGAAAGTGCTGTACATCATATGGATGTTTTCTACAATGATGAAATGTGACAACAGCCATATTCTATTTTTGTAACAAGAGAAATTTAAGTAACTGTAAAGTCTTAAATAAATGACAGCTTGGACAGAAGTGTGTGTGTGTACATAACTATTTTTATAACAGAACAACCTGGACATTTATTAGGAAATATTGGTTAGTACACAAGTAATAGGATATAAAATAACATGACATACATACATACATAACTAACATAAAACTGTAGCAAAAAAGTTAGTCACACTTAAAAATCCATATTTTAGAATAAAAAATGCTAACAAATGTGTGAACTACTTTTTCAGTATCACTTTAAGACAGGATGCTACTAATTTTAGTGATATTCCACAGGTGAAAGAAGGCAGTTTTAAAGATTTATTTTATATGTGAGGTAAAGGAGATATCCTGGTCAAAATAACTTCACTACTCACAGCAGTACTTGAGGCCAACACTATGTAGTCTAGAGTAGCAATATGATGAGACAGCCTATCACTGAGGTTTTCAAATCCCAGTTCTGTAGCCTGTGTGTTTGAGTTCAGAAGCAGATTTTTTTAGGGACATGCAGACCTTTATGTCTGGTTTAATCAATTGATTAGTTTCATAGATTAATAAACCCTTTGCATAGCAATGGAAATTTATGTCTTTTCTAATAATATTGCCTAAGGCAGACGTGTATAAAGTGACACGTATAGGTCCAAGCAGAGGTCCTTGTGGAACACCATAACCAATCTGACAGAGAGTGATGATATCTCACATCTTTAATTCGAAAAACACACACAGAAAGCGAAAATTCAAGCTAAAATACAATAAACACATAGGCTCTCTTTTTATGTATTGAAAAAATAAATGTAAACTCAGATTAAGTCGTTAAGTTCTTCTCATCTTTTTTTTTTTTGCTCCGCCCTCCACGCCTCACGATGACCGCACCTTTAGTGTTTGACGCGCCTGCGCCAGTCCGAGACACGCCCCTTCTTTCTCAAACCATGTGGCTGTCGTTGGTAAATAAAAATATCAGCTAATTTTTCTGCTTCCGTTTTATTGTTCCTTTTTGTTTCCACAAACTCTGGCTTCTGCACAGGCAGAGCTCCCAGAATGTCTGCGGGCACCGTGGACCTCCAGGCGCAGGTGGAGTCGGTGCTGGGAGCGCTCGTTAAGGCGGCCACGGTGGAGCTGACCAAACTGTTTGAGAGCAGATACGGAGTCTCGGCTGTGAATGTGGCTGTGGGCCGCACCGAAGACAAGAAGCAAAATGAAACCTTCGAGGCGCTGGATAATTTGTCCACTGCAGACACAAAACGCAGCGTCGGAGTGCAAGTGGACGACGACATTAATCCGCCGTCACAGCTTTCTGGTATGTGATCTTTTTTTAGCTTAAATGCTAAGACTTCCGGTTCGCCTGCACGGCTAGTCTGCATGGATGCATGAGGAGTGGAGACGTATTGCTCGTATAAGCTGAACTGCATCACAAAGTGAGAACATGGTCTAGTGGAGTTTTTATGCACGCAACAAACAATTACTTTGATGCATACGTGCATTTCGTTCCTGCACAAACTGGGTGCGTTTGCATGGTTTGTTATGTTGCACTTAACTCCTGCAGGGTATTCCCCGATTGCAAAGTTTAAAGGAATGTATGTGGGCCTCTGTCTTAACCCCCTCCCCCCTTCACAGGTCCTCCCTTCCTCTCAGATGATGCTTGTCCGAGGGAGTGCGAGGAGGAGGTGAAGGTGGTGGACGGGTGCCTCATTCCATCAGAAATCCTCCTGGATGAAAAGAATGGCCACGTTGACCCCGAGTGGTCGCCTTTGAAGGAACAGGTCAGTAAGAATTTACTGGGGTGTAAAACACGCATGTAATGAACAGAGAGAAGCAGAGTGAAACTACTAGCAGTTTTATTACTTGACTTTTTTACTGGTCTTGCAGCACAATACGTCATGTTAGCTTTTTATTGCAAGATGTTGCCAGATTGGATGATCATAGTTTTCATGACCAATACCTTTTCACCAGCATGCAAATATGTTATGTCTCTTCCTTAATCAGGTTTTGGCTGACACGGTGGAGTTAAATGTCCTTGAAACTGAGAACGATGCCCAAACAGATGTTACATTGCATGGTAAGAACATTGCACATTTTAAATTAGGTGAATACTGCATAACTCATCGACTGTGTGTATGCCATGAAGAAGATAATATTGTTTTCTGTTTTTTTAGTCCATTATTTCTGCACCTGTTAATGTCTTCTCTTTTAAGAGTTGACTATAATTCTTTATCATATCATTAATATTCATATACAATAGGAGGGATATAGAAAATCTAAATATTTGCATTTAGATTTTGTTTTTTAAATGAAGAGAAACAAACATTAGATGCAACCTTTCATGTCAAACATTTCAAACTTGTATCAGAAATTTGTTCCAGTTTAGGTGAAAGGTAGTAAAATATGACTTTTTACTAACCCCTAGTGGCAGCTGTGAGGAACTGCAACATTGCTACATGTCCCCTGCTAGTATCCTTAGTATTTATTAAAAGTAGATTCCATTTAGACAATGCTGCACATGATATCAGTGCATCTGAACAATAAGCTTTGCAGGACAATAAACTAACCCAAAAATGGTGGTAATGTACAGTTAAATTGTTTTTTCAGTCTCTGAAGAGCCAGAGCCATGGACAGAGGCATCAACATATGGATCAACACAAACCTCTCCAGCTAAACAAAAGCCTCTTGTGATCCAGCCAGACGTAAGCGATATTACTTATAAGGGAAGGGTGAAGTTCGTTTGCCCATTAATTCTTAAGCCGGAGTCTCCAGCTCCCAGACCTGACAGTTCAGAGAAGCCGGCTCAAGCCGAGCCCCAGCAAGGCTGTGTCAGCACCGCTAAGGGCACCGCCTACAGTCCGTCCCCATCTGATGGAGCTGTGACTCCTGCACAGATTGGGGTTTGGGAACGGATCCATACGTCAAAGGAGACAAAGAACAACCTCCACATGAGACTGAAGTTGACTTCGACAGATCAAAAGTTGATACGTCCCTGTGCAGTACAGCTGGTGGACATCCTCACAGTGCCCGAGTCAGACACAAAGCTTCAGGATGCTGTTGCTAACTGCAAAGCCGGCTGGCCTTTGCCCAAAGACCTGCGTCGCCACCAAGGGCTTCACACAGGCCATCGCATCTGCTGCTTCACTTCGTGCGGAAACAGTGTTTGGCGTCTCCAAAAGGTTGTCGCCCACTCCCGCGATGGATACTCTTGCAGCATCTGCGGAAAAACATTCAAACGCAGAAAGGTCCTCCGACGGCACGGGCGCTTTCACACGGGAGAAAAACCATATTCGTGTTCTGCTTGCTCCAAGACATTTGCACTAAGGAAGAGCCTCCGTCGACACCTGAGGTTCCACACAGGGGAGAGGCCCCACACCTGCACTAAGTGCGGCAAAAGCTTCCGTCTGCGAGAAAATCTGAAAGCACACTTAAGGTTTCACACCGGAGAGAAGCCTTACAACTGCGCCACGTGTGGGAAGATGTTCAGGATCATGAGGAACCTGGAGAAGCACAAACTGGCTCAGTGCGGATTTTTCACCACTTCATTCAGGACTATTGCTGGTTTGTAGCTGTAGGGAACCAGCTGTCAGTGGCTGGTTGTGGTGGTTGCTCCATTTTCTACCTCACAGTGAAAACACTAAACTACCGTTGTAAACACTTGTTTTGTAAAGTTGAGCAAAGAAAAGTCAAAGCGATGACCGAAACAGATTTGTAGCTATTTCAGAAAGCATTATACTTTATATCCTATAATGGTGTTGTATTCTGGTGTTTTTTTGTCAGTTTGGTTTTTAAATACAATTACTACTGATATTTTTGTCTTAATTACAGTTTTCCTCATTCCTGGCTTTACATTTGCTTCTTGTGATTGTGGACCAGTGCTGGAACAGGGACTGTGTGCAAGAGTTGTACAACTACTCAAAAGAGGAACCTAAAGTACTGATCATTAACTGCCAAACGTTTTTGTGTCAAACTTATATATAAAGTTCTGATGTTTGTTTTGATGTCTGTAGTATTATTTTATTGTTTGTTTGTTTACTTTACCCTCACGTGTGTTATCAAAGTGTTTGGTTTTGTTTTCATGTTATATTTCCTAAATGTATGTAACCATGCTGACTTTATAAGAAATCCATGATGTTAAAAACACTTTGAAAGCAGTTGTGCTGTGATAAGCTCACATACGGTTCAAGAAATGCAATGTCATATTGTTTGTTGAAAGATGATTTCATAAGGATTTATATTACTCATACACAGATACTCATTGATACATTGACAAATGGCTGTTTTCATCTTTTTATATTCCTGATGCTACAGTAGATTACATCTTTCTTGTATATTAGTAAAATAAACGTTTTTTGCCAGCAGCTTATTTTGTTATTATGTTGTATGAACCTTATGCTCATGTTATATTTAGAATAGAGGAAAGACATAACTTTTTAATAAAGCATAAACTGGCACTGGTAGTTAATGGTCTGTAAAATAATGAGTTGCCAGGTTGAGTAAAATAGCTTTGGCTGTTGTTTATCCTTCTCCAGGACGGCTCAAAGAGGACTGCCTGACCTCTGACCTTTTGGAAAACTACCAAATGTAATCTGTCGTATGTGTCACAGGAAGGTGACTGACTGTGATTACATTTAATTACTCTTGATAGAAAAATGCTTTAAACTGGGCAATAAAGCCGAAAGGTAATAAAAAACACACTTTTAAACCGGGCTGTGTAAACTTCAGTACTCAACACTGATTACTGTGTTTCTTAAAGGTGGTCTGAATGTTTTAATTTTAAAAACAACCACCAAAACTAGTAAATTCTTACAATTAAGGGAATTTAATTGAATGTTTATAATTAACTGTAACTGCTTACACTTATTTTGTAATTGTAAAATCAATAATGCCATTATATGACATGTACTAGTGAGTAGAAAACTATGCTAAATTAACATTAGCCAACATTATAGTGACATTTCCGAGCGGATCTTTCGACGTTTAAACGACGGACAGTGAAGAAAGAGACAGAAGGAGCAGGTAAATATATTTATGTTTCAACAATTAGCTGACTTATGGCTAAATAGTTACCGAAAGAAATCCGTGTGTTGCATTAGGGTTACAGACTACATGCTGAAGCCACACAGGTGTTTTCAATGAGTGTGAGGGACTTTATGACCAGCAGGAAAGATAAGATTTATGCTTCCTCCGTCACTGAGCCATGACATTTATCGAGCACATTAAAACAAAGCTTAACTAAATGAGTTTGGTTTGATAAAGGAAAAGAAAAGCGTTAACAAACTTGTTTTTCGTAGGCTAAAATATCTCTAAACAGGTGGGTGTTTACTTTAAGGCATTCGGTGTATTATCTTTGCAGTATCTGATAAGATCTGTTTGATAAAACCCTTTTATTCAACATTTAAACTTGTATTTCATATTTATTATATTTATAGTTACGCTTGAGCCGCCTCTTCTTAGGCCCCGCCCCACCAGGAAGTGCCAACATATGCACAGCTTGCTTTCGCTTTTTGCGATGTGTGTACAGAAGACAGAGCTCGATCAACAGTGAGGGCCTGCACTCGGCTTTAACTTGGAAGGTAGGAATCGTTGTAGTGGTTAGCTCTTAGCTCTCATGATACTGTGCTGGGGCACATACGCTGTTCAAACCAACCAAAATACAAAGTGGTCCTGAAGGCAGCAGCCAGGTGCTGTACAAACTGCAGTTAACTGCTTCCTGTCTGCTCTCCTCTGGCTTTGGGACTCTGAAGGACAGTGATCAAGAATGGACAATCCAGAGAACACCTGCCTTGAAGAGATGCTGATGTGTCCAGTGTGTCAGGACATCTTTAAGGACCCTCGGCAGCTGCCCTGTGGACACAGTTTGTGTATGGGCTGTCTGGAAAACCTGATGGATCACTCCTCAGGTGTTCCCTTCCGCTGCCCAGACTGTAGGACTGATTTCGGAGGAGCCATGGGGGTACAGAAGAACTACGTGCTGGCCAGTATTGCAGAGGACTTCAGGGAGACCAGGAGGAGAAGGGTACCTGCTTGAAGAACTTCTTTTTGACTGTGATTAAGTAGTTATAAAGTGTTAAAGCTAATCCTCAAATGCAGATATATACTTAAATATCCTTTCTTTTAATTTTCTCATTTCTGATTTTTGTAAGCAGGCAGTGCAGACAAAAACAGTGTACTGTGACTTCTGCCCCGAGGGGGAAATATTGGCCATTAAAACATGTCTGAAGTGTGAGGTGTCACTATGCAAAGAGCACGTCAAGCCCCACACAGAGCTACCCGTGTTCACAGGACACCCCTTGCTCACCCCTCTGGGCGACCTCCAAGAAAGAAAATGCCCCCAGCATGAAGACAAGGTCTTGAAGTACTACTGCAACGCGTCCAGGCGCTACATCTGCAACATGTGCTCCCTGGAGAGCAAGCAGCACAGCCTGGCCACCGAGGCCTCCACTGTCCTGAGGAGACAGATGACAGTGAGTTTAAGTAACGCTTTTCTTTTTTCCCACACACCACATTACACAATCATCTCCTTTAGAAAGACGGCATAGGTAGTTACAGCTTTTTGCAGCTTTTTGTAAAACTTGTCTTTCGCCGCGCTATGAAGAAACTGGATTTTCTGGTCCCAGATAATCTGAATGAGACTTTCAGCTGCACTCCCCACATTCACTCCTTACCCACCTATAAACTTTTACAGATTCATGCTGCACTGCAAAACTCCAAATAAGCTTATTTTAATGCCTAATTGGGTTCATGAGAATTACTGGTCTGTAATTAAATACTGTTCAGTGAAACAGACCTAATGAAGATTTGTAAGGCAGAGCTATACTGTAACTGTGTGTTTATTTGACAGGAGTACATGGAACAGCAGTTCACAGTGCTCAGGGAGCAAATCAGAGAATCCACCGACTCTGTGAGGAAACTGAATGGAGACATCCAACGTGAAGTGAGCTCCATTTCCTAAATGATCAATATCTGGCATTTATAGTTTGTTTTAAACACTTTGCAGAACAAAAACAATTTTCCCTTGTGACAGAAACGGAATCCTGCCGACATGTGCCTCAACAATGTGACAGTGGTGCTGCTCTGTCTGTGGTTCATAGTTCTGTATTATGGTAAGAGGCTGATTACATGTACATGTCTTTCCATGTCTATGTGCACAAATATTAGTTCAGTGCCATCTTTGCAGGCATTCTGGCTGGGTCTTACAATTTAAAAGGAATGTTTTAGCATTAAGGTTGGATCTAGGTTTATGTTTGGTTTGAAGTTAGGGTTTTGTGACACCTGTCTTTGTTTCCAACCAGCGTACAACTACTCTGTGGAAAACCAGACGCTAACAGAAGCACTGGACAAGCAGCAGAACCGTGTGCATCACATCTATTCCACCATTGCAGGTACTAAATCAGGTCTCTGCTGTCTGCTGACATGACAACAAACTGTATAAAGCCTAATTTAAAAACATTCCTTGGAGATAATGTCACCTGGAGGAGTTCTGAAGGAGCAGATCAACCAAGACTAAAACCACTGTAGTGTGAGCAAGCAGATGCCATCATCTGGACTTAGATATTTATTATTGGCAGTCACTTGAATGGCACGCATGCCCTGGCCAAACTAGAACTATAGAAAACAAGCTGAAACATGGGAGAGTTGCCCTTTAATACAATTGACAGGGTGTCACACCATAAGGATCAAAAGAGTTCTATTATGAGGATTTGTACTGTAACTGTTGATGACATGCTCTACTTAGCCTCCTCCGGATGCCATCGACCTTTAACTTGTGTAATTCTGTTTATTTTAATGAATATGCTCCAAATAACTATTTTTAATTCCTACATAGAACTTTTGAATGATCACCCAACAAAGAGCCACAAACCATCAGAAACAGATGATAAAGGTATGAAAATTGAATCTGATGTTTGAAGAGAACTGAAGTATGTTTGTGTTGGAGAGATTGTCAAAGAGAACTGTTGTGCACAGTAAGATTGTTGACAGTATAGAAGTTGAAATCACAATTTAGCAAATTAGCCGCCAATGTGCATTAGTTTTGGTCATATTCAGCATATGAAGTTAGCATGGATCATGGAGAGCCCTGGTTATTCACATCCCTGTTGTCATGTTTTGAATATTATCCAGGTTTCTGATCATCTGCTTTGTCTATCTCAGTTGTTAAGGATGAACTGCTGCATTTACCACTCCATATTAAGCATTTCCACCTTAAGTTAGTTAAGGACGACCTAAAACTTTTAATAACTGAGATACTAGAGTACATTTAAACACAGCGATTATGTTTCTTAAAATTTCATTCTGAAAATAAGCAGACAGTAAATGACAGAAAGATCAAACTCTGTTGTGTATACAGAACAAATACTGAGCATTACCAGTTTCATGTGACACAGTGGACTTTTATGTACAACAAAACTGGATGAAAACGCATGTAGAGACATAATGTAGCATACAAATCATAAAATCAGAAAACTGGATAATATTAGTTACAGAGCAATATTCATCCAAAGTTTGCCGAACACTGCTTTCATCTCATCCCATAAATGTGTGTTCTGTCCCAGGATTTCTTGCGCTGGACCTGGACACTGTCAGCCCTTTACTGGGAGTCTCTGCTGACCTCCAGTCAGTAGAGCGAGTGAAAGCCAAGTTGGATTATCCTGACAGTAACAGCCGCTTTGATGAAGCCCCGCAGGTCCTCTCCACTCAGTGCTTCTCCTCCGGTACTCACGTTTGGGAGGTGGAGGCTGAGGGACACTGGGACATCGCGGTGTCCTACAAGAGCATCCAACGTAAGAGCAAAGACAGCAGCTTCTTTGGAAACAACACTGAGTCCTGGTGCCTAACACATGACGCCGAAGGCAAGCTGTTCGCTCAGCATAACAGAAGAAAAACAGCTCTCTCTGTAACACTGCAGAGCAGCCGAATAGCAGTGACGGTTAATTTTGAGAAGGGGAACATCACATTCTCTTCTGGGGAGTCCACCATCGCGCATCGCCTGCACGAATTCAAGGCGGAACTGACTCAGCCAGCCTGCCTGGGTTTGGGACTTTACCAAATGGAGCCTCCAAGTAGAGCCTGTGTTGTTAAAGCCTCATGATTAATCCTACATATGATCACATCAGACAGCTCAGACTGGACCCAGACTGCCTTCAGTCCAGTAGCTTGCTCTGAATGTGGACCTGACTGCATTTCTGTATAAAATGAAAATGATTTATCTCTGGTATATTTTTATATAGTGAAGTTTTTGAAGGTATGTGCAGGATGTTTGAGTCACTTTTTCCATTTGACTGTCACCTCTGGCCCTGGAAGACTGTGCTACCTTAAGTCTACATTTAAATAACTAACCTAAGTGTGGAATGATTATTATTTCAGCTTCTCTCTTCTTAGAGATAAATTAAAACAACCTGGATCTCTGTAGCTTTTGCTGAACACCAGCCAGCCACTGACAATTTACTTTATCCATCATGACACAAGTAAAACAAAGTGTATAGAATTGAAGAAGAGTGTTCAATTGTTTATGAATTCAAGTTGCGATATGCCACAGGAATGATGTTTCATATTAAAGGAAGATAGAAAAAAAAAAAAGACTCAAACATGAACAGGAAACAATTTTGCAACGGACAGTGATCTGCATCGACTGTTTTACAAAAAAGGAAGGCTACAGTTAGCCTGGATGGACAATATGCTTAGTAAAAAAAACAAACAAGGCATACAGTGATACAAATAGTTGTCTTCTCAAAGATACTTTCTCTGCTAAGTAAAGAGGAATAATGTCTCTGGTTTCTCTCACTTAAAGCAAGAGATATGACATCAAAACTTTAGAGCATGAATTTCAAAGGTAGTAAGCACTGTACAGTCAAGTCTGCAATAAAAATGTCTGCCAGAGGAAAAAAGAAGCTTTGAGAAACAGACTCATCTATTTTAGCTTTTTCCAAAAGATTTTACAATTTCTAGTGAAGAGATCTGTGTGGGCTTTAATAAAAATATCTAAGAACAGCGCTGTTGTGACATGTCGCTCCTTCTATACTTCATTGTGCTAATCTTTTCTCTAGCTGCCTTGACATCTATCGATGCCCGACTAAAATCCCAATATAAAGTCAAACGTAGCGCTACATAAACATCCACGCAGCAGACATTTCTCTAGTTACAATGCAACACCATGCTGGAATGGCTGTTCTAATTCAGTGCCGTTGTCCTGTCAGTCAACTGTCAGTGTGTACAGTACCTATACAAAACAGTGCGAGAACTACGACAGTCGGGCATCTGCAGGGAAACGCTTTGTTTCTACGTATCTGCACCCGTTCTGTAACTATTAACACTGACTCTGAGTGAAAAACTAATGTTCAGTCGATGTGATGAGTAGCAGCAGCTCGTCTTTACTTCACTGTTCCCATGGTCTGATTCCTGATGGAGCACCACGCCTTGAATACATCTCTGCAAAACAGAACATATTAATATTAAAGTTTAGAATTTTTGCGGGAAACATACACATATGCTAGTGTTGTTGTTTCAAACGTCTACACACCTGCAGTGAGTGGCCACGCATTCGTTGCTACAATACTCTTTGTCCCAGTCTTGACTGTCTACTGCTGGGTTGTTACACCCGGCCCTCACACACACACTCTTCGTAGCTCCTATATCACTGGATCCATTCACCTCCATATCATCCTGAGAAGAAGAGCAACATTAACATTAGTACTTGGTATTTTCTGTATGCAGCAGGAGATAAAATGACACCAGTGTGTATTCCTCATGGAGGAGAACATTAACACTTAACATAAACAGACATCTATATGAACAGTCTTTTTTTTTTTGTTACTTTTTAAATGTTTTACAGCTTGAAATCAGTGAATGCAAATGTAATTTTTTTACATTAACTAAGAAAAATAAAAGATTTAATGTCTTTTTCAAGTGAAATGTAAACTTTGTTAACATCAATTTTCACAGTAAGTGGTTGAGTGAACAGCAATATTTATGGTGCCAGATGTCTTAAGCGTTTGTTTACCGTGGATTTCTCTTTCCCATTCTGCTACGTATGCTTTTTAAAAAATTATCACTGAAGCCATTTTTCACATTATTGTTAGAGCCGTTCTTTTGTCTTTTATATATTTTTTGATAATTTTGATAGTTGGGAGTAACAAGCCAGCCAGGAAACAAAAAAGATTTTGACACACAACCAACGTTCTCAGATTGATCTGAACCAGACATATTGTGGTTATGTGGCATGAGATTTCCTCAAATTTACAAACTAGCCAGGTGTTTGACATTTCAGATATAATTATATGTAAAAAAAAAAAAACAGACAGACACAGTGGTACTTTCACAGTCACAGGTGATTTGCATTCAACTCTTGTTCTTAAAGTTATAAAAAAAAAAATCCGAGAGCACAGCTATGATTTAATTATGTTGCAATACAAGCTAACATCATTTAATTTGGGCAGTTTATGGATTTGGTTTCACTTTAAGGTTTCTAGATAAGCAACAAAATAATCCTAATTACATTCACTCATTCAATGCTGTTGGTTAAACTAACAAAACAGGCATAAAAAGTCCCAAATATACAGCCACTACTGTAGAAGTGAATAGGAAGAAGACATTTTAATATCTTCTGATATGTGAAGCAGAAAATAGTGATGTGTTGGTAGTTACTTGGGAAATTTAAACCCAGTTAAAATAACTGAAATATCTGAACTTGGGTAAGACAATCATACCAAGCTGACAAAAGCAAATCACAGCAATGAGTTCAGCTGAACATTTACCTCTTCTGAAGGCAGCACTTCTGTAACTTCATCCTCATCTGGATTGCTCGGCACATCAGCAGAATTCACCACCTGCACTGACACAACAGGTGCAGACTGTGCAGATGTTGTTGCAGTAGTTGATCCAGCTGCTGTAGTTGGGACAATAATTGGCAGAGCCTCTGTTCCCTGCAAGGAGGCAGGAACTATTTTTATCTGTAGTGGAGGCGGAGGTGTAGCCGTGAGGGATGCAGGGAGGCCTGCCGTGGTGCTTCCCTCTCGAGGCTTGGCCTGTAAGGGTGGAGGTGCCGGTGCCATTTGCTGGAGCCGCGGTGGAGGCGGTGCGTTCTGCATCTGCTGCAGCGGAGGCGGCTGGCGAGAGGTGCCAGACACAAGCAGCGTGGGCTGCAAAGCGCGGACACCTCCGGGCAACACTGTCACCACCTGACCTCCTGCCTGCAACATGTGCTTTGAAATTATGATCTTGGTGATGGTCTGGGACGAGGGGACTACTGCTGCTGGAGCGGAGGCTTTGTTAGCACCCGTGCGGGAACGTGTGGTCCTCTCTGGCACGTCCAGGATGATGTTAGAGGCACAGATGTTGGTGATCGTGTTCTCTTCCAGGTTGTTGTTTGCGGGGTGAGTGACCTGGTGCCCAGCAGAGGGAAGGGCTGCAGTTGTCTGGTTGACTGCAGATGGGGGTGGTGAAGGTGCGATCTCCATCTCCTCAGTAGCAGGCTAGAATACAGACAGACCAAGTTGAAATAAAATATTCTATAAGTAGTAAACTAGTTTACCTATAGTGGATAATATGGCATTACCTGTGAGAGCTGGTTGGCTCTGTAAGCTGCCAGTGCTTTCAAATACTCCTTTTTAGCTGCTTCAGTCTTTCTCTTGTACACCTATTGAAGAGAAGCACCAATGTAATTTTACCCTAAGATAAAGAATTTAAAATGATTCCATCTCAAAGTGAGAATACACAGTGTCACTATAAGCATGTGTGCATATACCTGTTTCTGTTCCTCAGCCAGGCTGTCCCACATGGAGGCCACTATCTTTGACACCTCTCCAAAAGAGGCGTTGGGGTTTTGGCCCTTAATGGCTGCCTGGGTGTCTCTGAAGAACAGGGCGTACGCTGAAACTGGCTTCTGTGGTTCATTTGGATCTTTTTTCTTCCTTCCCTTTTTTGCGCCCACTGCTGCAGTCACTGAGGCGAGCGTGGCCGGCTTCCCCCCACCCCTCCTGGCTGTAGCTGGGGAAACAGACGATAGGGGAGCCGGGTGGGAGGACATGTGGGAGAGGATGGATGAAGATGAGAGAGACATGGGGGAGTCTACCAGCACACTCCGCTGGAAAATTAGAAAGAGAGGAGAGTAGATTTTAGCTTCATGATCAAAAATACAACATAAAATCCAAAACACAATAGAAGACTGTGATGGATGAAAGCCAAATCTGATGCCACCATCCACAGGTGTAACCCCTCACCTTGAAGTCATCCATGTCCTCATCCTGCAGGGAACCAACTGGAGATGGTGTTGCTGACAAAGGCTGTTCCGGTGTCTCAGTATGATGCCTAATGTTTTCACCCCCAAGACCCATTGCCAGCTCAGACTGGTTAATTGTAGTCAGTTGACTGCTTCCCAAAAGACCATGACCAATGTCACCAAGTTGGACATCAATGGTCATGGGGGATGAACTGCTGAAACGTGAACCACTGGAATTCCCCAGTTCCTGCGGAGGGATCAGAACACAAACAGATGCTAACAACTTATCTGCATTCACAATCAACTAATATTTAATCACACCACACAGTACTCTATGTGATTGTGAGGATCGCCAGGTAAAGTACACACCAAAGCAGAGGAGCTCAGCAGGCCTCCCACTCCACCCTGGCCCATTGCCCCAAGGCTGAGCTGCTCCAGACCTTGAGATCCAGAGTTCACAAAAGTGGAAGCGAAGGAAGGGTCGTTGCTCTCCACCACCAGGTTGCTAACCAGGCTATGGGAGCCTGAAGGTACCCCGGTGCCATCTGACCCATCTGTCAACTCAAAGTGGGACACTGCATCACTGATACTCGGATCTGGATCAAGGGAGATGGGGGGGATCTCAAAGACCTCGTCTCCGAGACTGGGAGTATGGAATGTCTGCTATATGTGGGGGAAAAAAAGAAACAATAAGGGTTCAGTTTTCAGTAGAGGTCATCACAGAAACTCAGCACTGTTTTTCATGTCGTCTGAATTGACCCACTCACCTCAGCAGACAGAAAAGGGTGGCCCGCTCCACTGATGGTGAGATAACTGTCGCTGCCTTCAGAAAACTGAAACAAAGCATCAGCACATCTAGCTGTTAGCCAACTTAGATACTTCTATCAGCCAAACCTGCCCTGTGTAATTCAATACCAGTGAAAGTTAGCTTACCTTGTTTTCTTCAGAGTATCCACCATATGCCTGGGTGTCCAAAAACTCTGAATCAACATTTTGAGCGCAACCATCCGATAGATCCGAGTAAAAATTAAGGTCCATTTTGAAAATATTCGCTCTAAGAAAACTTCCACGAAGGTTGTACACCTTGTGACAAGGGGTTTCCTAGTTTCTAGCCTACCTCAGTATTGACCAAAGCTACTAGCCGCTAGCTAATCACTGCCGTTTGTTAACGTTAGCATAACGTTAAGGTCGAGGAGATGATGCTAAGCTAAGTTAGCTTAGCCACGAAACCTTGCAACGAACTGGGGCAAATGGGTGATTTAAGGCCGATAACAGAAAAATAATCACAGTATTGCAAAAATATTACGCAGCAGCGCAGCCGGGGCGCGAATTTCACTTAAGGCCTGATATAAACCCATTCATGTGCTGGAGTGATGCTAGCTAACTCCCTTCACGGTCCGAAGGAAAAAGCTAGTGTAGTGTTGGATTCAAGCTCTGTAGGAATTTTTTTATGAACACTCGAAAACCTCCCGGTGGAGTATTTTCTTAGTTAAACTTTCTGCAAACCGTTTAACTCAGCGCTTGTTTGACAAATTGAACCGAGTAGCTGCATAGGTGTTGCACTTCTCCATTTTCATTTGAATTCTGAAATGAAACTACCACAAGATGCACGTATCCTTCCCGAGTTCGAATAGATATTTTCCCTCTACACAGAGCCCTGAAGGCAACAGCGTTCCCACTCCCAAACTATAATTAGGCTTGAATAACAATATCTTTAGAGTTATTTTGTATTCCGTTTTAGGTGAATGTTGAACAATGTAAAAAGATTTAAGTATTAGATTTTTAGTGTTTTAGAAACGACTGAAAGTGATGGTCTGGTACGTGGTTGAAAAGCTTTAAAAATGTAAAAAGGTAGCAAGTCTGAGTTGCCTCCATTGTTAGAGAAGTAATCATACCTCCTCAAATTACATACTAATACTCAAAGAGGACAATCCACAGTTTTTGTTCTGTGCCAAAATATATATTTAAATATGCATCTAAAGCAAACCAAATCAAGTGGATATTTTCCAAAGTTAGCATCTTGTTTATATAAAATTCCTGTTTCAGCTTTTCCCATTGAGCTGCAGTTCTTGGAAAGTAATTTAAAAAAGTGAATTCTGAATGAATGACGGCATCAAATAAAATCTGTGTTGGTGTTCAAGTGGGAAGCTGACTACTGATTTCAGACAGACTTGAACAATTGTTTAATTAAACTCAAGTACTGAATCCACCATGTCTTTCACAATGTTGCTGACTTTCTAATTTTCCTTGAAATAGTGGCCTTCTATGAACTAAAAGCTTGTCGAGTATCAGCTGCAAATCTTTTTTTTTTTTTTTTACACTTTTAATATAGTATTTTCTACATCTTCACTAACAGAAGAAAAGTATAGCAACAGAAATGTATACAACTTCAAATACTGTGTAATATTCCAATAACATATGTCAGCTATGCCTTTTCCAAAAGATCAATAAAAAGGAATAAAAAAATAACTTAAATAAATTTGTTCTTGTATTAGGTTTATAGTAAATACCTCAAGAATGCTGTGTATGTGGACACTGCAGCACTGTAGTTCATATTAAATGGAATAATTTAAGCTCTTTTGCATGATCATCTGCTGTAACGGGACACAGCTATTAACAGTTCAGAAATGGATGAAACCAATCTTGCGTACAAACAATAAACCTTATTGCTGCTTCTGGCTTCTTGGTGAAAGTCACAATAATACACACAAACTTGCTTTCACTGTAGATTGCTGTTATTCATATCACAGATACAGTCAGATCATAAAACAAGAATAGTAACTCATTGCTGTCATTTTTGCACCATTGTACACAACTGACCAGCTCTACATTGTACAATACACCCATCCTCCTAGCACTGCTTCAGTAACTAATATGCCACTTTCCCTCTCCCTCCCTCCCTCAAACCCCCATCCCTCCCACAGAGTGAAAACGATAACAGTACATCCACAAACTGGATCCCCTATTAGTTGATAGGCTCGCCTGGACACACAGGATATGACCAAACGAGAAGGGAGGGGGGGCTGTGGAATCTGGATCCAGGCTCTGCTCATGTCCAGTTTCATGTAGCACTATAGGACCAGCATTGAGGTTCTTAGATAAGAAAAGGGATCTGTACAGCAGGGGTCCCCTTTTGGTCACGGCTGGGAATGTGATGGGAATTTATACGTTTAAATGAAGAGGAGGAGAATGAGGAGTCGTGGAGTAGGAAAGCTCAGCATTTTGCCATGTTGTCAGAGGTTAGAGAGGAGGGTTGAAGAGAGAAAGATGGAACACAACTCTCAGTGATGAAAAAGAAAACAGATGGGTGCAAACCTGCTCCTTTCATGGAAAAAAATATCTATACAAAATAAATGAATACAAGTAGAAAAAAACAGTCATCCATAATCTGATACATAATACGGTAAAAATAAACAATGAGGAATAACATGATTCACTGTTGAGAAGGGGACCAAGTCAGATGTGTTGAGGAGAGGGGTTCAGTCAATCCTCTGAGCTTGATGAGGAGTCAGAGTCCTTCTGTGCTATGATGACATCGTCCAATATTGCCCCTTGATCCGAGCTGTCATAGTCACCTTGGGAAAGGCTGTCACCGCCCTCCATTTTAACATCAAAGTCTGGACTGGTGAGGAAGTGATGCGAGGTCTCCAGGTCCTCCTCATCCATCATGTAGGCTCCATCTGACACCAGAGTCTCCTCTTCAACTCCGTCCAGCGTGGGGTCTTCTGGGGGGGACTCTGGAGTGTGGTGATGGTGGTGGTAGTGATGATGATGGCGCCTTCGACTTTTCTTGGGGATCTCAGAGTGCTCGGTCAGCAGTCGGTGAAAGAAAGTCTCGGGCAGGAAGCCCTGTGAAAGGAGTAACTGTGATTAGAAACATTAAAAAAAAAAAAAAAAAAAAAAAGAGCACAATGTTTTCACATCCCTTATCTGACACAGTTAATGGACCACAGTCATGAGTAACCATAGTTCCACAGCCCTCAACAGCCAAATTAAAACATTACAGCAGAAGAGCCAATTATGTATCTTAATACAATCCATTTGGAAAGGTCCATCCAGCAAATCACAACTACGCTTGGTTTAAATTACATTTCAAAGAGTTCTCTTCACTAAATGGGAGATCAAACAGTAATCAAATGAAAAGTAAATGTGCTTTTCCAAGTAGCAATAGGTCCATTTTCTTAATTACTTACAGAGTTACGAACGGCTTCAGACCACTCGGGTGCTACGGCGTGATCAACATTCTCTTGCAGATGCTCCCTCAGGTCTTGTAGCATCGGACAGAAAGCTGCTCCAACCTGGGGATCAGAGGACAAACATGTTTACATGAACTGTGTGTACTGGCGGATGCTACACTCCCCATCTCCACAGTACCTTTCACACACGTGTCAACTCTGGCAGCTAACATAACACATGCTTCAGTAAGAAATGGAAACAACACTATAAACAAGTGGAACTCCACAGGCAGCGAGAAATGATCTGTGTTCAAAAACAACTGACAGGTCAAGTTAAACGGAACAGCACAGCTTGCACACATAAAAATTCATTCCTGCTGGTGGAGAGAGCTGATGTGTTTTATTTTCCCCATGTGTTGAAAAATCGCAAAATTAAAGTGTGTGAATATCCTGCTCACTGGATAAAGCACAGATGTGCTTATCTTATTGTAAAAACTTATATTAGAGATTACTGATATGACTGGAGTGTTATCAGACAGAAGATCACTAATGAAGGACGGGATGTCAATACAGGCTTTAATCAGTATTTCTCATCAGTCACAGAAGGATCATGAAATAAAATTCTAGATGCCCGTTTATTTTTCTCAAACAGAAAGTAAACACAGGTCAAGTCTTATAGCCTAAAAACAAAGAAACAATGTAGCAAACTGACCTTAAAACTGTAGTTTATCACTACATTTTCAGTTTAAAATAACATACAGCCTTCACACAATCCAGCTCTGATCAGATCTCTGGAGCTAAGCGCTAACTCGAGAAGGCAGGCTTCCTTCTGGTACAATCGACATGTTCCACTAATTAGTTTTGTGAATCAAACCGTTTTTGCCACTAAACATCTGTTCATGTTCAGCTCCTTGTGCATTTTGGGTAGTTTTCAACCTCTGATGACCCATCTCACTAATGACATCTCTCACAAACTGGTCCATTGTATGAATTGTGTCTCACCTTTTTTCCAGTCCTTATGTTTATGAGTTTCACCTTCTCACTGCCCGTCAGGGCTTTATCTGCCCTCCTCCTCCTCTTCCTCTTGCTCCTATTTACAAGAAGCTGTGAGAAAAATAAAAAATAAAAAATTAATATAAACTATGTAGAAGTTTATATTAATAGTTAATATAGTTTAATAACTGACATCTTGTTTCCCTTCAACTCGAAACCCGTAAGTTCTGACTTGGATCCAGAGCACTGAATGAATTAAACCTACTTCACAACTGACATTTGTCATGAATTTACCTCGAGCATATCCCCCTCCACCTCATAATCTGGATTCTCTTTCAACCAGGTGGGAGGGTCCCTGCGCCGAGGAGTGCGCTCCAGTGAATCATTGAGTCCATCTGGGTCAGACAACTAAAAGAGAAACAGAAAAACATTACCAAACTGAATGCAAAGCAGTTTTGTTTTTGTATCTGACTCTGCTAGTGTTATAAAAGTACCTCTTGGTCCTTGTGCCTCTTGCGGCTACTCTCTCCCCCTGATCCATTGGGCAACAGGGCCTGCTTAGAGAAGGTCAGCTTCAATCCTTCCTCCTGGTAGGGTGAGAGTCAAATTTAAAAAATGAACTCCAAACCACAGTTGATTAATTGTTAATGCACTTAAATCTCAAATTCAAACAAATAAACTGATATTAATATTAAACTGACATTAATGGAAGAATTTTCACCTTAAGGAGTTTAACAGTGAACTCTCCATCCTCTCCATCTCCCCCAGGCCCACCAGACATCCCTGTGGGCTTGCGGATCATCCTTGGAAAGCCCATCTTGTCTCCTACCAGGTCAGAGCTCTGGTTAAGCTGAGCCTCAGACACATAGCGCCGCCCTGAGGGCCACTGACCCGTAAGAACCAGCGTACACAAACTGTCCAGACGGTTGATCAACACACGGTCCTGAGAAAAAGCAGGTAATTCATAACAGCAAAATAAGATTGGTTTATTCCTTCAAGAGAAATGCTTTGGAATTCATAAAGTCATTTATAATGTAACTACAAATTAGTTACCTTGGGCCAGTCAACTCTGAGGGGATCAGGTGGTGGAATGCCATCCTGAGAAGGAGTCATAGAGAGTAAACTATTGTCTTCATCCACATCACACACCTTCATACCTGCTGAGATTAAAAACAGAAACTAATTAATTTGGTTGTTTTATAGTGCAGCATTCCATATTTCTTTCTTCATCTAACCAAGTACCTCTTTCAACCTCTTCCTCACTCTCTCCGCTGTCATCGCTGCTGCCTGACCGCTCAGAGGACGATGAGCCCGAATCAGAATCTGAGTCTGAATCAGACCCTCCTTCTCCTTTCCTTCCTGCCCTCCCCCTGCTCCTCTTGAAGCTCCAGCCCTGCCCTTGCACTTTGCCATCATGGTGAGTTAAAGGTGTACTCTGCAGGTCAGTACTGATTCCACCTCCAAACAGCTGGGCATCATCATCAGCTTCCTCCTCCTTCACTCCAACCACCTTCTCAATCTTGGGTTGGCTGAGAGGCACGATGGGTGGGGCTTGTGGTGGAGGTGGAGGTGGTGGGGCCTGCTGGTTTTGGATGAATTCTTCACGTGCCTGACTGAAAGTAAACTGTGGGTCTGCAAAAATGGAGAGTTCAGTGCGGCTGACACCGTGCAGGGCAGCACCCAGCATCAGCTGACGATCGTGGTTTGGAATACTCCACCAAGCCGGCAGCTCAGAACTGGGTGGAGCCATTGGCAGACGCTCTTCAAGGGAGGGGTGGGGCAGGACTCGCTCACGGAGGCGACGCAAGAGGCTAATACGGTAAAGGGTACGAGAGGCACGCTCTTCTGTGATGGGGGCTACAGTCTGTGAAAGCTCTGATGGATCTGAGTAACAAAGTAAAAGACATTTAAAATTAAATGGTGCTTTGTTAAAAGCCTGATGTTATCACAGCAGCACAATTACTCTGCACAAACATCTCACAACAAAACATCCTGGGGTTCTCCAAACTCAAACTGATGAGACAACAGTTTGTTGTCAGTATTGTAGTATCAGTATCAAGTTTTTTTTTTTTTTTTTTTTTTTTTTTAACAGGGAGTTTTGTCTGATTGTTGGTTATATCTCAAACAAAAACTCAGTCATTCCCATTGAAACACTTGCAGGACTGTGAACCTTCACAAGCAATAGGCATGTTACAGTATGTGTATCTTATATTATATATTAAGTAGTAGTTACCGTCACTACGGCCTGGCCGCAGGTGGCACACCCTCCGGCACATGGCAACAAATGAGCGGAAGTATCGACTAAGACTCTCGTCAGTTTTTTTATCCAGACGAGCAAAAGTGCGGAAGCGGGTCCAGTCAAAATCGCCGTCGCCCCCCTCAGGAAGACCTGGTTCCTTTTTCATCGTTTCAACACCAAAAGTTGATACAACACGGTAGAAGTCACACTCCTCTCTACGTGTCCACCTAGTTGAAGGACAGAGGTCAACTGTGATTAAGTGAACACTTAAGTAGTATACTGTATGCTGATGTTTTTTTCATGTTTTCTGCAGTGTGAGCACAGAATCTTTGCAGAACACGCTAGAATACTAGTGTACCTCTGCTGGCGCTCCTGTCTGGCGATCTCCTTCAGTTTGCTGGCCTGTTCACACCGTCTGCGCCTGCGGTCACCCTTTGCCTCAGCTTCAATCTTCAGCTGCTCCTGTCTATAGCTGCGCTGGTAAGCTGTTATCAGCCGCCGCAACCGTGCTGTAAGTGATGAGCTGGAGGGCCAGTCGCACGCACCGCTTTGGCTTGATAAGCTTTCTGTAACCACTGGTCCTGACTTGTCTTCGACAGAAATCTCATCATCCACATTCATGGAGTCAGGCTGGAGAACAAAATGAATAATAAACATACATACGAGATACATTATTAAGTTGTTTCATATTTCTGCTTAGCTCCACAGTATTCATATAAACAACTGCAAAAAAATGTTTTAGTGCGCTGACTCTGATTCGTACCTCTTCAAAAAGATCCTTGTGTCTTGATGCAGGCTTGAACTCTGGGTCCTCTGAGTACTTGTCATAGTCAACTCTGCAGAGTGTAAATAAAAAGGCACAGATAAACAAAAAGAGGCAGACGTGTGTCCAGTAAAGGGACTTTCCTGGCTAGTGTGTGTCAAATATGTTTCAAAAAGCTGCATTAAAGTAGTCATAAACTCAAAATAAGTTATGATTGAAAAAGTTGACGTCACTCACTCATCACCCAGCTCAGCATCACCAGTGTGCTGCTCGGCATCAATGGCCTTATCATCAGGGCGACCAGCTCTCTCCAGGAAGCAGAGGCAGGGATCAGCACGCATGGTGGTATACATCTCATATCCTAGTAATAAAGATAGAGTCAAGGTTATCACAACAAAACAAAACAAAACAAGAAACTAATATATTCCAGATCTGAAGGAAGAAAACTACAAACAACTGAACCTCTAACTCAAAAACCAAAAGAGAATTACCATGTTTGAATACACCAGCAAGCAGTGAGCGGTCTGCTTCAGCGTCCCACCATCCTGCTGGAACCTCCTGCTGTTCCATCTCAGGCATCCAAATATCAAGATCCCTGAAAAAAGTTGCATATATTTGACTGTGTTTCAGTGTGAACTTGAAAGTAAACACATGTGTTTTGAATGTGCTTGGCTTGACAGCTGTATTAGATACCTAATGTCAGCCCCTTTCAAGACAGAGTCCGCATGTTCGCCAATCACTTCCTGTTTCAGGTAGTAGAGCATACGCACTCTCAGCAACACCCTGAGGTGGAAGAAAAGATGTTTAAATGTTGAACATGCACGACAATCCACATATATGTGCATACACAAGCGTCAACGTAGAGTAGTGGGTTTCACTGACTTGTTGCACTGGTGCTTGAGGTGTTTGCGGTAGCTGTCATCCAGCAGCAGGGTGTCAGGGTTGTACTTGCGGATCCACTCCACCTTCTGAACATCAAATGTACTCTGGGCCTTTACCCTCTTACCCTTCCTGCCTCTCGGAACAGGAATTGACAGACCTGGGTGGAGAAAAGTAAATAAAAATGTATACAAAGTCCATCTACAGACTTGTCAAAAATGCTAAATCTTTTTTTTTTTTTTTACAAACTCTCATTCATCCCGTTTTAGTTTGAAAAATGTCTTCTCTGCGTGCAGCTCCTTACCAGAGTGGTTGAGTAATGTTTGGGGTTCACGCCCGTTCTCTGGTGGTGTGATGAGCTCCCAGATAAAACTCTTGATGTTCTCATCTCCACGGTAGTGAAGCAGACAAAAGACCAGGATGACACGACAAATTGTCTCCACGTCACGTTCACTGAGGCGGCGCTTACATCTGGCGTGAGACAGGATGTCTCTCCAACGACCCCAACTAGAAATTGAGTAAGAACATGTGAAGACACAGAAGAATGATAAAGAAAATCCTTAAAAAGTTTGTATGGTACATAAAAGTTGTACATAAAGTCTACATACCCGTAGACAAGCAGGTGTTTCTCCACCCGGAAACAATCTGTGCGGCCATAACCCCCTCCACTGTGGCGGTCTGAGCGTCGGGAGGCACGGGACTGTCTTGAATTGGCAGGTGGATACTCATCGTCACTGTCTAGATCTGACAGGTCCCCCCCTTCACCTCGTAAGCTGGAGTACTGACGTGTCTGCTTACGTACTCTGGGAGTGTCAATTACAAGAGTGTTCTGTGGAGAAGACAGTTTTATTAATTTCATGTTATTCCATGTAACACACCAGAGTTATGCAAATAGATTATACATTAGGAAAATGTTACCTTAAAAAGATGTGCTGCCAAACGTGTCATGCACTTCCTGACTGTAAATTAGTTCTACACAAAAATACATCAGGTTTACCTTCCGATTGATGGAGTCCATGTCTATGTCAGCTTTCTTGGCCCATTTCTGCCAGAATTCAGGGTCATCGAGAGCAATGTCATTGCGGTTCTCAGAGGCGACAAAGCTGGCTTTTGAAAACGTAGAACCCTTGCCCTCACTCTCTATGGTGATGGTGGTTGCTCTTCGCTGAAGGATCTGATCGATGTCCTCCTCACAGAATCGACTACCCTCATCATTTTCATCCATGATGGCAGCGTAGGCTCCCTTCCTCAGCAGGTCTTCAATCTCCTTCTTGGAGAATTGCTGGATCTTTTCAAGACACAGAAACTAATTCATACAAACTGTCCGAACTGATTTAGGAAACAGAATAATGTAATACAATATATACAACTGACCAAAGCAATATAAGTGACCAACCTAAAAATAACCCAAGCAGTGTGTGTTCATGCTGCGTAGGTTTTCTTACCCCATTGACATTACTGTCTTTGTTGCCACTCATGCTCTGCAAAACAGCACGGTCCAGGCCAAGCTTTAGACTTGCTTTATCCAGCATCTCCCTCTCATAGGAGTTCCTGGTGATCAGACGGTAGACCTTGACTGCCTTAGACTGGCCAATACGATGACACCGTGCTTGGGCCTGGAATAGGGGAAAAAAAGGTCACTAGAGTGTTGTATGCAGATGTTTTGACTTTAATGTAATGTCAATATAAAATAAAATGTCTTAATGAATTTCTTATAGTCTTGCTGAACAGAGCTTTATACCAGATAGCATCACACAGTCCTGTACCTGCAAGTCATTTTGAGGATTCCAGTCAGAGTCAAATATTACACATGTGTCAGCAGCTGTGAGGTTAATACCAAGGCCGCCAGCACGTGTACATAGCAGGAAGACAAAGCGGTCCGAGTCAGGCTTGCTAAAGCGATCAATGGCAGCCTGTCGTAAGTTTCCACGCACTCGGCCATCAATTCGCTCATAAAGGTATCTGTTGAAAATAAATAAATTATACACAGACAACACAATAATTATTAAGGCAATGTAATGAGTTTTTGCTTAGATTTTATGAGTAATACACCACACTTGCCTTTGACAGATAACCACATATACTCAGACTACACTGTGACATTAACATATTAAAATACACCTTGACCCTCATACCTCTTGTTGATGAGGTAGTCCTCGAGAATATCTAAGCAGCGCACCATCTGTGAGAAGATGAGCACTTTGTGGCCACCAGCTTTGAGGCGAGGCAGCAGCTTATCCAGCAGCACCAGTTTGCCGGCCGACCGTATCAGGGCCTGCAAATGGAAGTCAGGGGCCAGTGGGTCATACACCTGCCGCAGCTCTGCCACGATCTTCTCCTCCGCACCTAGAAAAGACAGACCATTATTACCCACTGCTAGCTTTTCACAAGCTGAACTGCACCGATCTACTCTACAGCCTGTACGTCTCATGACGCATATTTACTAATTAAATGCCTCATCATTTTATAATATAATATAAAAATATATAAATCACACAACTGTATTAACAGTTCAGCTTAATGGTCTACTGTTGCTAAATGAGAAACAGTTATGATGAGGTATCTGAAATGTACTTTGCACATTAGTACAAAAATAAACACTTTTTAAATGTCTAATTTAAAAATAAGTCTTAACATTTTATTTATTTTACGCTCAGTACAACCTCATCCCATTGTCAGTAATCATAGTCAATGTCAATAAAGAGGATAAACTTAAAGTTTAACACGGATTCCAGCTGGCTAAAGTAATACTGTGATGTAATTGTGATCAATACCATTGATGAGGTAGGGGTGGTTACAGCACTTTCGTAGCTCCATCATAGTGTTGAGTAGGTTGGGGACATTACTGTTACTATTTGCCCCTAAACTAAGGAAACTGAAGTTCCTTTCCAGGATGGCTCGGTAGTACTTCTTCTGGATGTCCGTCAGCTCAACCTGAGAAGAAACAGATTTTTAAATTCAACATAGGATATTCTTGTGATTTTACTGTTTCTTTATTGTGGGATTTCTGAGTTCATACAGAAGTGACATCATTTAAACTAACCTCGATGATAGTCTCCTGTTTGGGTGCCAGGTTCTTCTCAACATCTTCCTTGAGCCTTCGTAACATCATGGGTTTCAAGATGGCCTGCAGCTTCTGAACCTGAGGGTCCCAAACAAAGCACTTGCTTAATGTTGCTGAACATTACTAGTTCCACATGTAGTCGTGTACATGTGAAACCAATGCTGAATAATGATGAGATGGGTAAGTGTCACACCTGTTCCTCTGTTTTAAGGTCTCCAAAGTCTCTGAGGAATTCAGTCTCAGAGGGGAACTGAGCAGGCTCCAGGAAATGAAGAAGACTAAAGAGTTCCTCCACAGTGTTCTGCAGAGGTGTGCCAGTCAACAACACTTTGTGTTCCTGGGAGAAACCACAGAACACATGCAAAAAGGTAGAGAGGAAGTGAAAGATGAGTAGAGAGGTGGTATAGAAAAATATAACAATAAAAGAAGGAGACAATATACAGGAAACAGGAAAGAAGAGGAAGTGGAAAATAACATAAGAAAAAGTTAAAATGAAGTCATAACATTTTTGAAGTGAATGGTAAAAACATTGTAGTCTTTTTTAACTATAGCTAGAAAGCAGCTGTGACATAACATCCGTAGTCCACTCACCAGATCCAGCATCTTCAAGCTGTCTAACAGCTTGCAGTTACGATTCTTGAGGCGATGAGCCTCATCAATGATCACACAACGCCAGGAGATCTCCCTAAGCTCAGGGCAGTCAGACAAAATCATCTCAAAGGTTGTGATGAGGGCGTCAAACTTGTATGCACCCGGGATTAAATGCTCCTGTACACAGAATGGCAATTATTTAGATATGTTTGAGATTAGAAAAATTAATCATCACCTATCGTAATCGTAAATAAATAAATACTAAATCCACCTTCTCATCCTTGCAGTACATTTCATACTGCTGGATCATCTGTCGGCTAGCCAGGCTGCCATGGTAAACTATGGCGTTCATGTTGGTCCATGTGGAAAACTCTCTCTCCCAGTTGGTGATGGTGGATAGGGGAGCAATGACCAAAAAGGGGCCCTGGACGCCTGCTGCATATACCTCTGACAGCAGAGCAATGGACTGGATGGTCTTTCCTAGACCCATCTCATCTGCCAGGATACAGTTCTGCCTGAGAAACAAGTAACAGGGAGTGTGAATATAGAAGTACTGGGGTATTGAAGAAGCAATTAACAAATCATAATGTATGTACTATTTAATGGCATTGGTACTTGCTTTAGGTTCTGAAAACATTCTTCTTGAGTCAAGATAGTTCACTTGTTCAGTTAGTTCAGTTAGAAGACACAATGCATACTTCATGTGGTGGCAAAGGTAGTTTGCACTGTGATAAATACCTGTTGTACCAGTTGAAGAGCAGCCAGTTGACTCCTTCCAGCTGGTACTCTCTGAGGATGTTGCCATTCTTGTACTCTCTGGTCTCGTCCAACTTCTTCCATGAACTGGCTGGAGGTCGGGACTGAGGAGAGAGAAAGAAAATTAATTAAAACAATAGAAGGCCCAATTCTTCCACTGTTGTGACATAGTGGCTTCAGGCAGTATTCAGACCTCTACACCTTTCACTGCCTTTATAGTGCCATTGTATTGTGGATTTATTTTAGAATGGATAAAGCAAAGCCTGTCTGACATGGCAAACAGGAGAGCATAAGAGCATGAGAAAAACAAAAATTACATCTACAAATTTTGACAAAGTTATCTGTTCAAATGGAAGAGTTTTCGTGACATTAATGAAGTTGTCTCTGACCACCGCATCTCGTAGTTTTGACTGCATTTCGCTCCTGTTGGACAGATCATAAAAACAATATGATGAACTGTGACAGTGAAGGAGATGGCACAGCTACATGTGAACAGGAAACACTGTGGTCACATGGCTCATGTCCCTCTTATCTTTCTGGGAGAATGCAGCTACTTAAAACCAAGTCAAACCATTGGCTTTGGTTAAAATAGAAGTCGATACTATAATAAACTGCTTATTCAAAAAAACTTTTCCATTATAATTGTAGCACCCTGTATTTATTTCCTACTTAAGGTCTTAATGTACATTTAAAACAGATTCTGACTATGTGAGGCCTCACCACTCTCTTCAAGCGAGGTTGTCGGTTTTGGATTTTGCCAAACTCTTCAACTTTGCCCTCGTCCACATCCTCCTTCAGCTCCCAAGTGGCGTCTTCATAAGGCAGAGAGCACCACTTTACCAAGTAGTAGATAACGGGCTAGAAAAAAAACATTAAAAGCACATATATAACTATTGTGAAAATGATGCTTAAAAAAGAAAAGAAGATGGAAACAAAATATAACAGTTTGACTACATAATCCAGAGAGGAACAGCTGATCTTTTTTGTTCAGCCGTAAAGGTGATTTCTGGACCAGGTCTCATCTCTCACCTCGCCATTGTCCTTGTCCACACTATGAGATACATCCAGGATCCTGTCCACCTCCACATAGTCTGGGTTAAAAGGCTCCTCTTCCTGAAGAGAACCACACGGTCAGAGACAGCAGAAATATGTACACATTTATATTGCAAGCTGCTAAACTACACCTTAAAATAAGAGGTTTCAGCATGTTTCTCACCTCCTGGAAGATGTGTCTCATCTGCGCGTGTTTTGTCTTGAACCTCTTAATCTTTTGATGGATCCTCTTATCCTTCTCCAGCTGCTCCAACGTGGCCCACTCACAGTGCAGGTAAGAACTGAGGAGAACAAATTCGGTTTTATTCATTTGGATGACTCTTTAATATATCAATATGATGCCATGGTTAAAGTTATTTACTGAGGTACTTACTAGTTCTTGTATTTTACAAAGAACTCCTCAATATTAGTGTACTGGCCCTGGGACACCTTTAAGAGAAGAACAGGTTTTTAGTATATGATTTACATATATATACATATTTTAAACTGCTAGACAAAATGTATTAAAACATACTTCTTTCTTGGTTATCCTCATAGATAGTACTTTATCTACAATGGCAGCATCTTCCTCACTTGGGTTTTCCTGTAAAAAAAAAAAAAAAAATTTAAAACAGACAATAAGATTCCAACACTGTAAAAATACATTTTATCACATATCACCAAACAACCTGTTGTAAACAATAACCACCTCATTCAAGTACTTTTGCGAGCCCTTAACTTTGTTACAAGATTTTACTATATTTCGACACTAACCACAAAAAACTGCATGCTGGGCAGTCCGTCACCATCCAGCTCCAGTTCCTGTTTAAGCTGCGCTGCTGTCCCACCACTGATGGAGGCTACAGCTGCTGCCGTTGTAGTAACATCTACATCTTCCTGCTCATCTTCATCATCTGTTATCTTGATATCCAGGTCCTCTGTGTACTTCTTTCTCTTTACCACACGATTGGAACGCCTCTTCTGGGCAGAGAAAAATTGCTGTAAATTCACTGGTCGATGAAAATCTTCTCAGTTAATGTTCAAGCAGACCTACTTAAAACTTTGCACTCTTCACATACAATGAGATAAGCAGACACAATTAGATGTTTCACTTTAACCAAGTGCAGTTTTTCTGATGTCTGTGTCTGTAAAGGAGGTGTCTGTTTCATGCATGTCTGATAAAACAGGCATGTATTTCTTTTTAATAAATCTCACTTTGCACAGAAGCTGCTTAACAGGTTGCATTTTGCTTGTTCTTCAGGAGCATTACTCCTGCCAAAGTGAAGGTAACATTGTGTCTGTTTTCATCATGTGTAGACAACTGTTAACTATAATATCACAATTCTGGGCAAACTGCGTGACCATGTTAGGTTTGGTACCATAATCATCTCATCCTCCAGAGCAGCAGGAGAGGCAGGACTCAACTCCCCATCAGAGTGGTCTGAAGACATATTTCTCTTTCTTTTTTTGGCTCCCACTAGAGTAATAGTGCTGCAGGAGAGTGGGGGAAACACAAAGACAGATAAAGTACATAGCAAAAGACTGAAACAAATAAATCTCTCTCTATCTCCAATAACTTACATTAATAACATTCTCACATACTCTCAAAATATATATGCTTACTTTGTCTTAGTTTTGCTTTTGCTCTTGTTCCCAGTCCCAGGTATCACTGTTCCTCCGGCTACTCCAGTTGGTGTCTTCACTTTGCTCTTTTTGTCGGCCCCTCCAGTGGTTTTCGGCATTGTTCCTCCAGTGACAGGACTCTTCTTCTTGCTCCCTCCACCACTGGTCTTTTTCTTATTTGCAGACACCACAGTCACTGTGCCTGCCGACTCAGGAGAGCTCTGTGTGGTTGGAAGCTCGTCCTGATTTAAGACTCTGGGCAGGTTCTTCTCACCCCGTGCTTTAGCCCGGGCTATAGCTTCAGCCACAATACGGTTCGCCTTCTCTTGCTTGCACAGGATCTCTACTCGTCGGACAGAGGAAGGCTCACCAGAGGCCTTGGTGATGCGGATGGCCTGGGATGGAGTAGTGGTGGTAGTGGAGGGGCCTGCAGTCGATGAGTTGATGACCTTCACCACAGAGACAGTGCCACCAGCTGAGGATGCTGAGCTTGTCTGTTTGCAGAATAATGTTTAAGAGTGCATCAAACAATTAGAATTCCTTTCAACATTTCACAAGAAATCTCTAATGACCCCAAAAAAAGATATAGATGGATAATAAAAAATATATTCATTGATTGTAATGTACCTGTGGCTGCAGAAGCATTTTGAGCGGCACTGCAACTCTTTGGCCTCCTTGGCCCTGGGATATCTGCAACACCTGTGGACTGCCAGTATTTCCTGCTCCTGAAACTAGCTGGTACTGTGAGAATGTTAGGACACAAAACATTATCCACATGAATAATGAATCTGACTATACCACTAGATACACTATTAAATATTATTTAACAAGGACACATGGAGACTGATATGAATAATGTCTTTATCTTAAAATTATTGTAAAGTTTGCATCTAAATAGCTACAATGTGTCAATATAAAGAGTTATACAAAAAATGTCTTTATATGGCTAGTAAACATGTCCAATAGATTCTAATTAGCAAGGCCTGCGTGGTGATTTTCATTATTCTCCAATTTCTCCTACATATGTACACACGAATTTTGAGTATCCATTTCTGAACCAGGCGGAACCAACTGCTTTACCTCATTACAAAAGTTATCGGACTAAAACATTTGTGACATTTTGCTACTCTGTTGTGAGAGATGAAGACATCTGACCAAACAAACATGTTACAGAGGGTAAGATTTCAAAATGTAATATTTTCAACAGTTTACATCTGGGGAATGGTTAACAACTCAACTTCATACAACCAGATGGAAACTTCTGTTTCTATTAATGTCAGTAACATTCAACACATTCAAGTCTTTCTTTCACTTTTTTACCAGTAGAGAATAGCTGGCCATCTCGCGAAAGAACCTCTTCACAAAACAGAACCTAATAGGTAAAATTAATTGGCCACAAGAAAGAATGAAAAGAATACAGGTGATAGGATGTACTGTTAAACAAAGATTCAACAACGCCTCTTTCTTTCTTACCTTAACTCCTCCCTGCTGGTTAGGCTGCTGCTGCACCTGCAGTTGAATAGTGAGGACTTTGGGCTGCCCTCCAGCCTGGCCTGCAGCTCGAGCTTGGGTCAGCGCAGCTAGCTGGCTTCCCTGCAGCACCAGTTTGCCACCAGGAAGCTGACCCAGCACTAGTCTTGCAGGAGCCTGCGGCTGCGGCTGTTGTACCCCCTGAGCTGTCTGAACCTGCTGAACCTGTGTGACTTGCTGCTGGGCTGTAACAGCTTGACCCGCTGATGTGGCAGTGCCACCCTGAGTGGGCTGCTGGAGAACCAGGGTGATCCGCTTTGCTTCACCGCCCTAGAATTAGATATAGAGAAAGACTCATTTTGACAGTGAGGAAAACATTGACCTTAATATACACCTTGTGAAACTCAGCACTGACCCTGAAACCAACCAATTAACCACCCAGCATCACCTTCTGCAGAGCAGCTGTCAGGTTGAAAGCTTGTTGTACATGGAGTTTGAATAAGTGGTACTTACCTGCGTCTGAGCCTGCATGGCTGGCTGAAGCTGCACCTGGCCCTGAGCCTGCACCTGGATCTGAGCTGCTTGACCTTGCGGCTGGATCTGGATCTGAGCAGCTTGCCCTTGGGGCTGCACCTGAATCTGGGGAGCGTGGGCTTGTGGCTGGACTTGGACTTGAGTCTGGCCTTGAGAAATTTGTGCTTGGGCTGGGATTTGCACCTGAACCGGCTGGCCTTGTGTCTGCTGAACCTGCTGTGGTACAGAAGTGAGCAGCACCTGTTTCACTGGCCCATTGGGAGACTGTAGCAACCTCTGCACCCCTGCAGCACCCACCTTGACTTGAGCTTGTCCTGGGCTCGCCTGGTTCAAGACTGTTCCCCCCTGCAGTATAGACATGCCAGGTTTGAGAGGAGTGCCAGACAACACACGGATAACCTTTCCACCAGTCTGGCCTGCAGCTCCTGATACAGTTTGCAGGACCTGGGCCTGACCCTGGGGTCCTTTGAGAATGACAATTTTACCACCGGCCTGCTGTGTGATGGCAGCCAACTGCTGGGGAGTGAGCTGGTGAGTTATCTGTGTAAGCTGTGGTGTTGTGGTTGTGGTGGAGGTCGGGGCGTGGGAAACACTCAGAGGTGAGCTTAGCAGGACAGTGCTACTGGTGGCCCCGCTGGTGTTGCTGGCAATCGGTATGGTGGTTTGGATCTGAGGTACTGTATCAACAGGAACTGTGGCTACAGTGGAAGCTGCAGCTATGGAAATAGTCTGAGCAGTCGCAACTGGAACCGACTGCTGTGTGAGGACCTGAATGGCAGGGTCTGAGATGGAGGGGGCTGCTACTGGAACACAGAGGCCTGCATCAACTGCGAGCTCGGGAGTGGGTTCCGGCTCAGCTGGTGGGTCCACCTGGCCCAATGCCAGTTTGAGGGCCTCCTCCACAGGGTCTGAGGAGCCCTGAGAGAAGGAGTCATCTGGTAGGGCGTCCAGGTTAAACAGGGGCGTGTCCTCAAAGAGGTCCATGATGGGATCTGCCATCTTGCCCACTCCACACAGGGAGATGGGCACAACGTTAAAAAGACTCAGACGGGTAAGCTAAACAGTCGTCATCCAGTTCTTCTCAACTATTAAGTAAACAGCTGGAAAGAGAGAAGAGACACTGGTGTTAAGAAAACACAGTTTCATGACTTTGGCATTAGTTAAACAATTGCAGCACCGCTTACTACTAATAACGAGCCTGTTTTAGACCTATATACATGACAAGTTCACTGAAACCACAACAATAGTTGAAATTTGAAGTCATCAGTTGTCTGGAAACAGCAAGGAGCAGAGATCAGGTTTGTCCCTGTGTGGCAAACTGCAATCATGTAACCTCTGGTCCATGTTTCCTTCTCAACTTTTAGTTTAGCTTTTCTGTACCATTATTGCATATCCCTGTCACAATATAATTTATTTAAGTTGGGTTCCTAATGAACAGAAGTAATGTATATTGTTTACTCAAATCATAGATAAACATAATCAACATACCTATTTTTACCCTCCTAAGAGAGCTGTGACTGGTATTACCAAGCTACCTAGCATCACACACAATAACTAATTGAATAGCTACAAAAAAATCAATGCTATATACAATACGCCAGTTAAATAATTACTACTAATATATTTTAAATATGTGATTGGATTTGGTTTGTATATAACATCTAAGTTCACTCGTGGCCACGTCGTCCAGAAATGATTAGCAATGTGCTATAAAGGGTTTCGAAAAAGCATAAAAATATGCTGTTTCAATAGTAATAACAGTGCTAAACTTCCCAGGGAATATCCAGTGAATATGAACAGTTGGAAGTGGGGTCAGACGAGGAGGATAGTGATGCTGGAGGGACAGGATGCTTCCCTCTCTGGTCGTATTGCAGTCTTTCTCACAAACCCGTCGGCTAGCATTAGCTTGTATCGCGACCAATATGTGCCTGTTACAAAAGCGTGTCCACGCCGAAAACACACTAAACCTCATGAGCGCACTGTAAGGTATGTTTGGACACGTTAGTTCGCTTCTCTGTAATTTACTACTAACGACTCAGTCTACCGGACCCCTTCAATCTCATCAACAAACCGGACCAAACCAAAGCAACGTGCCACAATAACCATTGCCCGTCAACGTTCAGACACGGGTTAGGCCGCAATACTGTTTCAGTTGGTCTGCGTCTATTTTTCGCCCAAAATACCTGAAAATAACCATCATATCCACTGCCCTAACTCTCACAGTAATAATTTCGGGGTGCTAAATTTACCTTTGCGTCGACACACATGGCTTTCTCCGTCTCACAACACTGTACGATTACAGGAAACGGCCAGGGGAAGAGCAGGAACTAACATACTTGCCAGAGAAAGCGTAGACAGCGTACCCCTCGGATGCTATCCCACGACTATTGGTCGCTTTTCTTCCGAGCCGGCAGCATACGCCAATTGCATTGGCTGAACCCGCTGTCGGTCATAAGTACGACCGCTTCTGGGTGGGACGATAGCCATAGTTAGTGTGAGAAAACAATAAATGCGGCCTAGCTGGGATCATTTGACAGTGTGATCTTCAACATCGCTGTTTTACTGCCGTAGATTCTCTTATTGGGAACCGCGGGTCTTTCAGAGCCAACTGGGGGGGAAATACGCGGTGTTTTAAAAAAATCTCAAAGGGTTAATGGAGCGCCCATCCCAACAGGCCTGTTTGTGAATGACATACCCTCAGTTGTTTCTGCGTTTTATTACATTGGCCACAGCTCAGGAATCAGCCTACATAAATAAATGAATGGAAAAATCTTGTAATATAGTTTTCATATATTGTAGAAGTAATAATGCACACAGACCCAATGCACACTGACAGATTTTTGTATTTTATTATTACATTTAGGATATTTTTAACAGCTTTCTTCCAGCTACCGATGTAATGACTTCTGTGCTCCCAGGAGTGACTGTAACTTGGGTTGTGGCGCCCTCTAGTGCCAATAATACATCATTAATAGCTATTGTGGCTGAGTTGTAGTTGTTATATTAAACATGATTACACTAACCCTTACTTACATTGTGCATACCCCCAGATTGTTGTGTGGTCTGCTTTAACACAGTTTAGGAGTATGCACCACAATAATTCAAGTCTAAAAAATAGAACACGATAATAGGCTCTATCATGTCAAATGGGTTTAGTGGAGCTAATTTCCAAACATAGAACAATTGTGAACATAACCACACGCGCACAAAAAAAGCAAACTGGAAGATAAGGGCTCCTTTTCTGCACAGGAACTAAGGTAATTATGGGCAGCAAAGCGTACAGTATATTCACAAAGTCTCCTAGATAATGCCACCAAAGCTTCTACACTCCGTGCATTAATGTGACACCATGAATTAAAGTCAGGGATCTCCATTTTCAGCAATACTTACTTATCCATTCTAAAATCTTAAAAGCATGGAACAGAGATAGAACAGAGAGAGAGAGAGAGAGAGAGAGAGAGAAAGATGGTGGTCATGAACCAGGCAAGCATAAGTGACTACATGTGACAGCGCACCACACTTTATCCATGGCAGGCCCGCAGAGATGAGCCTGCCTGCTCGCCAAAGCCTCCATCTGTCTGTGGCCCTGCGAGGAGTATCCGCTATTCACCACACTTACACTCTGCCCCATGCTGGTCTGCTCTGTCCACGCCAACGCCAACTCTGCTGGTGAGAGCTATATTTACAAACAGCTGCCGTGGCACTGGGTAGACTACCATGAGAGGGAGGAGAAGTACTGTTTTGCATGAGCAGAATAAACAGTCACAGACCTGGCATTAAACAGGAAACTGGTAATGGAATAATCAATGCACAGTGCTCAGTCAACTTTAAATAATTTTATTTTGATATGTCTCCTCAATAGAAATTTCTGTGTAAATTTGCATTTACATTAAAGGAGGCTAGCACACATCAGTATCAGTCAAACAACACAGCAGAGTAAAGGGCGGGTTCGGCAAATTTCTAAGGTGTATATGCCATGTGGAGCTCAGAAGTGTTTCAAACATTTTTGAATGAGAACTCAAAAAGACAAAGGCTTTCACATAGTCTTAGCACAGAAGCCCACATTGCACGTGGCTATTTTATAATTTTCTCACAATTAAAATATCTATTAAACAAACCCATCAAATATTTATAGACACAAATAGAGCAAGTTAAATCCACAGACAAACCTCTTTACTCCACAGCTCCATAGCTATTCTCTCAGTTGAAAATTATTATTTAATGTGCACAATTTTCTCTGCATTATGGCATAAAGTACATCCTTTCATGCGCTTCTTAAAGAGTTACAGATTATAACCTCTTCCTGAATCCTGCTCCTCGCCCGCCTTCTTCACAAGGGAAAGACCAGGAACCCGGAGAATGTGGAATACTTCCAGCCTCCCATCAGGTTGCCTCGCTCCAGTCTGAGGTAGGCCTTGTCCCCCTTCTCCATGATCACCAGGCCGGCGTTGGTTGCAGCTTCTCTGGTCACATCCTGGTCTCCAGCAAAGGCTGATATCATCGGCCAACCATTCACCATCAGGCTGACCTAAGGCAGAAGAAGCAAAGTGATCATATGGTGCATGTTGCTCCTTTGCAATGCTGGCTACAACTGTCAAAACTGAATAATAATACCTGAATAGTTTGTCTATTGTAGGCCTTAACAACATGGAAGTTGAAGCTGTACACCCCTCTTCGTGGCGCCAGGAAGACACTGCTCTCTTGGTCAAAATGAGTGCCCACATTCACCAAGATCTGATCCAAAAGACAAGATAATGTGAGAATATACAAGTCAAAATCCTAATTATATTAATCATATGTGCATCTGATTAGCAGAAAACTTCTGTTCTACACAGTACTTTAAATACAACTGTGTGGGAAAACTGATCAAGAATCAAATTTGATTTAAACAGTCACACACTCACATTATCAAAGTAGATGATCATGGTGCGGTTGCTCATGTCTGTAGGTTCGTGGTTGGTCTGGCGGCTGACAGAGAAGGCCACTCGGCCGGAGCCGGAGCGCACAGACATGCCCAGGGCGTTACCGGCGGGCTCAGATGAAGGAGTGGAGTCGCATACGACCAAGCATTTCCCCTCAAGGATGATGGGTTCTGTGTCATTCTGGCCCCTGGACCCCAAAGGTCCCCATAACAGAAGCACACCCAGCAATATTGGGAGGTCAAAGGGGACTGACCTGAGATGCATGACCTGGATGAACCTGGTAATGTTTAGTTAAATAGCTCTGATTTATTCAGTTAGGAGAAGCGTCACTTTGGACAAATAAGCATGCTATGGTGAGAAAGATGCTCCTTTTTCCAGGTCTCAGAGATGGATTAATATAGAAGGTGGAAGAAAACCTGTTTTAATATGAACTTTTTTGCAGCAGTAAAGTGTTTTAAAAACAGCAGATAGATCTCTAAATTAAAGTGTACCAAAACATTTCTCACAATAGTTCACTGGCCATAGCTGTCAAACATATCCTTTGTGTTTTTCTTGCTGACTTGCTTGTTTGCCCCACAATTCTCCAAACTCTCCACTATCCTACGTGCTGTGTCAATAGGTGCCAGAATGACAGTCACAAAAGAAAAAAAAAAACAAAAAAAAGACCTCTTGATACTTTTAAGTTGATTTCGTCAGCAAGAAATGAGACAAGCAGGCAGAAGAGAAGTAGCTGGGGACAGGGAGAGAAAAGGGTTGAAGAGACAAAGGTACACAAGAGTGAGTGAAGATCCAAGCTCCCGCTTTAAATGGTGGAGATGAGGGGGATGTCAAAGATGCTGAGGAAAAAAAATAGATGAGGTAAGATTCTGGAGAGGTGACAGGGGAAGGATGTAGGACCCAGAAGGGAGTGAGAAAGAGATAGGGAGTGGGGGAACAACTCCACTGAGTGACCATCTGTCTTTCCCATGCAAACACCCCCCCCCCCCCCCCCCCCCCCCCACCACCCCTCCATCACAGCGTTGCTCCACACGCATTTCGCGCACACACTTGTTTTCTCACTTGTGGTTTTGTTTCACACTCAACACATGCACACACAAGAGCTATACATAACAAAATCTCACTTTTAGTCCGTCTCCAAGTTCAACAGTCTTTGTTTTGTCCTTTGTCTCATAGCTATCAAATGTTTTGTTTTTGTTTTTTTTACCTTTTTTAACATTTAAAAATTTCAATAAAGTTATTGTTATTTATTAGCAACAGAATGTTTCAGTCATGACATTAATTAAACTTAATTAATCCCTTAGACAAACAAGTGCAATACAATCTGTTGTTAAATGTAAAATCAGTTTTTATGTGATCTGACCACTATTTGACCTGCACAGTACAATTTCAGTATTTGAAGTGAAGAAAAAATATAAATTATCACCTGTTTCCATCCGAACAATCTTCCATATCAGGTGAAAATGGGTTTCCTCCCAGCTGTAGTAATGTGATATGGTCAAAAATCCTTGTTCTCTTGCTCCTCTATCACATTATTTCACAGCCCCGCAGTCAGTCTGAGCGTAACCAAGCCAGAGCGTGCTCTGATCCCTCCGTCTCTCTCTATCTCCCACAACGTCTTTCTCTCTCTCCCTCTCCCTCTCCACCACCCCCTTTTCCGTCTGCTTCTTTCTCACCCTCTATATTTCATCCACCCACTCACCTTTACAGCCAAATAAAGAAAATGTGAAAATAATTGGGCATCTAAGATGCTTCAAAGAGAAAACGCCGGCGAGTGAGTGGCAGTTGTTTTCCCTTTTTTCCTTTAATATCCAATCAAATCAGCCATCCCACCAAGCTGAGTTAAAAAGGATCAGGGTTGCTTATGCGCCATCATATGAATAAAAACATTTCCAACTACAGCGCCAATGCTTTGTGAAGATAGGTAACTTCCCCTATCAAACACCTCAGCAGCTGCAAGCCTGGTTTATACATTCATTACCTGTCGTTTTCTCCCTGCCTGTATTAGTGAGGCTTGAGTTAATATTAGAAACGCATTACAATACAGTTCAGTTCAACAGCACCATGACTGTTAAATGACCATAAAGATAAAACAATAATGCATTGTAACAATTTCAACAAAGAAATGAACACTACAACCTTCATGAATGCAGGATTTATTTGAGGGTTTAGAATCACACTGGTTCTAACAATTTGGCAACTGGCCATATTATTTTGTGGCCAGTCACCTGCATTTTTGATTCACTGTGGAATAAAGAGCGCATACAGGTCTTGAAAGCCTATTTATGTCCTTTTTCCAATGAGCTTTTCCATTTGCTTGCACATTATATTCATCAATGCTCCATCCTCACTGTTCTCTGGAGATAAAGCAAACGTTTGTGACATTCCACATGTCATGTGGAAAAGAAATAAACACTTTATCTTGAGAAGGGCTTGGTCTAAATCACACCTGGTCCTCTGGTCTGCTTCCTTCCTCTCAAACCTTGACAATAGAGATGCGACTGTTGAGCTCAGCTTTGTAGAGTCCGAAGCCCAAGCATACGGCCTCAGTGAACGTGGTAGAGAAAGTGTGGACATGGGTCAGACTGTTAGATTGTCCCACTTCAGAGAAAGTAATGGTGCCTGCTCCATAGTCCAGAGCGACGGCAACTCGATTGCCAGTCATTTGGTAGGTGAGACGGGTCTTTCTGCGGTTGTGCCAGGCAGCCAGCTTCCTGTCATGCTGTTGCGTCACGCTCCATGACACCTGCAAGATTTAACACAGATACTTTAATAAAGGATCAACAATAGGTGCAATTGAATTAAATGTTAATGTGCTACATGCAGCATTTCAACATCAATATATCAATACAATCTGTCTGTTGCTGCCACCACAGGTATGAATTTGAAGGAAATATATTGAGTTGCTTTATGGCACAGGGGAGTAAAATATGAAGAATTTGTGGTTATAATCTATTAACAAACCCAACTAGGTAGCACAGATACCTTGTTGTTCCCAAAGGCATTGCCCTCTTTCCCCTTCCGTCCAATACTTCTATAGCAGACACCGATATCCCAGAATCCCTCAGCCTCCAGCTCCCAGTAATGAGTCCCAGAAGAGAAGGTCTGGACAGTGAGAACCTGCGGCCAGTGGTCGAAACGTTCGGGGTGAGCAGCGCAGGGCAGGCGGTTTTTAAAACGCATCGCCGAGCGAAGGTCATCAGAGATGCTCAAGAGAGGATGGGCAGTGTTGGTGTCCAGAGTCAAAGGACTGGTCACTATTGGAGAGGCAAATAAAATATTTTTTCATTTTCTTTTTATTTATTTTTTTGTTCTTGTTGCTTGAATTACACTACAATGTGTGATGGTTAAGAATCTACAGTGTGGCTCTGCCCTTAGCTTTTCATGAACTCAGGTATATTTCCGGGTGAGGTCCATGTATTGTTAAAATGCAACCATCCATGTACAACCCCACTGTTGTCATTCATATGTAGAATCAAAACTACTTGTAGTACTTTTTTACACATGAAATCAGAAAAAGAAAGACATACAAATAAAGATTAAATGAAGTCTCATCCTTGAAGAGACTGTGGCTAAGTAGAAAACAGTGTCATCCATGTGCCACTCACAGAGCTCCCTCTTGAGTTCACTGAGGCAGCGTAGGGTAGCGGTGATGAACTCTCGATACTTGCTCTCTATGTCCTCCAAGATGTGCTTCCTGTCAAGACTGATGGCATCAGGGGTGAAAAGTGGGCTGTTCAGGTCAGCTAGTAACCTGAAAGGGAAGACATGCACTGCACTGATCCTTTCTGTTCTTTACTCTCTTTCTTTACATACTCATATCTACACATTTTAGGATGTAACTTGTGACACAGCATCACTGATTCATTTACTTACTTTGTGTCATCTGACTGAAAGGCCTGAGGAAAGAAGAGTCAAAGACAGCTGAGATCAAATATGAATATATGAATACTACGATCCCTGCAGCCATGTGAACGCAGCAGGATATTTACAGTACGTTGATGAATCTGTAGGCTTTTATTTGAGACACATCAGAGTCCACATCCTCCAATTTACATTCCAACATAGCCTCCACTTTGCCCTGCTGTAACTACCTGTACCAAAGCACTACTCTTCACCCTGTTACTATTCAGTTTCTTTGTATTGATGTTATTTTGTGTTTGCGTTGGTGTGGATCATTTCCGAATGTGGTTCCTTTCTTTTCTTTTGAGCTGGGAGCAGCTATAATGAGGCAAAGCAACTTCTGTCTTGTAATCTTCAATCTTCAGAATCAACAGAAACTAAATTGTGATTATCTTATAAATATTATATACTGTATAATACACTGATAATACCCAGCAGAGTGTTTGTTCAGCACCCAGATTACCCAGATTAGCAGAAAGGGGTCCGTCTGTGCCAGCAGTGAGGCCAGATATTGCTGGATGTTTAGGGTCTGGCTCATATCATCCCTCACTCTGGAACAGTCCTCATGCACGCGATCAATGATTTGCTGTCTCTCCCTCTTGGTGATCTCCCTCAGGGCCACCACCAGCTTCTTCACCTGGACCTGCAGGTCTGTGCCAAGCCGCTCCACCTGGTTGTCATTATTTTTTAGAGACTCCTACAATGAGAAAATTAGTGGATCCATTTGAATCAAATCATCAATGGAACTAGGCCAGTTTTTCAGGCCAGACTAGGTCAGTCTTAAATAAGAAGGATTTCATTTTGGGATCCCTTAAAGGTCAGAAAATGGCTTATATATAGAGAGAGAGTAATTAGGTTGCTTTTTCTTTGCACTGATTTACTCACAGCCATAGTGAAATCAATGTTCTCGTGCTCTTTGAGGATTCGCTCTCCATCTTTCAGCTTCTCCTCTGCTTTTCTGAGCAGCGTCTTGAGGATGACCTGTGCAGTCACACGTTCAGCAAGAACACTCAAAACCCTGCAAATACAAGACACACGTAAAACCCCAAATACACACATTATAGTTTCCCAGCTCACCTTCAGATCCTCCTCCACTTGTCTCAGTGCTTTCACTTTGTGCTGAACATGGCTTCCTTCCAGCAGACAGTCACTGCACACGTACACCCTCTCATCGGCACAGTAGTAGCGGAATATTTCTGTGTGTGTCGGGCACCGTCGCTGGGAGATGTCCCCCAGCGGCTCCACCAACTGGTGGGTGCTGAACGCCGGCCTCTCCAGATGGGGCTGAAGGTGTTTGGGACACAGTGACACTTCGCACCTCAGGCAGGTTTTGACAGCCAATGGCAGCTCCTCTTCCTCTGCATCAGGGGGGCAGCAGTCACACAACACCTCACCGTGCTCCTCTTGACATTGTGGGCAGGTAAAGCGAGCACCGCCCCCGTGGCCACTCCAGGCCTCGCGGATGCAGGTGGGGCAGAAGCTGTGACCACAGGGCAGCGGGTGGGCTTTGCTGAAAATGTCTCGACATACTGAGCAGGTCAGCTCCTCCTCCAGGGATGCCATAGTAGTAGCGGTAAAGGGACCTTGATGTGTTTGTGTGTGAACGGGGCTACTAACTAAACAGTGGAGTTAGAGAGAGAAATCAGCAAATGAGAAAATCATCATCATGTTATTATCTTGATTTGCACAAGTCACACGCGGCTGTTACAGAAACACTAATGCCCAGGCAGGGTATGAGACACAGTTGGTTCAGATCTGGTAGAAAGTGGGAAGTTGTTTCACTCCAACTGTGTACTCAGACCAGTAATCCTGTCTACTGGGCGTTTGCCTGCTGTGCTCTACGAATAGAGTACTTAACAATGTAGCCAGAGTGGATAAAAATAACAGAAACACCTCATGTTCACATGTGAGGGAGCTCAGGCACTTTGATTACAATTTTTTTTTACATGTAACCATTTATTAAACCATTTTCAGGAGTAGTAAATACAGGTTATCACAGTAAGTGTGAATTGGTTGTAACACTGACCCTAGATTTAATCTGTTGAGGGATCAGGAGATCATCCCTGACAGCTTGTTTGCCTGATTTACTCTACATGTGCTCTGCTTTTAGACATGCAATACCTCAAAGACTCGTACGTGGTTATCTCAAGCGAATTTTAAATAAATATCTACAACAAAAGTGGTATTTCCTACCTGTTGGTGTCCGGCTGTTTGCAGACTGCAGCCATTAGTAAGCGAGTGAGCTGTGTTCGATCAGTATGTTGCCTCTGGAGGTTAATCCTGACAGATCCCCCTCCACCCCCGCCCCGTCAACCCAATGTGTGTGCTTTCACCATAGCACCGGACTCACAGCGGTCACATGACCTCTGCTGGGAGGAAGAAAACAGGCTACAATATTAGGTAACTTTATAAAAATACTATAAGGCTTGTCTTATTCATGTAAAGGGAAAACTATTTGTTTAAAACACTGTGACATCAGCTACATATATGGAACACAGGCTGAGAGGAAAAACATACAGAAACATATGGGTTTACTTTTAGTTCATAGACATAGTATATGTATTATGGTATAGTGTATTATAGACATAGTATTCCCAAGTTTCATTAAGGTTACATTTCTACTGTTGTTTGTGAGCAGGACTAAAATTAAATGAAAACTGAAAGTACTGAGGCAACGAGTACTGCGTGTGGTCATACTGCATTTATCTCTGAACAATTAATAGTCACTTCCTAGTTTACTAGGTTCACCTAGATATAACAGTCTTAAACAACAGCACTGTCACACATCTTCACTTTTTAAAGGTTAAGACACTTTTTAAAAAGTGAAGATCTGTGACAGATCACCTCTTTTTTGGAGAGGTGTTGACTCAATGTGCATGTGAGTTTAGAATGCAGTCCAGCCCATTCCATCTGTGGTTTGTAGAAATTAAATAGCTGTTCATCCTTATTAATCATAGCTTGGCTATGGTAAAAAAAAAAATCTACTGGAACTGGATCTACTGGAAATAAAATAAACAGCAAAAGTCTCAGTATTACTATAGTAAAACTACCTAAAATACAGAATTTTTAATTTCAAGCTTGCAACACTTGAAATTACGAAATAAAACAAAACAACTTATCAAGAACCAATGAGACTCAGTGACGCTCTAAAATTCATAAGAATATAGTAGCATGAAACAAAAGGTTGGACTAATAAAAGATTGAACCTCTTAACTGAAGGAAAGACAGTAAGACAGAGCTAGGCAGCGGGCAGCTAGGGGATGACCCACACTCAGCCACTTAATTCAAACAGGATCTTACAGTTTGATAGATAGTGAGGACCTTGGCTGTTTGTTAACACAAATCCAAATAAGACTTGACTCACTCCAAGGTCATTTAGTCGTTTTTTTCTCCTAGAGAGATGCCTCTGTTGTGCAGAATTTCTTAATGTGGAAGGTTTAAACTTGTCAAACTGCTTGAGTCAAACAACAGACATATGTGATCATACAAGCTCTAACAGGAAACTGAAATTAGGCAAGAAACCTAAGATGTGAAGATTACTAATTAAAGAAATTATAGAAACTCATCCGTCCTGGCAGTTTGTAATATCACTATTGTAAAGATGAAAGATCCTTGTTTGTTTGGATTTAACATCTATTAATATGTCCTCGGTGTTTTCCCCATCATGGGCCCTTCATTATGTCACAATGTTTAGGGATGTGATACACAAGACTTGAGAGGAACACTGCTTTATCAGGCTCTGCCCCACAGTTAATCGTGCTTTGTCATCATGAGTGGACGCCGATAAGCTGAAAACGTCCAAAATATACAACTTCATTTTGAAAAACGACAGAGTTGAAAGCCTCAGGATTGCCGCTCTTCAGATAAACAACAGCCAGATGGGTCAGTTACATGAAAATGCTTCGCTTCTCTGTGGTAAAGACCCCGTGTATTACACAAATACCACAGGTATTGTGGTGGACTGGGTGATATTTCTCGTAGGATTACCTGAAGTCTGTCTTGCCTGCTACGCTCTTCAGCGTCTACTAAAGAAGGAGAAGGCTGCTCCAATCTTGGCCATTAACCTGCTTGTGTCAGACCTCATCCAGATCGGGATCACAGTCGTCTTTATTATTAGCAGGTTTTTTGATATCACCTTCCAGCCCTTTGTCAGAGCGCGCTGCATCGCACGGCTGTTCGTTCGCCTGGGCCTGACCTCCAGCTTGGGTTTCATGCTGCTGATTTCTGCAGAGAGGTACGTCATGGTGGCCTTTCCGGTGTGGTACCACACAAAGAACACCCCAAAGGTAGCCGTCCTCATCTCACTTTGCATGTGGACCCTCTCGCTCATCTACTCCATCCTGGATTACGTCTTCTTGATCCACACCAGATCCTCCTTGCAGCTGTTCTCTGTCATCTGCCTGCTCCCTGCACCGTTTCTTGTGGCTCTCTTCACAGCCACATGGAAATCCCTCAACAAGAGTGTGGCCATGAGACATGATAAAAACAACCGTAAGAGAATAGTGGGAGTTTTGAGCCTGGTGTTGGGGACATACGCAGTTTTGTTCTTCCCCTTCAGTATTAGAAACTTCTACTACTCTCTCAAAGGAGCAGATGTCTCTGATAAACCGGACACGGTGAGGGATTTGTCTAGTGTTTTGACCAGCGTCCTGGTCTACATAAGCCCTCTGATAGACTGTTTAATTTACATTTTCATTAGAAGGGACATAAAAGACACAGTGGAAGCATTTCCCTGCTGCAAAATACTCAAAGTGTTTCAGGGCAGGCTATCAGACACTGATCAGACAGAGGCGGGTTTATAATTAGTTTAACAAGTAGTATAAATAGGTTACTGCATCACATCTCGTGTATTATGGCTGAGGATGATTTGTCTGTTTCTTATCGTGCAAAATTTCTTGAAACCTTCTCACAAACCAGAAGTGTCAGTCAGTGCTTAGACAGCGGGGCCAATCTCATAGGAAAGTAAAAATTAGGTCAGGTGGAGAGTTCCCTGGAAAAAACCAAGACCACCTCAAATCTAGAAGAGGTTTTAAAGTCCAAACTGCTGGTTTAATCAGTACTGCTGAGGAGACGGAGGCAGCTTCAGTCAAGACCAACATCCACCCAGGCATTCAACAACAGTTTTTCAATGTAATATAATGTAAAATAATGTAATGTAATAACAGTACTGCACATGATTTGGGAAACCAAACACTTTAGCAAGCATAGGAGCTGTTTAATAAGTGCACAGAATCGCAAGGATTTTATTTCATGTTCTTTCTCTTTTGATTGTTTAAATATGTTTGCATTCTCTATATGTGTGTTTAATCGTAAATGTTAATGATCAGTGCAGTGGAACTTACATTTAAAGTACTCGTGGAGCACAGTTCTGATTTTTGTCTTGGAGAGACACCTAGTGGCTCTTCACTTGACAGAAACTACTTCTGTGAAGACAATCCAAGTCATCTAGCTTTCAGAGGACAGCTATTTACTTCTTGTGTATGAATCAAAGACCCATGCAGTGTAATGAGAGCAAACTGTGTGTTTTAGGAGTGCATTCAAGAGATACAGTGTATTAAACAGTTGTAATTACTGAAATTAAAAATGCAAAAAAAGTATTATTAAAATGTGAATATTATGAATTGTGACATTTGATTGTCAACCCCAGTCATTCACATCTGTCCAAATGTAGCATCACACTGCATCAGCTCTGCGTTTCTGGCGTGTGCGCCCCGGGCCTCCACTCCTATGTGAGACGCACACTGAGAGCCAATATGGAGGTATCCGTGGTCACTGTTTCCCAGAGGACCGTCTGGCGTCGAAGGGCATTAATTATAAGAGACAAGGAGACAAGGAGACAGACATCTAGCCCGCTAACCAGACAGACAGACAGACAATACCGCAGAGAGCGCAGACAGGCCGGACAGGAGCAGGCCCCGACACAAATACAAAGAGAGGAGGAAGAGCAGCGCGCACGGCTGAGAAAAATAAACCTCTCTGTGTGGAGAGCACAGCTATCTGCACCGCCCCTGCTTCTCCTCCTGTCAGGGGGGACTATCAGTAAATACATTCATGCACAATAACCCTTTGTCATACGAGAAAGAAAACGCGATTTGCGACGGAGATAAATAATTGAAAAAAAAAAAGAAAAAAAATGCGACTGTCCGACTGCGCATCCCTGGGAGTGAATGAGGAAATGCTGCGCCAGTGTCCCGGCTGAGAGACGGAGCCGATCCTGCCCAGCGGAGGCTCCCGAGCTGTTTTAGCCCCCGTGTCATTACATAATATCGCTGCCAAAAAATCATCGTTTTGCAAACATGGTAAGTTGTTTTGTGTTATATTTTCAAAGGCGACGCGTCGGCGACGAGCGGCCTGTGTGGGAAATGCACATCCGGGACTGTATTCTTTTTTTTTTTTTTTTTTTTTTTTTAGAGAGAAGTCATAATATTTTATGAATCATAACTTGTTATGATGTGGGAGCGCGCGTGGCGAGCAACAGGTCGCTGTACAGTAGCGGGGGCGCGCATCGCACCGCCGTATTTTTTGCGCTTGTTTCCAAACATCTGCGTAAAAAAAAAAAAGAAAAAACACATAAAACCATCCGATCGTCGCACACGCGATCATTTAGGCAAGATGGCACGAAAAACACCAAGGCGTTGTTGACACAATGGAGTTTAAAAAAAAAAAAAAAAAAGGGTTTAATATATAAATGTGTGTTCTGTTCTGAATGTTTGACAAATGCCAGTTATCACTTGAATACATGTGATTGTTGATGTAATAACGCGCATGTTGATGGCCTAATTATTTCATTTTCAGTGCTTTGGCATCGTTTGGAAATCCACGCTGGTTTTGCACAGACAAACGTCCAAAGAGAAATAACATAAGTTGGCTGTTAAACTGTCCATTATAGTCATTGCTCTGAACGTCAGTGTCCACAAAGGAATAAATAATTCAGGCTCAAATCATTACCTGTATTCGCAGCTGCACTGTACAACTCAGTCTCATTCAGACTTTACACAAAAACCTCGGGTGCCTTTTATTATTCTGTCCGAGCCTCAGAGAGACACAGAGGAAGCGGAGAGGGGTTGTGGGTGGGGGGGTAGTGGGTGTCACGGGGCCCGGCTGAAAAAATGATTTTTCTCCTCACCCTGGCTGTGTCTTTCTTTTGGCTACCTCTCTCCACGTGGTAAGCAGCCGGGATGAGGGTGAAAAGGACGCATTGTGCCTCCAGTCAGTGGCCTTATGTGTTGGAGAGGCTCTGAGAGGGTGATGTTCACTCAGCTGTGCGCCCTCAACGCCATTGTTGCAAATTCCACCCTCATTTCAGTTGCTCCGTTTGCCGAGCTCAGGCAGGAGCCTGTTTTTGGAGGCGGCGGGAGCATCATGAAATCTCCACACACATGCCGCCGACAGGTCGGCCTGCGACACAGTGTGTGTGGTTTGATGTAAAGAATAAAAATAGTTCAACCGAGCTGGCGCTGACTTTTAAGCCCACACGTGCGCGCAGTTGCCCTCTTTTACGCACAGAAAGACGCACACCTGCGAGGTTTAGCTTTTATAGACTCATGGTAGTAATCAAAAGTCCAAACAAGGAGCATTATGCGTTGAACTTGAGCTTCTATATATGAGGTTTTACTGAAGAGAGGCAGTGGACTCTTGGCTCTAAAGAAGGGGTGTTCAGTCGCCATTTGAATGCAAAGTAGTGGATGAACAAGTGAGCTGTGTGTGTATGGAGAAAAGAAGGAGGGCCAACGGTGAGTTTTGAGAAAAGGGAGACATGCCCATTTGGCACTTTAGTTCTGTTTTTCTTTTCTCTTTCACAATGCCACCAACGTGGACCTTCTTTATTGAAACTAATCCACCAGGAGCGTTTAGTGCCATATTTCTGGAGATGATACTTTAGCTTTTCCTATTTATTTATTTATTTTTTAAATCTTGAAGTAATCGAGATACCTACCTTTTCTAAGTGTACAGGGAAAGAGATTAAAAGTTGTGTGTTGGCCAATGCGCCCCAGGATCGGTCCCATCCTTGCAGAAGCATGTCCCGTCGGAAACAGAAACGGCCGCAGCAGCTTATGAGCCTGAGCCTCGGTGCCTGTCGGATGCTTAAGCATGGTGAGAAATAGACTATATATCAAAGTAGGATGGGATTTGCTTTGAAGGCGAAGTGTAGACCTCAGATAAGGACTGTTTCCCCTTTATGCACAGTTTGTGCCAGTTCCTAGTGGTACCAGATTTTTCTCTACATGTATTTTATTTTGTGATACATCTTAAGCTGTATCATTGCAACATATTACTTTGTGTGATGCTTTAATATTCTGTGCTTTTTTGGTGCTGTGGTGACGACTTTATATGGGAAATAGCAGTTTTAGACTATTTTACTATACTATACTATATTATGATTAATAAGTAATTATGATATATTCACCATTTGTACATGGACTCCTAACAGAATTATTTAAAGTGTTCTGTTTAATTTCCATTCAAAAGGCAGGCTGCGTATAGGGCTATATGGCTTGTTTGAATTATTGGCCTACTTTAATTCATTCAATTGTCTTCACTCATCTGCTGCAAGTGTCCTCCCTGCCATGTTCATAGACACAGACCACCCAGAACACTGGGACATATTAAAACTACAGGGAAACATATGTGGGAAAAGTGAATTTTAAAATGTGTTTGACAAAAAAGCAAGAGGCGGGTTTGGTAAAAGCAAAGATACGAGAAGGTCAGGGAAAAGGAAACTTTATGAGACAGTGTATAAGGTGCTCTTACTGCAATAGCATTAGCCCACATTGTCCCCTTTCAGCTTTGTTGCTGGGCACTGAAGCATGAACATGCCCGTGAAGAAGTGTGTATGTGACTGTGTCTGAGCAAGTGTGTATATTTGTGACTGACCATCCACTCCAGTTACAGGAATAGGGACCACATTGTGTCACAAAATTGTAGCCTTCATGCAAACCTTAGTAAGTTCTGTATGGGTTTGAATGTGCATGAGGAAGCTAGTGCATACAAAGTGTTGGCGTTTTTCTTGTGCCTGTGCGTTATGCATTGACAGTGATGCTGTGTGTGTGTGTGTGTGTGTGTGCTTTCACCTCTGTCCCTCCATGGTCTTTAGAGGTTAGATTAGCTTGTAGATGGCCTGTGAGTCATCATGTCTGTCTACAAGGCTGTAGACAGACCACCTCTTTTTTTCCCTGCCTGACCCTAAACCATATCAGGAATGTGACCCTAGCCTGTTTAAGGTCAAGTCTGCTAGACAATCAGGCACCCAGTACAGTATCCAGAACCAAACCAGTACACTAGGACCCCCTGGATTAATGGGGGAAGGGCTTTTTAAAGAGATGAAAGAGAGGAGGAAGAAAAAAGGAACGAGGCAGGGATGGAAGAATGTTAGTGTGTGGATGTGGCTTCTTTTTATTGTGGGGGTAAAGTCTATTGTCATGTGCATGTTGCCCTGGAAACAAGGTAGGCTTGACTTGAGGAATGTGTGTGTGTGTGTGTGTGTGTGTGTGTGTGTGTGTGTGTGTGTGTGTGTGTGTGTGTGTGTGTGTGCGGGCATTCACGTCTGTAAACATGCGTGCCTATATGCATGCATGATGTGCGTGTACGTGTTTGTGTGAGTGGTGACTGGTGAGGTGGCTGCCGTTGATGAGGATAGACAAGACAAAGAGTAAAAGAAAACACTGGTGGAAATAAAACCCACAGGTTAAAAGTCATCTCTTAGAAACCCGAACTCTTCTATTTCACTAAACAACAGCATTTGTCTCTATTTGCAGGTGTTTTGTTTTTGTTTGTTTGTTTTTTTCTTGTCAAGTCCCCTGAAATGGTGATTATTAAAAGTGATGATTAATGAAAAACTATTTTATAAAAGTAATAACCAACATCTTAACCATTATGTAAATCCAGATTGCTCTGTCACCATTTATGATGATTCAATTAATTTTACAATTTCTACTATTTTCTAATACATTTGTGTTTTCTTTCTATTTCTCTAGATGACCACTTGGCAGTGAAATCACACTCCTTTCCATTTATCCCAGATTCTCCCTCGTGCTCTCCAGCTTCTTCTCTTCAAAGCTCCCATCTGCCCCTTGGTCTCTCTTCACCTTTCAAGGGCTCTCAGACCCACTCGCCACACACTCACAGTTCATTGCTATCCTGTTCACCAAGCCAGCCCTTGCACAGGCCCCATAAAGACCCACAGCCATCCTCTTCCCCTGACTCCCCTTATTCTTCTCTCTCTTCCCAAATTCAACAGCCACCTGCACTTCATCTGTCTGGTTGCACAACTACAACTACGTCTGCAAGTGCCCTCATCCACCCTTCCAGAAGCACACACATGGCCTCTCCCAAGTTGGGGCTGTCAGCCACCACCACCACCTCTTCTTCCTCATCAGCATCTTCTGCCTCCCTATGTCCCCCACCACACCCTGGAAGCCCCAGCCGTGTGCCTGAGGGGCCCCCAAGTCCCGTTACTCCCACTCCTAGCCCAGGGGTCACCTCTGCCACAGCTGCACCTTCTAGGGCCCAGCTAAGCATTGCCCTGATCCTGGAGGAGCTGCGGGTGTTACAGCAAAGGCAGATACACCAGATGCAGATAACGGAGGAAATCTGTAGACAGGTGTTAAGCCTTGGTGGAGCCTCTTATACAGTAGACACACCCTCACAGCATCTCTTCCCTCCCCGGCCTCAGCTGTGCCTGGAAGGAAGCAAGAGAGCAGCCAGCCCAACCACCCAGCCAACAACACCTCAGCCTTCCACTTCTGTGACTCCTCTCCTGGCATGTTTCTCCTCCCTGCTCCCTTCTCAGCCAGTCAACAAACCCACAAAGCCAAGCAGTTCCTTGTCTCAAATCCTGCAGCCCCACAAGCCCCAGGTGGAGGGGACAGGAGGGACAGCAGGGGATAATGGTTATCTTAGGGGGAGTTCTCAAACCTCAGCTCCTTCCACCTCCTCCTCTGCTGCCATCTCCATGGCTTCCTCTGCCTATCCGTTAGCCCTGTCTTTAGCTCTTCCCAACCGCTATCTTCATGAGAAATCTCCAAATACCACAGTGAGTGGGCACAGTGGCCTGTCCTTCCTGAACTCTTCCCTCCCCACATCAGTATCCATTGTCCCAAACTCCCTGCAAGCTTTGCAATCTGTTTCTGGAGCAGGAGACACTTCCCCTTTGTCCAGCTCCACCACTACTGGCCGTCTCCAGCACGCCTGTCGATTTTGTGGAAAAATGTTCAGCAGTGACTCTTCCTTACAGATACATCTACGCTCGCACACAGGGGAGCGACCATACCAGTGCCCAGTGTGCTTCAGCCGCTTCACAACCCGAGGCAATCTCAAAGTGCACTTCCTGCGCCATCGTGAGCAAAATCCAGATCTCTCACTTTCACTGCTGCCACCTTCTTTGTTTGGGGTGGCATTAGGGGCCAGTGGGGGATCAGATATGGGGCAGACCATGAGCAGTGGCAGCAGCACTAGTGGAATAAATATGATTCAGAAGAAAAGAAAAAGCAAGCCTGAGGATGAAACATGTGGAGATAATTTGGAGGTGAGTGGTACCAGTGCCAGCTTTTCTTTGGGAGGATCTGGAGGATCTACCCCCTCTACTCTACCCCTGCCCCCCACTGTGGATCTAGCATTGATTTCACACTCTCTCTTGCAGCTTAATAGGGCTGCAGCTGTAGCTGCTGTAGCCACAATTGCCTCTGGCTCATCCCATTCATCTTCCTCAACTTCAGCCACCACCTCTTCTCTAGCTACCTCCCTCCTCTCCAATCCTTCTTTCTCTTCATCTTCCACCATCACAGGGTTACTCAAAGGTGCCAAGCAGCAGCACTTTGATGAGAACACGCCCCCTCATGCCTCAGTACTTTCACCTGCAGCTTACTCCCAGTTAGCTCACCTGCCTAAGCTGCTATTCCCATCTGTGTCTACTTCATCCTCTATTCCTCCTGTACACTCATCCCTCTACAACCATCCAGCGTTGAACTTGCTACGCACTCCACTACCCACTACTCCAGGCTCCAACCAACTTGCTTCTTCCAGTCATTCTCAGCTTTCTTTTCCTTTTTCTTCATTTCCCAAAGTGTTAGGACCACCCACCAGCACTCCATCATCCCTGCCTTCCTCTGTGGCAACCTCCACTCCTACATCTGAAACCTCCAAGCTACAGAGGCTAGTGGAGAAGCTAGAGAAGGTGCCTCCTCACGCCTCTTCTCCATGGACATCATGTTCTACTTCCACCTCCATCCTGGACATGTTATCTAGCAGTATCACTACCTCTTCAGCAAGTTCAGCCAACAGTCATCTCACAAATCCCAGCACTTCTTCTACATATGTTATGGCATCACCTCCATCTTCTACTCTTGTCACCACTTCTGTGTCAAACTTCACCCATGAAATGGTTGCTGCTCTAGGCATGAGTACCAATGGTGCAAGTGCCATGGCAGGAGGCATCCCACCAACATTGAGCATCACAAGTCCAGCTAGTAACCTGACAACCAATCAGTGTGGGGTGTGTTTAAGGGTGCTGAGCTGTCCAAGAGCACTGCGTTTGCACCAGGCAACTCACCTTGGAGAACGTCCTTTTCCATGTAAGATATGTGGACGATCATTTTCTACCAAAGGCAGCCTAAGGTCACATTTAGCTACCCATCATGCCCGGCCACCTAATGCACGTATCCAGAATTCTTGCCCATTATGTCAGCGTAAGTTCACTAATGCCCTAGTACTCCAGCACCACATTCGTATGCACCTTGGTGGACAGTTGCCCCCAGATGGGGCAGCGGACACTGTACATGAGATGCCAACTGAATCTAATGCCAAACCTTTGTCACAAGCTCACCTCCAGTCCACTGACTCAAATACGTCCTCTAGTAAAACACCTCCTTTAGCTAGCCATGCTAAGAGCCCAGCAACAAGCTCACAAAGTGAAACTCCAGCAGTTAGCCTAATCCCTCTATCTGGCAGTATGAAATCACTTGATTTCACAAAAAATACTATGAAATCTGCGTCTTCCAGCCCAGACCTCATCCCCCCTTCTGACCTTAGCCCTGATCCTTTTATGAATCTCACCACACAAACTCCACCACCAGGCAGTGAAGAGCCCCCTGTCCTTTGTGTCAGTGCCTTGCCAGCTTCCCCAGACCAAGCTTCCCAAGTTGAGAAAGACAACCATGTTGAACACAGAGATACTGCCAAACTTCCTAAATCCACTTCCCCTCAAATTTCCTCCACTATTACCAAAACCACAGCATTACCTAATGCTGGGGTCGAGGAGTGTGGAGAGGATGAAGCATCTACCTCCTCCGATGCCTTCCTTGGCTCCAGATCAACCCTGGAGCACTTACAAAGCACACCAGCCCCTTTTGCTTTCACCTGTCCTAGTACTTCCTCTAACCCCATCCAGAGCCAAGATGTTCCTAATGTTATTGCAGCACCAACCTTAAAATCACTCTCCTCAAGGCCCCAGTCACCAGAACCCATGGAAGAAGACAAAGATCACTCTCCTCCACCAGCAACACCAAAGCAAGACCAAGCAACTGTGCCTGATGAGGAGACCAAAATGACATCCACTTTGGAGACTGCAAACACTACTGGGGCTGAAGTAAGAAGTGCATCACAGAAAGCTGTACGGGAGACACGTCAGAGATTTAATTTTGGTTCGTTTGGGAGAGAAGATCACGTGGAAAGTGTCAAGATTAGCGGATTGGCTGCAAGTGAAGTCCTTGATGCTTCTGCCCCCGTCAGTCTTGCCCCTACTCTTCCCTCTCCAATGTCTCGTCCTGAGAAGAAGACCTATTGCTGTGCTGAGTGTGGAAAAGAGTATGCCAGTCGAAGTGGGCTGAAGGTGAAGAAAAATTTATTTGCTTTGACAAGATGAATATGCTGGGAAAGTAACAGTAGTAGTACAGATCGTTTTACTGGAGGTTAAAATGATATCTTGATATCTTAACACTTTCATCTTAATTATAAAAGTTGAAGAAGTAATGTTGAAATACAAGCATTATTTTGGGCAACTTTGATAGTAGGTAGCTTTGATAGGTAGAATAGTCCTAGAATTACTATACTATACTATACTATACTATACTATACTATACTATACTATACTATACTATATATTATATTTATTCCCAGGGGCACATGAAGCATCATGGTGTGGTAACCAAAACATCACGTCCACCAGCCCGGAGCAGTCGTTCCTCCACTGACCAACTTCCTTCTTCTACATCTGTGACTTCATTGAACAATCCTGACACCAGGAGCTCAGCAGGTTTCTGGAACCAGTACCAAGCCTTCCTTAACACAAGCGCTGAACCAGCTGATGACCCAACCAATGGAAGCCAGGGAAAAGTTGAGTTTACGAGGTCAGCAAAATCACCTGTTCCTGAAGAAGCTGGAGAAGAGTCTAATGAAGGGTCATAACTCAAGTCAGTGGGATTGGCTGGATGGTATTCTAGTGTTTTCAATCAATGTTTACCTTTTGGTGAAACTGTGTGAACCTTTACGTAGTACTGCTTCCTTAACCCATTTCAGCGTGTCAGTTTGATAGTCAGAAAATGTTTGTACGTGAAAGTTGTGAGTCAATCAGCTCGGTCTTGTGTTGAAAAAAAAGAGACAGATATTGTACAAATAAAGATAAAACTATTCAATAAGTGACAAAGTGAGTCCAGTTATTGCTGGATTTGTTTAATAAAAGTAACACTGTGTTTGTTGGGCTGAAGTTTTCAATAGTTTAAAGCACATTTTAACAAAAAAAATCAATGTTTCGATATGAAGAAGTATCCCTGTTGTATTAATGTTTCACACCAAGATCCAGATGGGTAAAGTTTGGGGCAAAATGGATGGCTTTTGACACCAGAAAGTAAACAATAAAGAATAGTTGAACATCATTTAATGCCATTGCGTAAACAGTTTGGTACTCATCATGTTGTCCCACGTACCAAATCTGATCCAGCTGGCACCAAAGGGGGCTCAAGCTAACCAAAATACAATTCATTGGAACAAACTAGGCCTGTTTTATATCTAGAAGATTTTTTTTGCCTTAGTTACAGAGGAAGCAGAAATAAATGTAGACATGGCGTAAGATAAAAACAAAACAGTCATAACAGAAAGAGCAAGCAAGGCCAATAATGTGAATGTTTTTCTGTGGGAAATGTATAGTCTTTTGTCCTCCATTTTGTGGTTAAGATAAAATACTTGCTCATGTTATTGTGAATTTCTTTACACTACAGTATATTGTCCTGTCAAACTCGAAGAACAGCTGCAGTGTTGTAAACTCCGTGAGGACGTCATCTTTTGTGTGACCTATGACCTTCAGCTTTGTGAATATTATGATTGTTGTTTGGTCCAAACGTAAAATCTGTAACACTTTTTCAGTTACTAAAGTTACTAAAACTTTATGTTACTATATATCTATCAGATGTCTGTGTCTGTTTGTTGTAAGTTGTACTTTGAGTATCTCCATATTAAAAAACAATTTGGGAAATAAATCTCGCTCAGTCTTGCTTGGGAGAATTTTACAAATGAGTGGTACCACATATACTTTACACCGCAAGAGAACAAATAATTAGCTGTTAATTAAAGTACAAAGAGGAACCCATGCAAGAGAAAATGACAGAATAAATCATGGATGTTGGAGTTCAACACCTTATCTATTACTATTTATATGTTTGCACAGTGTGTGCGTTAGAGGGCGCACTTTCCCCTTTGAACACACTTTGAAGTTGCACATACATATTTAGAAAGAGAGGGAGAGAGTGCATCAGTGGTTAAGATGCTGGCTTGGAGAAATACAGCAAGAAAAAGTATCTGGAGTATCTATCATTTGGTATTTTATAGTTTTCTGCATGAACTTGCCATCAAATGTAATCTGATCTTCATCTAAGTCAAGAGTATTAACAAATATGATGTGTCTAAAATAATAACACAAAACAATTCTGATCTTTCATGTCTTCCTGTAGCTGTGGATCAGACCTGCACATGGTTTACATAGAAATTTTAGCCCATTCTTTCTGCAGAACTGCTTTAGCTCTGTCATATTCTTAGGACATCTTGTGTGTGGCTCTTTCCACTGTCGTTCTATTGGGTTGAGGTCTGGGCTCGGACTTGGCCACTCCAAAAGGCAGATTTTGTTTTTCTGAAGCCATCTGTTGTGGACTTGCTCAGGTGTTTTTGTTCGTTGTCCTGTAGCATCACCCCACTTCTACAGAGTTTCAGCTGACGTAAAGACACTCTCAGATTATGCTGAAGTATTTTTTGATACACTTGGGAATTCAACTTCACTCCAATCAATGCAAGCTGGCCAGACCCTGATGCAGCAAAGCAGGCCCAAATCATGATGTTTCCTCCACCTTACTTTACAGTTGAGATAATGTTTTCATGATGATATGCTGTACCCTTTTTATACCAGATGTAGTGCTGTTCTTTTCCTAGTTCAATATAGTGTCATCAACCAAAACCGCTGTGGAGTGTCAATGTGCACTTTGGCAAACTTCAGGCAAAGTTCTTTTTAGTAAGCAGCAGCTTCCTTTGTGGTGTCCTGCCATAGACACACTGCTTGTTCAATGTTTTACGTACTGTAGACTCATGAACACAGATGTTAGCCAGTTCAAATGATGCTTTCAAATCTTTGGCTGTCACTCCGGGTTGCTTTTTTACCTCATTAATAAGTGTTTGTTGTACTCTTGGGGTCATTTGGACTGGCCGCCCACTTCTTAGTAGAGTAGCCACAGTCTCAGGGTGTCTCTATTAGTAGATCGTTTGTCAAACTGTAGACTGATGAATTTCTTTGACATAATTTTTTAACCCAGCTTTATGTAAATCAACAACTATTGATTTTAAAACCTCTGAAAGCTTATTTGTTAATATTCTTGACTTAGATGAAGATCAAATAACGTTTCATGACAAATTAATTCAGAAAACCATGACATTCACATACTTTTTCTTGAGTTCCCCATCTTTGAATTTTAAACACTATTACGATATCAAAGCTAGTTTTTGCAAAACACTATTAACTTGGTCTAGAAAAGCAGCTTTTATATGAAGGAGGTTAGATAAATGGCTTATCAAATTGATGAACTGTTACTTGATGGACTGTTTTATGCATGATAACTGATACAACTGATACAGACAACTGTACTATCTGGACTGATCAATCATAAAGATTAACACATCTTAAAATGTTCCTATATAGACTTCAAAAGTTAGTTCAGGGTGTTTCAATTCAGTAGCTGTGTAGTGTGTCTGTAGATAATAATCACTTCATGCATTTCAGGGCGCATTAAGACATTTAATCACTGCAAAGCCACATCTTGCCAAGTCTCAAGCCAAGGTCACCAAGTTGATTTCAGGCCTCCATGTTGAGGGGGCGGTCTCATTTAGGAAGGGGAGGGTTACAAACCTCCACTGTCCATCTAAAGGTCTCCGTGGAGTATCAAACTACCACGTCTGCAGAGGGGAGAAAGGGGAAGAGGAGAGGGGACACCAAAATAAGCCGAGCGGAGGATACGGAAGAGAGGACAGCTAAGACTGCTTTATGAAGAGACAGCGGGCTGCAACATCTGGAGCAAAGCGCGAGTCGCACTTGGACACGAACTAGGCGCAGCACAGAGCTCCAGAGGCCCCTCTCACACTGCTGCTGCCGAAAAACGACCGTACATGTGGTGAAATCTGAAGAATGCGCGTACTGGACAAATACCTCTCGTGATCTGAGTAACTCAAGTAATAAGCTGTTGAGACGCACAGCTGCGCATCTTCAGAAAAACGCCTTGCGCCAAGTTGATCTCGCTCGTCCTGCGCATTCGTTTGTAGTTTTTCCACAAAGAATGTTTTGACAAATAGCAAAAGGGGAAGACCGCGTCAACTGTTGTAGGGAAATCTGCCCGTTTTTTATTCTTTTTTTTTTTTTTGGAGGGAGAGACGAGTGATGGCACCGGAGCTGAAATCGCTTTTCCGAGTGCTGCTCCTGGCCGCGGTGTGGGAGCTGAGCGCACAAGGGGCGACGGAGCGACAAGTCAACCCAGAGGTGAGGAACGAAAGCAAAGTAGAAGAAATCATCCAGAGGACAGAATTAAGTCAACATAGAAGCCTAAAAACCAAAAAGAGACAAGATGAGCACAGAAGAAAATATTACAGTACAGATAACCTAATGCACACTGGTGACCTGCAGAATAAAACAACATAATTCAATTTAGATTAAGAAGTAAAACATTGGATAAATGCAAGAAAATTTGAATATGAAAAATGTCTAAATTATATTATATAAAGTATATATTAACTTTTCTTTTGTATTTTTTCTTTGTTTCTTATATAAATGCATCATTATTATTAATATTCTAATTCAAAAAAAGAAAGCATAAAAAACAGCCCCCCTCCATGTTATATACTATTTTTTTATGACTTCCATAAAGATTTAGTTAGTTTAGTATTCATCCTGATGGAGAATCATTTCTGGAGCAGGGATATGGGAAGGGCTTTCACCCAGGGTTAGAGGAAGCAGTAATGATGATAGCGCTCATGAAAACAGAGAAATGCTGAGAGGGCAAAAGCAAGAAGAGAGCAAGAGAGAGAGAGAAAGAAAAAAAAGCAAATGAGGAGAAATGCATGAGCTTGTATTGTGGTCAGGGCAGAGACAGGCAATTTTTGTGGGAATGGAGGTGGGGTGGGTGGGAGGAGGGGGGGGGCGGGTTGAGGGTACAGTTGTGTTCAGAGGAATGAGAAGATGTAATGGTTGACATCTGTCCTAAGTTACAGCTCAGCGGACTGGGGGGAGATGGGTTTTACAAGCTTAGAGGCTCTGCTGCATCTCAGTCACAGCGAGCTGTAGAAAAACACCCTCCCACGCAGCTGGATCTCCAGTTCTGTGCTTTAAAGACCTTTAAAGACCGACAGATCATCAAGATGAAGTACCAGCACTGATAGATAAGGGAAGACTGAACCGCTCTGATGGGTCCTGTCATGTCTGATCCACACTGTGTTGCAGTTTCACATTGTACGTCTGCAGCATCAGACAGTCCCCCAGTCCCAGAGCCAAAGCAGCGTTAGGAAGTCCTTTGTTAATGTTTCAGGAAGTGGATTTGTTTTGACACACTTACCCACCTGCTTCCTTCAATATCATTAGCAAAGACTGCTTGTGTGAGGCTTTGTGCATTTACATGAGTCGAGGAGCCTCCTGTAAATGATTTGTTAGATCACACCGAAGACAAAAAATGTCTCTCCAATGCACTGAATTATTTTTCCAGCTGTACGAAAAGACGCCACTGACCTACATTAGACTGTCAACTTAAAGGCACAGTAAACAGAAGAGAAAACGCTGGACAGGAGCCTGTTCAGGTTTAAATGTTATTAACTGACACTATTATTTATGTTCTTAATACTCAGTGGAACCAAAGTGTGCCAGCACTCTCAGCATTGTTTTAAACATTTTGAATATTTGGATTATTTTAATATTAACTTCATGCATAAAGACCTAAAGTGTTAGTGCCCATTTTAAAGTTTGTTTTTCAGCCATTTGTTTAGTTATTGTATAGTAGGATGTAGAACATAGAAATGGTGGGGGATTGTTTCACAGCCAGACACACACAGTAGTGAGAAGAAGATATAAAAGAAAAAATATGCAGAAAGTGCCCTCCCGTGTGTTTTCTTTACAGTGACACAAAGGAAATGCATTGCAACCTTGTCCTTGTTAGCATTATAAAAAGTCAAATAGGAAGATGAGGAAATAGGTGAAAATAAATCAAACGATTAAAATCCTATAATACATATGTTAGAGCCATTTTATATGATGTTCATTCTAGGAAGCATACAGTGCATCTAGCTAGTGGATACTGGCTCTTCCTGTGGTTGGATAGATACAGTTATCATCAGTTAATCATCAGAAAACAGTGTGAAACCAGTGGATGTCTTTTCATTTTTAATCTACTGGTGACAGTAGAAGATTGTGGCAAATAAACATCAGAGAAAAAGTTATTTGTTAATTTGTAAACAGATTGCATTATAATCATTTTAGATTTTTTTTTAATTCTGAATGAAATAACTTTCAACATGAACATCAATAATTTTATGGCTGAAAAGTCCCTGTTGGCCTAATTAGAAAACCTGTAGAGAGTTGGTGGAAGTTGGTGTGAAGGTAACTGGAAAGTGTACTTCAGTACGCTTGTATTCATCTAATGATTCTATTCTCTATTTTATTATGGTTTTATTGCAACACCACAACCTGTGTCCTCACTCAGACAGGGGATGTTTATGATCTCATTTATTGCCTCTGCAAACCCACAAGTCATCAGTATCAGTGCACAGTTCCTCTATCGAGTGGGAAGTTTGTGTTTTAATTAACACTAAGTCAAATGAAGTGAGCGGTTATATGTCGGCCAGTGGGTCTGTGTTGGTGAGATAAACAGTTAAGCCTTGTAAGGATGCATAAGCCATTTCCTGTGGTCAGGAAGTGGGCAGTTGTTTTTTGCTTCGTGGCTAAAACACATTGGTGTGTTAGTGGCTGCCTGTCTGTGACACACGTACATGTTCTCACTTATGAGCACTGATTCTTTGTCGCGCACAAATAACTACAAGCTGAGGTCATTGCCTACAAAGGAAGATAAATGGACATGAAATGAGATGATGAAAGTGAGGCAGCAAGGACAGTGGGGAGGCTGTCGATGACCAGAAAGGAAGGCATTGTGGCGATGGGAGTGATGCACCCTGGGAAAGTTGGAAAATGATGCAATTATCCAGCTGAATAGGACAGGATGTAAATCACAAGTGTCATGCACATATCCTGTATGAATATGTCTCTTTCTTTTTGTTCCCAACAACAATAAGCATCGATTTATGTGACTTCAGATTGGTTAAACTGGTAACACCAGTCTTATTTTGCTGTCTTTAGTAGTGACTTATAGGAAGGAAGGAAGGCATTGGAGGCCTTCCTGACAAAAAGACAGGAGGTGTTGAATGAAATAAGGTAATACGCAAAGTCATTACCTCATTAGCTCATGAAGAAAGAGAACAATAAGCCAGATTCTGGGCAAGAGCCAAATTGCTGCAATCAAGATTTGCTTAAGACTGACTTATTGATCAAATGACACTAGCGCTGGGCCTTTTTTTATTCACTCGTGTCACCAGCTTTTATTATATTTGGCCAAAGAGGGGTTGTTTTAATAGACAGCAGCTGGGTGGGATTACACACACACACACACACACACACACGGAAAGAGTTTTCTACACGTGTAATGAGGAGCTCCAGGCCAGAGGGGCATAAATGTCTTTTTTAAAAGATCAGCATTAGCTTCAGACAACTTTTCATACTGCAAGAACGAATTGAAGAGGTTTGGTTAAAACGTGTGCACGAAATGTAATTACACAAACAAACTCCCTCACACACGTAGCCACACATAATCACACGCTAACAACCAATAACGAGCTGTTGCAAGCGGGAGTGGGAGCCACAATGTCATATGTTTATGACATCTGACATAATAATGCAGCTCTCTGGACACAGTGACTAGATGTGTAATGAGGATCTGTGTGATCTGTGTGTGCTGTATCCCCAGCATGCCTCAGTTGGACTCCCATCGCTGTTGACCAGAGTTTCTTTCCATTGGCCCTCACCGAATGGAACAACTGACTCTTTCTTTTCTGAAATGCAATCCCTCCTATTTTTTTTTTCTCATCCTATGCAAAGTGAACGCTCTGCCTACTGTCATCCATAGCAACCATTGTTTGAATCTTGTAGATCTTCCATTAAGCTATAAACTCAGTGCATGTGACGGAGCAGTGCTCTTGACCTAAAAATCCTGCAGTTGGCTTCATGAAGTCATGAAACCTCTTTTATGCTGTGCTGGTCTCTCTGTATTATTATATGTGTATGTTCCATACATGGTAAAATAGTTCGATTAAGTCAAGTAATAGACGAATGGTAAAATAGCTACACATAATAATGGATCAAACTGCCTGTGTGGCTTAAAGTAGTGGATAAACAGTTGTCTTAGCTGACTGAATATAAGGGATAAGTAATTGAAATGACTAGTTGTCCCTGAAGTGCATACATACACAAACAGGACTGTCACTAAAGGCTGACTCTAACCGCTCGACACCAAAGGCCTGTGTTACCCTTGGACTGTCCTCCAACTACACGGACTGTAGTGACCATTTCCTCTTCCTGTTACCACTTTAGTTACTCAGCCCATTGGTGTGGTAAAAAAATAAGCGGGTGTGATGGTGAATAAGACTTTGTCAAGTCACCTGAGGGACTCATGAAAGAGGCGTGGAGGCCTTAAAAGTTCAAACAAGTGTTCAGTGTCATTCGACAGCAGCCTTTTGACTGCTCTGAGGGCGAAAGTAGGATTTCGTAGAAAAGAAAATAGTCCATGTGTGAGAGAGAAGAATAAGGTTTCCAGCCCTTTCACATCAGGCATTAAACACATTTTTTTCTTGTATCCCTATTGACACACACCTAATCCTTAGATGATAAAGTCTATGTTTAACTTCAGGTGAGGAAAGCCTCCATTTATAATTATTATAAGACCTGCAAACTGCAGCAGTCTCATTATGACTCTTAATTACAGCCTCTAGATCTAACAAACCTCCATCTTTCCCTGCCTGTGCTTCTCTCTGTCCCGCCGATGTGGATGTGCTGTAACAGTGGCAAACAGTGAGTCTTTATGTGTCCACTGGAGCTCCATGGGTGAGTCAGAACCAGAAAGGGCTCATTCAGTGGTGAAGTCTAAACACTGAGACCTCCATGTCTCCCTAAGACAGACAGAGAAGGAGAAATTAGACCTTTAAGGGCCTCCAAAACTGCCACCCGCTGCTGCCCATGAGTACAATACTGGATAAGCATCAAGGCTTTTCATACAAGTACAGTCATGCACATATAAACATTGAGACCTGAGCACGTACTCGCAGATTTAATGTCAGCAGTACTGCTTCAAATTGCTTTGTGCTGTACATTTGTCAGTGGAAAACTGCAGGAACAAGACAGTTAAACATGTTTGGCCATCACTGTGTTTAGCAAATATTAGCCGCAGATTGGCTAAGCGGCAATAATTGAGTGGCTCTGGGTGTGGTTCCTTGTAAGTATTTGCTCTCAAGTCTCTGGGTTTTCCATAAGAGAGGGATGAAGAAGGGGGTGGAGTGACAAGCCAAAGACACAGACATGGACGTGTGTGGGGGGAAGAGTTTGACTTTGAGGTTTGGATGTGACTAGGAAGAAATTCCCAGTGAAATTACTGACTGACGCTGCTGCTCGACTGGAGACATCGGCTGAGCTTGCCCAAGGCATGAGTCTCACCCTGGGACACTCCCTATCTTTCTATACTCTCTCTCTCACACACCCATTCTCTGCACTTGCACCCACTATGACTGTGGTATTAATGCAAATGAACCAAAACAAAGAATACTTATAATAATAGATCTTTGAAGGGTGAGCTTTATCAGTCTAGTCCATATTAACGCCCAGTTTTCCCATTGCCCACAATAGCTGCAGTGTTATTTTGCAGCACTGGTTTGTGTGGGAGAGGTGTGGAGACAACCTCCTGGCACTAAATGTTAAACCGGTATCATAGTGAAATGGGTTTCCATGGGAAAGTAAGGTCGCTCTCAGCTACGACTGCAGGATCTGGATCACTGAAGGATGGAGTGACCATCTTAAAGTGGTTTAAACTCAGTGACTTGAGGTTGAACTGATACACAAACAAGCAGCTCCACCAGAAGCTGACGTTAACCTTTAACTCTTTGACGCGGTAGTTTCCTCTTACAGTTTTCACTGTCGCACATGTTTTTGTTTGAGGCTCGACTTTAATAGTGTTCCTTTTTCGTGTTGACCTCGGTTTCGTTAGCTGTGGTCCTCGCTGGAAAGCCCAAATGTTGATGGATGAATAACTTTTGGGTTTAGTCATTAAATGGAAACTTGCCAGGTGCTTGAAACCCATCTAGCTCCTGCTGACTACAAGATACCAAAACACAGAGAGATGTTTTTTAAGAGCTTATTTTTGTCGTCACTGAGGAATGTGTTTTTCACCAGAAAACAGCTTGAACTTGTAGTTCTTGTAACTGATAATCAACATCATAGCAAACAATTCCTTTAGCCAACAACAAAAAAACAGGTGACTTATGAAGAATGTTTTTTTTTTTTCCTGTTTACTGGAGACCGGAAAGTCCTGATTTCATTTTGCAATATTTCTCTCAAACCTCCTTTTTTTTTGTTTTAATTTGTTTTGCTCTGCAGTCATGGCTGCAGCAGTATGGTTACCTGCCCCCAGGGGACTTGAGGACTCACGCCCTTCGCTCCCCTCACTCCGTCACCTCCGCGATTGCTGCCATGCAGAAGTTCTACGGCCTCACAATCACCGGCACCTTTGATGAAAAAACCGTCGAGTAAGATGATCAGACCAGATTTACGCTACAAGTAGTAAACTTGCAGCTGGGCTGCACAGGTTAATGCTTTCCTTGCCTTGTCGTGAGCGGAGCTTGTCTTGTGTCCGACAGGGCCATGAAGCGGCCGCGCTGTGGCGTGCCAGACAAGTTTGGTGCTGAGCTCAAGAGCAACTTGAGGAGGAAGCGATACGCCATCCAGGGCCTGAAGTGGAACAAGAATGAAATCACTTTCTCGTAAGTGAGCAGACTTTAAAATGAACAACATTTGTTACAGATAGTTTTACACCAAGATGAGTAAATAAAATGTTTCTCTCCTTCCTCACATCTACACTAACACACTCTTCAGTATACAAAACTACACCCCAAAGGTGGGCGAGTTCGAGACCCACGAGGCCATCAAGAAGGCCTTCAAGGTGTGGGAGAGCGTCACCCCGCTTCGCTTCCGGGAAATCCCCTACAGTTACATACGGGACAAGGTGGAAGAGTTCGCCGACATCATGCTCTTCTTTTCTGAGGGTTTCCATGGCGACAGCACCCCTTTTGATGGCGAGGGGGGCTTCCTGGCACACGCTTACTTCCCTGGTAACGGCATTGGTGGAGATACCCACTTTGACGCAGCTGAACCGTGGACTATTGGAAACCAGGATCTTTATGGTGAGATATAGTTATTTAGTAAAACCCTGAAGCCTGAGAAGAAAAGCTTCTCTGAAGTTGCTTTTCATATTTGGAGTCAGAGCTCTCGGGCTCTGGTGAGCAAGACACAAGCAGCAACATGTCCAGTGTTGTGCCATTGCATTTGAGGGAGTGAATACCCCGGGGTGTGTTAACACAGCAGAAACTGAGAAGTGTTTATTGGGTGCATCACACACACACAACTTTGCAGTGTCAGCTGTTTGAATCAAATCCAACTTCACATGACCCGCAGCTGATTTTATTTTTGATAGACTGATTCACATGCTTTTGAGTCACTTGAAAAACAGGGAAACATGAACATTTACTCCTCCTCCTCCTGCTGGGTTGTCTCACCAGTGTAATGTGAAACCAAAAACCCTTCTGTTTTATTTCTCCCACTCGAGTCTCAGTGATTTAACAGTTAACGGTTTTATTAAACAGCCTTTTTGTGTTGACTTTGTTCCAGGTAATGATATATTCCTAGTTGCGGTGCATGAGCTGGGCCATGCTATGGGTCTGGAGCACTCCAGTGACCCCTCAGCCATCATGGCTCCCTTCTACCAGTGGATGGACACAGAAAACTTCCAGCTTCCTGATGACGACATCAGAGGCATACAGCAACTTTATGGTGGGCTGGAGTCATTTTACAAATTACAAACTTCAGTATAATGAGCTTGAACTATAATCTAAATATTTGTTGTATGTTTTTGGTCACAAAGGGTCTGGATCAGGCCCTCAGCCCCCTGTATCACCTCGTACACCTTACCGCACCCCTCAGCCCACATACTCGCCAGACAAGCCTCGCTATGGCCCCAATATCTGTGATGGACACTTTGACTCCATTGCCATCCTCAGAGGAGAAATGTTTGTGTTCAAGGTAAAGCCACCTGATAACCAGTCACACCCTGTCTTGATGTGACAGGTTCTCTAGTGGTTTGATTTGAAACATCTTTTTAAATATCATCCTTTCAGGATAAGTGGTTCTGGCGAGTACGTAACAACCACGTGCTGGATGGCTACCCAATGCCAATTGGTCACTTCTGGAGGGGTTTGCCCACTCATATCAATGCTGCCTATGAAAGGGAAGATGGGAAATTTGTTTTCTTTAAAGGTACGTCTGGGTAGTACATTGACAAAACACGAGTGTAAAGCCAGTCAGTGGCGGATATCAGATAATGTAGTCTTGTTCATATGTCATGTCTGCTTTTTCTTTTTCTTCTGTCTGTTTGTTCACAATCTGTCATTTTCCTTTCTTCTCTTTCCTCCAGCGGACAGGTACTGGGTGTTCAGCGAATCTAATCTAGATTCTGGTTACCCCAAGAACCTGAAGGAAATGGGCTCTGGGCTTCCCAAAGATAGAATAGATGCTGCTCTGTACTACACACCAACTGGACAGACATACTTCTTCAGAGCAAACAAGTTAGTTATCTTCATGTGTGCATGTGTGTGTGTGTGTGTGTGTGTGTGTGTGTTGGTCATTGAGGAAACTGATGTTTCCCGAAGTTTATATAATAGTGATTCTAGGGGAAAATCCATTTTCACCACCTTCACCAAAAGATATGTCTGGATGTTGACCAAACACATGAACTGAATCATTTACCCCAAATTACAAACCTGCCCTTTACAGAAATTACAAACATTACAACAAACCTTGGGGGAAACTTGAAAGCTTGAGAATGCATCACCATATTTACTCTAAACTCTAGTAAAAAGTGAATAATTTGTGACAGTCAGTGTTTATCATAGTGCAAACAGCCACCTCTATAAACAAAGTCTGAGACAGTTCAGGAAAAGTTGATGCTTCTATTTCCAAAGAAGACTCCATATGACCTAAGACCAGACAACACCACAGTTCAAGTATTGTAGGTTGAGTCCAAGTCAAGTTTAAAACCGTACAAGGTCATGTCTCAAGTCTTGTGAAAGAAGATTCAGATCAAGTCTTTAAAGAAGGTTAAGTCTGTCAAGACGAAGCTCAAGTTCTTAACGGCTAGTCCAAGTCAAGTCTTGAGAAATGTAATCAAATCCAGGTGCTAGTCCTGTTAGTTGACAACAGCTGTTCCTCTATTTACCTTTCTGCTCTCATTTTTTGTTAAGTTATTACCGTTTCAACGAAGATGCACGAGCCGTTGATGACGGCTATCCAAAATCTGTCGGCGTGTGGCAGGGAGTGCCCGACAACGTCAAGGCAGCCTTCATGAGCAAAGATCAAGGTAAGGGTGGAGTGTTTAATGTTACTTGTGTTATTTTCTCACGTCTTAGTGCAAACCCATAGCCAAATGTCTTTCTTTCTTCCCGTTCTTCAGCGTACACCTACTTCTACAAAGCCAACAAGTACTGGAAGTTCAACAACCAGATCATGCGCGTGGAGCCAGGATACCCCAAATCAGCCCTCCGTGACTGGATGGGCTGCCCCAATGAAGACTCCAAGACGGACGGAGGAAGAGGCGGCGGCGGGCACGACAAGGACAAGGAGAGAGAAAAGGAAAAGGAGCGGGAGGATAAGGACAGAACTAGGGATAGAGAGAGAGAAAGAGAGAGGGAGAGGGAGAGGGAGAAGGACACAGAGAAGGAAACAGAGAAGGAGGCAGAGAAGGAGGTTATTATCATCGAAGTGGATGAAGAGGGAGGGACAGGTGGTGGAGTCGGAGCAGCGGCGGTGGTGGTGCCTCTATTCCTGTTGGTGTGTGTGATTGCGACGCTGGCAGCCTTAGTGTTTTTCCGTCGGTACGGTACCCCACGCCGACTCCTCTACTGCCAACGATCTCTACTGGACAAGGTGTAGACTGTGGAGGAAGGGAGGAAGAGAAGAGAGAAACGCGTGGAGAAGAAAAGAGAAAACTAATTGCAAAGGAAATGTTAAACACAGATAACAGAGCTGGAACAAAAGGGAACAAAAGACGAGAGAAAGAGCAGAAGGAAGAGTTCCAGAGTTGCATTTTAAAATAAGTTTGACCACTGCCAGATTCCTTGTGCCGTACCTCTCAACCACTCCATCCTTACAGTTTTGTCTTTTCTTCTCCCCGTTCTCTCTCTGCCTCTGTCCTCAGGGTAACCGACGCCAGCTCGTTGCTGTTTGACTTAGCCTTTTTTTTTTTTTTTTTTTTTTTTTTTTGTAGTTCGTGTCAGTGGTCGCTGTTTGTGTCCTCGTGAATTGACGCTTCAAACCTGCATCTTCGCGACGCTCATTCTAGCATGTTTTCCTCGTCCCCCCCCTCGTTACATTGCGCACACTCCCATAAACACTCACATTTGGAAACCACAGTGGCACAGTCATTGTTTTTCTTTATCTTCCAGTAATGTCAGAGCCAGTATGGACCATAAAAGGGAAACTAAACATTAGCTTACCTCCCTATGAAGCATGAGCTACACTCAGAGCAAAGCAATAAGTACAGCGTTCTTTTTTTGTCTTTCATATCAATGTCTTTAGTGGTCATTACTATTATAAATGATGTTGTCATTATTATTATGACTATTATTGTTGTTGTCCTCCGTGTAAAGAATGTGTTTTTGTACATTGTCATTAAAAAGTCCTGCTGGACAGTGACATACAGTTTTGAAAGTGGCCTTAATTTTATATATGTGGGGACAGTGAATGGGGAAGGGGGCTATGTATTCTTGAAACTTGATTGTCTTTTTTTTTTTTTTTTCTACCTTGAATCCATTTGAAATGAAAATAAATTGAAGACATGAAAATGACTCCTTTTTGTCATTGTACTTGTTTACAGTTTTCAAATCGTGGTGCTCAGTAATCAGGGGTTAAAAGTAGCTCTAACAACAATGATGATGATACTAGTGATGACCATGATAATGATAATGATCTAGTTTTCCTAATGAGATTGTATGTGTGCCCTCGTTCGCTCCTATTTCTAAGCTTTTCTTACATAATAAAGTAATTTCAAAAGGCTTTCCGTGCTTTGATTTTCACTTAGTAAACGATTCCCCCATCTTGGTGTTAAGTGCTGGTGTCATCCACTTCCTCTACTGGAGTAATATTTGACCTTAGGGGTTAAGTGCTTTCATATGTTCCAGCTCTTACCTGGACTCTTCTCCTTCACCACTCATATGAATCACATCAGTCCTCCATCTGGTCTTTCCCAGTCTTCCTGGACCTCCAGGTTTCTTGCTCCCCGACCGCACCACTCGGCATCGCTGGGGCTCGGAATCTGGCAGGAAAGAAACTGGGTTGGAAAACACGGACTGGATCCAAAGCTTAAGTAGAAACAGGGGATGAAGACAACTGTGTAAAACTGTTGCTGCACAGCAGGAAAACATTTTTCAGCTATACAGTTGAGAAAAGAGAGCATGTGTCTTCTCGAATTTCCATTCTTCTGAGGGCCAGAGGGGCATTTTGACAAGGAAAGTCATGCAAAGTGAGGATCATCTTCTTTTCTTTCAAACTGGAGGCTTCCAGGATTTTCATAAACATTGCCAAGACTCAACATTGCAATATTGGGTCAGCAGGTGAGAGTAGTCAGCACAAGCTCTCCCAACTAAAGCAATACAAATATGCTCTCATGCATGTTTTGCACAGCTATAAATGCCTTCGTTTATGCATTACGCGTACTTGTGCACTCCCGTCCACTGTGAGCCAATAAAAAACTTAAATAGTAAACTTAGGCGTCTCCCCGCTCCTTAATGATCCTACTAATGAACAACTGCCAAGCAGACATTAGGCTCACTATAAAGATGACTGACTGCGAGTGGGTGGGGGGGCCAGTGCTGCTATGATATGTTATGATTACAGCAACAGGGCTTTATGCAATTAAGATGATGAGGTATTTTCCTATTGTGCCGAAAAGATTTAGGGCGCCCATTTGTCTCCACTTTGCTGCAGTGTTTTGAAGAGCTGGGGCTGGGGAGAGCAGTCACGAGGATTGTTTTGGGGGGGAGGAGGAGGAGGAGGAGGAGGAGATGAAGGAGGAGTGAGCAGGGTTAAGTCACATTTGGAGGCCTGAGATGGAGCAGAATTCCATGAACAACATCTGGAATTCCAACTGCATCATGTGGGCGAGACACACACACACACACACACACACACAGAGTGACACAGCAATGAGGGGGATGGGAGTTGGTTTGTTTTTTTGTTTTTTTGACAATATCACAGGGTCACAATAAAAGATACGTGAGGGAAAAATCCTGTTTTCTTTCAAGTTGTCTTTCTCCCCCTACATGTTTCAGTATGTGTTGCTGCTGGTGCACGATGTCTTCCTTGCTCTACTCATCTCTGTGACACTTAGCTGTGGGTCACAACTTGATGTTTTCTGTCTTTCCCCAGCTGATTCTGCAGAGTGAAAAAAAAAAGAAAAAAGAATGGTCTCAGCATAATTCTTCCCCGCAGTCCTCTCTTTTCTTGTCTCTGTGTGTAACCGGAGAACTTTTCTTCACTGTCTGTGAAATGACTCGCTCCTTTTTTTCTTTACAAAGTCCGACAAAAGACTAAGACCAAGTCGCTCTCCATTTCTCTCGCTCTCACATTTCACCCAGATAAGTGTAAAAGGTTATTTTCCAGTCCTGATTCGACTCCTTCTTTTACAAATATAAACTCCTCTGATCATTCCTTAGATGCCAAGTGTCTCACATCACATCATCTAATCTCAGTATGATCATCTGAGTGAAATTCTACTTCTTAAACTTCACTAGCGAGCTCCTTTTATGTTTCTTTCTGTGCACTGGTCACTTCCCGTGTCTATTTCAGTTGCCAGTTCAGCTAAAATGTGTACAGGCAGCAGATGAATGGAAACTTCCCACTAGGGGAAATCCTGCACTTGGCCATTGTGTCTCATAATAGCCAAGTCGAACATCATACTGTAATTGCAGGACCAGCCGGAGAGAGAAGACAGAGTAACTTTCTAATTAAATGAGAATGACTGATGAGCAGAGCATGGTTAGTGTAATACTCTGCCTGGTAACAACAACGTGGGATGGTGGAAAGGGGCATGAAGGGAACTGGTGAGTGGCTATGTAGGTTACACATGGTTTTCATTTAAATCAGCTCTGCCACATCCTGCACGAAGAACCAGTACAACAAACAGGAAGAGTTTTGCCAGCGTTTTCTGCTTTGTTACCCTCAGACAATGAAACACACATTGGACATATAGGATGTAAAAGGTTGGCGCTTGCTGCGGCGTTCACTTCCTCCACCAAACAGTGGAGGTGATGTCATCGCCTTTTGTTTCCTTGGGCCGAGAGCCATTGCAGCCGGGACGCGAGTGAGTTTCTCAGGGGAAAGGGGACAAGTTTCGAAAAGGGTATCTATCAGTGCTGTATGCAGCTATTTCAGTGTAAGAATAGTGTTAGAGTGGAAAAGTGACCAACACATCAGCTATCAGTCAGTTTGGAGTGGCATATTTCAAGCAGTTGTTTGTTTGTTGTGGATAATTGACAAAAAAAAAAGGTCTTAGAGATCTGAATTATACAAATGTTGACAGTCCACGCATTAGTAATAGAAACCTAAGACCCCTGGGAGTTATTCAATGAGCCACGGGCACACACTTATGACGCACCACTGAACTGACTTACAATTTAAGGATTAGTGTCACACGTCTCCTAAGTTGGGAATCGTAGAGAGAGACATTAAAAGGTGTTGACAGTGGATGCAGAAAAAGCCAAGACATCCCTAATTACACCTCCAGCTTGGTTCAAACTCCATAAATGCTGGATCCTAAACTTGTGCGTGCAGTTTGATTCTGACTTATTAAGCATATTAAAGGCCTTGCAGGCCTGCATTTTTAGGTTCCGTTCTTGGTTTCTTGTTACAAATGCACTATAGTTGATGAGTAAAACTGATGAGACTCCTTTTTAATCTGAATAAATTGTTGGGGTAGCCAATTACTGACTGATCCATTTACAGCTCCTGTAAACCTGCATGTGCAAATGCTGAATCCAGAATCAGCTGATATGCTCTAAATGGAAAGCAGCCCAATTAAAGCTTCATGCACGTCCTATGACATGACTATGGCTGTGAAAAGGTCTAAAAAGTGTCTTTCTTTCTCATCGTTTTAAAAAACAAAATGTGTTGACCTTTAACAGGGCAGTCTGAAAGGTGGCAGATATACTTTTGAGCTGCTGCAATCTCTCCCTCTCTCTCTCTCAGACACACACACGGTTTATTTGTGGTGTACACTGTCAGTGGAAGGGATCAATACATAATACTTTTTCCATTATGTCTGCATCTTATTATTCCATTTAGCTCCACATGGAGCTATGCATGGAAAATCACATTTCCTCCATTAGTTCTTTTTTTTTTTGAGTGTGTGTGTGTGTGTGTGTGTGTGTCCCAGATGTCTCAGATTTCTCTATTTCATCATGTATTTTATCAAATGTCTATTTTTGTAATCTTTATTTTCTCAGTCATGCACTTTTGCCCAAACCCCTCAGTGCTGAATCTGTCTCAGAGCTATCAGTCTAAAGCTACATGCCTGCTTTTGTTGAGCTCAACACAATGCCTGCACTTTGACTCGGGCGTGGTGCAGTGGGAGCGGTCTCCTTAAAACGCTCAAATGTTAAATTGTTGGGGTTGTGTGGGTGAAAAAAACGCAGGTGCAAGGAAGTTGAACAATCAACGTTTCAACTTCCTCAGCTCAAACCCATGTCTCGTATGGCACGGCAGGAAAACACCTCCATGGTACGAGATGCTGATTCAGGTTCTACAAGCTCATGTACCCTCACTCTGACCCAGCTATATCTGCAAGGAAACCCCCTACGCTTCGCTCAGGGCCTAGCCAGCATAGTGGGCACATTTCAAATGACAAGTACACTCACTGTCTGAACTCTTGAGACCACAAACTCCTTACTCTTCCTCCTCCTCACCGCCCCCCATCCTACATATCCTGCAGCCTGTTAATGAAGTACCATACCACCCCATGCATGGTTTTTCTCTTTCTCTCGCCGCCTCTTCCATCGCAACAGGGCCACATCTGGTTTCCATTAGCACATACATGTCATCACAAAGAAGAGGAGGGGGAGAAATAAAAAAAAATAAAAGAGAGATGGCTGAAAGAGGAGGGTTAAGGGTGTGTATATAATGTATCAAGGGTAGTTGAAGGAGTGGTAAGACTGACTGTCAAGGTATCTCTGTTTTCATGACACAGGCCAACTTCCCTTCACTGAAGAATAAGAGGAAATCTTTAAGAAATATGCATGTGAGAGAGAGCGAGAGTGAAGGAATAGGACGCAGGCAGAGTAAGAAAAAAGAAAGAAAAAAACTCAGAGATCAGAAAGGCCACATCAGAGGTTGTCTTTGAAAGTGGAGCTCGGGGGGCCTCTGTGTTGGGTTCCTAACAGCGGTGGACACAAAGGAATATGTGGTTACATTGAGCGGGGGGAGGTGGAGGCCGGGGGACTGCTTACAGAGCGAAAACATTCTGCTTTAACTGGCCACTCATCACTGGCCTCGCTCAGCTGACCGACTCGTCCTGAAGGTCTTTACCGTTGCCCAGGTGGTCGTCCAGCTGTTACCCTTTGGTTCTGTAAAAGACGCACAACTGTAGAAATATGCATTTTGAGTCATCTCTACGTGAGTGGACACGGCGCCGTGCAGCTGTTCCACTTTAGGTTTGCTGCATTCAAGGATCTTCACCAAGTGTGAACCTGAGAAAGCTGCAGTAGGCAGTTTTACAAGCTGAATTTTTAGGACTTAGGGTAAAGGACCTCTCTTTGGTGGGGTTTGGTGGAATCTTGCATGGCTAGACAGCAGATGGATGTTCTGTCACTTCCTGTTACAATGGAGACACATTATGAACATTGAGTGAGTGTGTAGATATGATAATCAGAGCAGATGGGACTGAGTCTGTTGGTGTCATGCAGTGTGCGTACAAGAACGTCTTCACGTTTGTGTTAAGGTGCATTTTTACCAAAAAGTTCAACAAGTCAACAAAGATTTCACAACTCATTAAAAGTTAAAAAACTGAAATTTACAGTTTACATTTGAAGCTTATGTATCCAACTTATTTAAATTTTATCTTGAGACGTGTCTAGAATCTGACTGCAGTTCACCTGTGGTAAATTAAAATGACTGGAAAGAGTTTAGAAAGGTTTATATGAGGTCCTACAATTCACACCAACTCTAAAATACTATTTAGTGGCGAGGAATGGACCAGGATAAGCATATAGCCATTTTTTAAAACCCTGAGTGTTCCAAGAAGCACACCAGCCAGAATAATTGTGACATGGAAGACATTTGAAACTTTGAGGACTCTTCCTTGAGTTGGCTCTCGAACCAAACTAAGTAACCACAAGAAGGGTCTTGTTCAGAGGTGACCGGGAGCTTCAGGGCTCCTCTGCATAGAGGACATGAGAGTAAGTGTCAATCAGTCCTTTCTGGCAAAGCTCCAGCTCGTCACCTGTTGTACAGACCCTGTGGTCAGGTATAGTGGGGGTATCTCGGCAGCAGGGAAGGATGGATGGATGCATGGCAAAAGTCTTGAAAGTCCCCAAAACCTACTGCATGCAGCCTGAGGCTGGGGTGATGGTTCACCAACACCAGCACGACAAGACCCTAAACATACAGCCAAGATGGGTCCGACTGTCCTTTAGAGGTCCAGCAAAAGCCCAGACTTAAATCCTATAGAACATCTGTGGTGAGACGTGAAGAAAGCTGTTAAGACGATTCAAATGTAGTCTGATGGCGCTTAAGAAGATTTACATGGAAAGAGTCAAACCTGTCCCAGCTGAAAGAGGGGCTCCTACAAAGTGCTGAATTGTGGGTGTGAAACATGTAAATCACTTTTAAATTACTGTGCAAACATTTCTAAGAATGTGCCATCACTTTCACATTGAGGCTTATTGTGTGTAAACTAGAGGAGATATCGACTTTTTGTTTCCATTTCAAAATAAATGCAGTAAAATACAGCACAAAAACGTCGAGTTTTGGCACCTCCCTAGGCAGTAATAACATTTTTAATCATTCATACAGGAACAAAATATATGTTTATCCATACATCACTTAACATGTGGTTGGGATGTATGAAATACGGCTGCACTGGGCTTTCATCGCGTCAGTATCATAAACTTATTGAGAGCGTCACCATCTTCCCTCTTCTTACTTTAACACACTTTAGCAAGATGTCATCACTTTGCCCTCAAGTTCAACTAATCTCCCCAGCACAGGCAGCTCAGACACACGCTCACATACGTTTTCTCATTGAGAAACTATCTGCAGCATGCTAGATAAACAGCCATTACAGATGACTTATTCCCTTCTATTCGCTCTTAGAAATTTGTTCTTGGGATGCCAGAGAGATGCCAGGGTGAAGGATTCACTGGTCCTTGCAGAGTCCAGACACACCGAGTTGCATCAGGGCAGAAAAATGTTATGCTCAGCGACCATAGGGCTGTAATTACATAGGAGCACTGCTGAGCTCTGCAGGATAAACGTCAAGACCAGAGAGATGGAACATGGCAACAGGAGAGGGACAAGGGCAAATATGTGATTTACAATCAACAGAGAAATAAAGGACAGATTGCAAAGAGACAGAAAAGAAGAAAAAGACTAACTTCATTGAAACATTATTAGTATTAGTTATTAAAAGTTGAACTTGACTTAACTTACATTTTGGTGTCAAATGCTATTATGGGGTTGATCCACAATGTGGTGTGACTGACACCTTGTGGATTCATTTTACCTTGCAGACCTATTCGCACTACTTGCCTAAGCAAAGAGTTTGCATGTTGTCCCACAGAGCAGTGAAGAAACTCTACTACAAACCAAATCAAAAGGGAGGACGGAAACAAAACATCACAAAAATGTCAAAGTTCAGTTTTTTATTATTTGTACATTCACCACTGATAGGCATACTCAAAGAAGAAATTAAAAACAAAAAACAACCCTTTGTACTAAAATGATAAAATAACGATTAAAAAAAACAATATTAAAACCATTGGTGAGAAAACTCAATATGCATTCTCCTCTCTTGGGCCTGTATTGATTTTACAGGGTAAGAGAACTGGAGAAAAAGGAGGAGGAAGGGAGGGAGAAAGAGAATCAATGATAGGGACATAATCATAACTTGTGTCGGGTGTGATAAACGTAGATTCTCTCCCATAGAGAATCATCTCATCTTAAACTAAACAGAGGGCAAGAGGAACTCTGCAGTGCCTTAGTAGTTATTCCACACTTGTCCAAAAATACCCCGAGCTGCCTCTTTTAAAGACACGGTTTTGATTAATCTTATATGTCTGTACAAAATTCCAAACACACTTCCAATATTTTCAGATTTCTTTAAGCCCAGAGGGCCGAGTTTTCTCTTTAGGCAGGACTGGTAAGGAGAGCCTTGTACTACAAGCAGCAACAAAAGGATTCCTCGTTAGACACTGAGGCAACGATGATTGATTGCAAATCTTAATTGGCACCTACACTTGGGGAAAAATTGGGGGACACTGGGGAAATCATTTAAATTACCCAGTGTGCCATACTGCTATGCCATCAAGACCAAGAGCAAAAAAAAAACAAAAAAAAAAAACAAAAAACAAACAGACAAAGAAAAATGTATAAAGAAAAATCTATCAAACCTTGACAGGTATGAGATGTATAGCACTCTGGGAAACAACACTGCAAAATCATGGTCCCCTTTAAGCTTGACTGTGTGTAGGTGTGCGTTAAAAACAAAAGTGATACTTTGAGAAATGGTGATGACATCAGTTGGTCCTTTGTTGGGTCTTAGTTGTAACAAAGTACATGTAGTGAAAGGCAAATGGAAGAGGGTGGTCTCTTGGACAGTTCCATTAGTTAATTTGCCACTAGCGCCGCCTTTCTCTTGGGTCACTGCGGCTGCGTGAGCGTCTGCCTCCGCCTGCCCCGCTGCCTCCCGGCCTACGGTAACCATCCCTGCGTTTGTCATTCTCTCTCTCCCTCTCCCTTTCCCTGTCTCTGTCTCTGTCTCTACCTCGGTCTCTGTCTCTGTCTCTCTCTCTGTCTTTGTCCTTGTCCTTCTCACCCTCACTCCGGTCTCCTGTTGTGCTGCCTCCTGTTTTCATCTTCTCCTTGCGCTCCTCTTCCTTTTTTTTCTCCTCCTCCTCCTCTTGCTCCTTTCTCCGTTTCTCACGCTCCTTCATCCGTTCTGCTCTTGCAGCTTCTCTCTGAACAAACTAAATCAAAGAAAATGCACAGGGCACTACTTGAACACAGCACCTAATGTAGATATCCACATCTATCACTTTAAAGCACCAATCAAGCAAAAACTTTTTAGTGTCTCACCTGTTCCTCTGTAAGTGGAAGCCAGTATATGCAAGGGGCTGCTTTAGTTTTGCGGAACAGATCATCAAGCAGCTTAGCAGGGGGATCTTCAGCTGCTTTCTCTGCCAAAGAAAATAAGTACAATATTAAACAGAAGTCTGCTTGGATTCTGATGTGAACACACAAAGTCTGCATGCCTTACCCTTCTTTTCGGTTTTCTTCTCCTTGCTCTTTCCCCTCTCCTTACGTCTTCTCTCTCTGGAGCGCGACCTCCGGGGAGCTCCCTCCTTCTCCTCTCCAGGTTTCCCAAACTCTCTGACCTTATCACGATCCCACTCCCTTTCTGCTCGGGCCCTCTCGCGCCGCTCCATCTCACGCTCACGCTCAGCCCACTGGTCTCGTTCTGGCAGGAGAGAGGGCAGGCCTGATGTTCGACCACGGCCGGAGCCAGGCCCCTGTTCTTCTGCTCCAGGTCTGTCAGCAGTGCCCAGGCCTTTGTGGAAGTCCAGCTACAAAACAAAGAAATTCTCATACTTTAGATTGCAGAGTATTGTGGACACAGCAGTTTAAAACAAACTGATACTCATAAGGTCTGACCTCATCCTGATGGGAGAAATCTACACTAAGAACTTTTGGGTTGCTCTGAGGCCATTTCACTCCATGAAGTGCTGCCCGTGTGGCCACTGCCTCCTCTGAGCTAGAGTACTAAACAGAGAAAGAAAGACAGTATGTCAAAGAAAACCCATCAGGTCAAAACTTATTTAAAATCCTCTATCAAAGAAAACACATGTAGCAACTCACGGTGACGTAGCAGTGAGACTTGATTTTGTCAATCCAGAAGCCCTCCTCCACCAGGGTTCCAGTTCTGCTGAGCAGCTCCTTAAGCTGTCCCAGAGTGAATGGTCTTACCTAAACAAAGCAATACAAAGCTGTTGTAATAGTGTGACTAAACATGCCTACCATAATACACATTTGAACATATATTACAAACTGTATACATGTTTGGAGCAACATATGCTATGATTTAAACTATATATTTTTTTCAGGACACATGGAAATAGGCACATTATCAAGTGAAAAGTATATCAAAGGAGGCCGCAAATACATTACTTATATATATATATATATATATATATATATATATATATATATATATATATATATATATATATATATATATATATATATATATATATATATATATATATGTAGTTTATCTCACCAGGTTGCAGATGTGAACGATGTTGGAGACTTTGCCACGAGGTGGCGAGGGCTGTCGGGCTGTGCGAACTGGGTCATCGATTGTGATGGAAACACCCGTTTTCTGCTGGCTGATGGAGCGACGAATGAGGGTGTCGCTGGGGGTCACTAGTATAAAGATGTACAATCAGCACCATATTTCTTATAATGTCAAGACACCTGCACCTTTCTTACTATTCTCTGATTGACTTTAAGTGAACACCAAATAGAACAAAAAATAAATAGATTCCATAGAAAGTATAATAGCAAGTGTTGTTACATACACCTTGGACAAAAACTGGAATTTACTGCAGCGTGTAACGTAAGTAGATTATCTATTTAATGTACTTACCATCATTATTGTTATTAATTTAAATAAATTATTATATTTGAGAAATTCACTTCATCTAATGCCTGAAAAAGACCATTTTGGGACGGTTTAATTACCAGTGTTGATTTCTACATCATGGCTGGTATGTGATGGTGATTGGGTTTCCACAGTTCCAGGAAATGAGGTGTCCATCTTCTCTTCATGCACCTTTGTTTTTTCTGTGTGTCCCTGTAGATCTTCCTCATCCAGCTCCTCATGTCTGCTCCTTTTTGCTTCTTTCTGTCCATTCTCCTGGCTTTCAGAGTGCACCACCTTCAATGGGAGGAGCACAAGCAATCCCAGATAAAGCAATAACTTCGGTAAAAAGCGCTTTATATTTCAGAGGACAGCAGAAAACTGACATTTTTCAATTAAAATCAGGAAATTATAGAGTGACCTGTGTGACAGTACGACGAATCTGGAGGTCTTGGTCAGAGCGCTCTCTCTCTTCACCCTCAGTCCCAGAGAGGACAGCTTCTTCTGGGTGGAGGTCAACTACTGCCTCCTGGCCAAGAGGAGGCCGGATGTCTGGGATCAGAGACTGAAGAAGAAAAAAAAAAAAAAATACACATACATGTAAACCTGATGAATTTTACATTCAAGACAACAAAGGCAGAGGTGTCCCACAGTCTTACTATCCTGCAAGTACCTTGAGTGAATCTGTAGTGATGCTGATCGAAGGTTTCTTGGTAGTGACAGCTGTGCTGGAACCCCACCTCCTCTTGCGACCACATGCAGCACCAGACTCCTGCTCACCCTCAGTGCTGCCTGCACCCGGGGACGATTTACTGCCTGGTAGCACACAGAAAGAAATTTAAGCAGATATAACAGTGTCACGAATGCATGCATAAAAGACATAATTTTGAAATATGGATGATCAATGGGCATTACAATGTATTGTATGTTGACTTTCCAACCCTTGGAAAGGAAACATTATATTAAAAGATTAATATAAGCACAAGGGAAAGTGACTAACTAACTAACTAATGACGTTGTAAATGCTGGAAAAGAAGAGAGCAAGTCAAGAGGGGGTACTCACTGCTAAGAGAGATCTTACGAGGTGAGAAGACCTTTGGTGTCTGAAAAACAAGATAAAACCACCCAAGATATATGGGAGAGTTGAGAGACAGACACTATGGGTGGACACTCATGATTAAAGACAAGTTTGAGGAAAGGTACAACAATAACAAGAAGGTGGGGCAAGTAGGGACTGGGAGTGAATGACAGAAAATGCTGTGACGGATGTTTTTAAAAATAATATTGATGGCACAGAGCTGTGTTTTATGTTAAAATTAAGCGTGTGCCATTAGTATTTAATAATCTACACTGACACATTACTAAACCTAAATAACTTTTGAGGACTAAATTATAGATGTAGTGGAAATACTGCAGTTTAAATTCGAGACTAGTTATTTTGTGACTAGACAGACATGTGAAGTACAATTAGTCTCACAGAAGTTGATATAAAAGTGAAGCAAGATTAAAAGGTCTTAAAAGAGACCTAAGTCAATTTGGATTAAACTGCAGTAGCCACAATGAGATACACGGTAACAAAAACAGGATGCTTCTCCCAGCAAAAACTATAGAGTATGAGTAGAAAATAAGCATTTTGATAACAGCAATATGAAATATGAGTTTGAGTAAACATTACTACTTATTCCCTGGTACCACTGACACCTGATCCTTACTGGTTTGGATATGGCCCAATCACGACTGCATGAACTGTATCTAGGCAACAAGGGTCCAATCAAAGGTGGCTGAGATGTTGGGATGGAAATCTGAAAGCTGGCTGGCTGGAAGGATGGTATCAATAGTTCATTTGGGTGGGGGCTTAAATGCTTTTGGCCAAAGCAGTCATCCTCAGGTGGTTTGGCATAAGTTCGTTTACAGATGCAGCAGTGGCAGCAGACCAGAAGATGATTGTTGTAAACAGTCATTGTTGAGGAGCAGTAATTTCATACAGTCACAAGAATCTGGCAATGCTTGTTGCAGAAAGGGATCTAAATGGAAAGTCCTCCTTCAGTTCAAATAAAAGCCCATTGAGTCCAGATAAAAGCTCATTTAGTATCCAAGACTGGTGTCTGCTGGAGAAAACTCAATCTGGTTCCAAGAGATTAACAAAATCCAAAACGTCCTTTGCTGTAACGTGTTACAGTTCACAGACCACATTAAATGACATGTCCCCCACATTTTTTGCAAGTGGGTTAATAATGTCTCCAACTCAAACAATTTAGGGGTTTTACAGCAGCTTTGACTTGATGTGAGCATACTTCTTTGCTTGTCTTATCTCCATGTTGATTTCAAGGTCACAAAGCTGAGTTATCAGGTAAAAGACTAAGAGAGGTGGGCGACACTGACTAACCACCCCCTTCTTTAATTCTTCTGGTCCAGTCAATAGTTTTTGCCAGACATATCCATGAAAATGAGGCAGCCTTTGTTGCCAGTGGTGTCTCTCTGCAGTGCAGCCTCTGGGACTTATCTGTGGTCAACTCTGGATTCTTGGGGCACAGTGGAATGGGTGCAGCAGTAGCAGTAGTAGCAGTAGAAGAAGTAGTAGTGGCAGTGGTAGTATGCAGGTACCAATAGGGGCAATGGAAGAGGCATGAGCACCTTTATAACAAAGCAATCATTTGGGGTTTAGCCACAGTGAGAAAATACCCTTGCTGTTTCTGCCCAGGACAATGTCAACAAAGGTTTTACAAACAGCCAAATTGGGGAAAAAGAAAATAAAAAAAAAAAAAAAAAAAAAAGGTCCTACAAACAAACTTTCTCTCTGGGGAACATTAAGTCTTCTAATGAAAATATTGTTTTAAATGTAAGTGGAAATTACTCAACAAAAACACAGAAATGCAATCAAATGGTCAACTGTGTATTATACCCAGCTATAAATAAAATGTAATGTGCCAATCACACAAATATAAAAACTCAAATGGGTCCATCCACGGTTATTCAAGTGTCTTACCTCCTCGCCAGTCTCTGGAAGTTTCTCTTGCTGTGCCATGGCAGTCTCCTTCACCTGCCTGTGTAGTGTAAGGAAACAGGAATAGGCATAAAGGAAGATTTCAAATGTATAAACAGCACTGATGAACAGAAAGAATGGTGTAAAGTAAAAAAAAAATATCTTTAATGTATTTTTAAAAACAGGTAACAAGAAAAAAGGAATGAATGTAAACATAAGTCATAATTCAAGAGAATGCCTAAAATAAAAACATGTTTAATATGCTAAAATAACTTGAGATAAGATTTATGACCAAGTAAACGCAATAGATTATAATATTACTATTACCTCCCTCAAAATACACTCTAAATAATCTAACTATTATGGGAATTTGTCTGCAATTAAATGACAAGCATATCATTTGTAATCAAGGTAAAATTAAAAGTCATTAAATTACTTTTGTGTTTAAACTGATGCATCCTTAAACAAAGATGTAATTCATATAAAAAAATGGTAGATTAAAGTTTTTAAAAATCTCAACACCGGAAATTACTGAAATAACGTTACAAGAGCAAACGGGGGTTGCTAAATAACTGCGCCTTAAACGCATGTGACGCGCTTCACCAGCCACTGTGTCATTTCACTGATGCGTTGCCATGAATGTTTCACACAACTGAGCCGAGCAGAGGAGTCGATGCACAGCACCCGCAGTCCTCGTTCACACCGAAGGAAACGATCAGCGGCCGCTGCACAGTACCCGACAAATGAGCGCAGGACTCACGTCGTCATGCCATCCTCATGCGCGCACACGTGAACACGTCCAGCGATCCTGACTATGAACTTTGGGGGGGGGGGGACTTCACAGCAAAGACACTAACTATGTTCGCTTAAAACGCAGCACACAGACTGCGACTGCTGCTAAAACGACTGCGTCGCTGCTAGCCGCCTCTTTTCCCTCCCTCCAACCCTGTTCCCATCAGAGACTATTCTCTTCTCAACGCATGCACGTTCACACCCACTGTCAAACGGACCCTGCGACGGACAAAGCCCTGCTTGCTGTTCAGCTGAGCCGCTCTATGGAGAACCACAGGCCGGCATCGGTAGCTAAAGCCATCGACGGAGGACAGCCATGTTTGCAGCGAATGCAATAAAAAAATGATCTTGTATAAAAAGGACCCCCATATTCGCAGCCACGCCGGCTCCAAGGCAGTCTCATCAATCGCCTGACGGGAAATTCAAGACCCGTCATCTCTTCCGACAAGGTCTTATCATAATCGCAAAGCACACATTTTAGCAGGCTTTAGTTGCGTGGGATTATATGATCTGGCGACAGCGATCAAGTGAACTTAAAAAGCATCATTCGACACCACAGAGGCCACATAGTCAGCCCTTGATTTAACTGGGGGTTTGCCAAACCCAAGTCCAGTTGTAAAAATATTCCTCAAAACCATCCTACCACTTATTCACGTGCCATAATCATAACACTCAAACTTATCTGTGAGGTTAACACCTTAGTTCATCTTCACTGAAATACACTCCAGTTTTTAAAGAGTAACATGTGGTCCATGCTCATTTTGTTTGGTCTTTAAAAAATGTTTAGAATCTTTTCAAGTCACACATTCAAAAAATGGCTACATGTACACATCAAGTGATCATCAACTTCATTAAAAGGTTTGTTTATGTTATATATATATATTCTTTTCATTTAATGGACTAAATTGTTATGACCATGTTTCCATCAACCAATGTTTTGAGAACACTGACAAGTGACACACAGTTTAATATTCAGAATACGCATGACTTTGTAATATCATTTAGTGTGTTTACATCTACTTACAGTTGGGTCCCCAAATAATGGAACTAAGAGAAGTTATTTACAGATTGTCCTCTGTACACCACCACATTGTGTCTGAGAAGTTGTTTTAAGCCCAAAAAATCTTTTATACATGCATTTAGTTACCAGATTAATATAGGACATTTAAATGCATCCTTGATTAGCACTGTAACCTGATTTATCTGAGTAACCAGATAACCAGCTTGTTCAGCAATGTTTCTTTTATCTTTATTTAAACCCTTTGTAATCTTGCCTTTCGTTGACATATATAGTTTGACTATGGATTCACAAAAAAATGCCTAGTAAGGCAGTAGAGTTTAACTATCACTAGATAACCTGTTCATACCCTACAAAGCTATAAGACTGGTTTACCTCAGGTGTAACTCTAACACAGATAACTTAGGGGATGTGTTTCAGTAGACCAAGATTTAAAACCAGACCTCTTCTTGTCCATTTCCTCCTCTTCCTCACTGTGCCTTCTCTTCCTTTGTGTCTCCTCCCTGGTTGGTACGTCAACGGAAGGTTTCTGGGAATTTTAAGAGAAGCAAATGAAGAAAGATGTGAAAGAATATACTATATCTGAGTTGTTGAAGTAGTTACATATCTATTACTACATCTATTTTCTTTTGGGTACTGTTATGTGTAGTTGTCACAGATGTTACAAAGATTTGGTGGTGTGTTCAGTTAAAGCAGCTGACCTTGATGGGACAGTCTCCATCAGCAGTTGTGTTACTCTTCTCTCCAGATGTCTCTCTCCTGCGAGGGGAGGCTTTCAAGGTTTCCTTTAAACCCTGTGTCTGAGACTCTACTGTCACACTGTGCTGTGTTGAAGGATGTCTTTCAGGTTTCCCCTCCTAAAAGACAGACAACAGAACAACATGATTTGATATAGAAAATGTTCATTGGGTCATGGGTCCTGCAAAAATAGTGCTTCACTATAGAAGCTATAAAATGCTTGTTAACAGTATGTCACAGTCAACATATATTTAGAGGTCTCTTCACAGTAAAACCAGTACAGTAAGTGTTGTGAATGGATCAACAGGAGCTATATGACGTGTTCAAACACAGATATACAAGGTTAAAAAGGAAATGTTAAGAGTTTTATACAGACAATGTGGCTAATGGTGAGCTAAAACGTTTTACTGAAAATAAAGCATCCTCTTTCACACATGCGTGACAAACTAACTAAACCATACTATGCTATGTCTACAGAACAGAACACCACACCAAGCATCAAACCACACGCCATGCTAATTAATCTGGCCAGTTTGGGCGCTGTTGTTGTGTTAAATAATTTCAGTAAACTTTTAGTAATTCTATATTAAGTTAATTATTGCATACAAAATACTAAAATAGGTGTAGGCAATCTGGCCAAAAATGTATAGATAAACAAAATCACATACTAATTTTATTTATCAGAAAAAATAAAATTATGGAATCCAGCATTAGCCATTGAGGGAACAAGCTAATAAAATTAAGGCATTTATTTTTAGGGACACTGGTGTCCATAAATAAAAATTGTATGCGCCTCAGATGCTCAGAATAATGTAAATAGTTAAAATCAATATGCTGTATAAACAGCTGAAATACATTAAATCCTTCTTAACTATATTTACACATCAGCAGCCAACTGACATTGGAAAACCGTATTTTCCAATATATACTGGTGTCACATTCTAAGCTTGATTCAGAGCAAATATTAATTTACTGACATGATTGAGATCAAATTTAAACAACAATGTTGTGCAGGGGCCAATTTCTCACCAATCTGCAGAGAGTACACAAACCTGACAACAGTTTGATTTTGGCTTCATCAATTTAGGTCTTGGACTTCATGTTAGTTAGTGATAGCTGATCAGCTAATATTACCTGCTGTGTGATATTTATCAAGCAGCTACTATGGGATGCTGCTGAGTAAGTTCTATGCAAGCTTGCAAATAAGTAAAAGAACTCACACACTTAATCTGACTCATTATCCCAGAAAATGAATGTAGCAGAAAACAATGGTATACCTGCTGACAATATTTGAAATAATATTTAAAAAAAACAAAAGCGTTAGTGCACTTACCCTTCTACCTCTGGAAGTGTCTTTCTCTTCAGAAGATGTGGATGATCCGGATGACCGAGAGGAGGAGGATCCGGAGTCCGATTCTGAGGATGAGGAGTCATTAGATGATGATCTTTGTCTTGTTGGTTTCTCCTCCTTCTTTGCATCTCTTCCCTTGTGCTGGGCAGGCTCATTTGGGCTTGCAGGACCTTTGCTTTGAACTTCTTTAGTTTTTTTGGTAGATTCATTGGAAACCCGTTCAGCATTCACTGATTCTGACTGTTCTTCAACCTTCAATAAGGGGTCTGTGGCCCCTTCTTTTCTGGAACACTGGCCAAGTGCAGTGCTAACAACAGCCTCCATCTCAGACTGGTTCCCGACAGAGTCCAGTGGCCCAGGAGAAACCTCCTGCTTTGTACGCATCTGTTGATCTTCCTTTTCGGTGGAGGAATGGTGTCCTTCCAGCTGTCGTTCCCCAACACTTGTAGGGGAGGAGACTGATGAGACCTGTGGCTGCGGTGTATCAGTGAATGTACGGGGTCGCTTGATAACCACAGAAGCGGAGGAAGATTGGGGTTGAAGCGGGGAGTCCCTTAAGAACCGGAACTTCTTAAATGAGGACTGTGGCGAGAGAGGTTTTGGTGACATGGATGCACTGGACTCTGCTGCTTGAGCTTCACTCCGGGACACTGGAGCATCATCCTGCTCTCCTGCCTCTGTCGATGACTTTCTTGCTGCTCCTGTGGAGAGGGAGGGAGGAGTGGGCAGGGGGGTGAGACCAATCTCACGGCCACGTTTGGATGGAGGGAGGTGACTCTCCCTCTCCTTTTCAGCCATCCTAGCACTCTGTTTCTCCTGTACCAGGACCCTCTCCTGCTCCTCCTTTTCCCTCTGCATGGCTTTCTCCTTCTCTAATCTTTCGTGTTTAAGGGCCATTTCCCTCTCTTCCTCCAGCTTTCTAACCTTTTCCTTCATTTCCTTCTCCAAGGCTTTTTCTCGTTCAAGTTTCTCCTGCTCAAGAACCTTCTCCCTCTCCAGTCTCTCTTTTCTCTCTGTTTCAGCTCTTTGCTTTTCCATCCTCTCCTGTTCTAGAGCTGCCTCTCTCTCTGCCTTCTCTTTTTCTTCCCTTTCTCGTTCCAAGGCCTTTTCCCTCTTTATCCTCTCTTGCTCCAGTTCTTTCTCTCTTTCAATTCTCTCCTTTTCCTTCCTTTCAAGCTCCAGCCTCTCTTGCTCTAGAGCCCTCTCCCTTGCCAGCCTTTCTTGCTCCAAGGCTCTTTCCTTCTCCAACTTTTCTTGCTCTAGAGCTTTCTCTCTGTCCATTCTCTCTCGTTCTAAGGCTTTCTCTCTCTCCATCCTTTCTTGCTCCAGGACTCTCTCCCTTTCTAGTCTCTCCTGCTCCAAGGCTTTCTCTCTTTGTATTCTCTCTTGTTCTAAAGCTTTCTCCCTTTCCAACCTTTCTTGCTTCTCTCTTTCAATCCTTTCCTTCTCCTTTCTCTCAGCTTCCAAAGCTCTTTCCTTCTCTAACCTCTCTTGTTCAAGAGCCCTTTCTCTATCCTCCCTTTCCTTCTCCAAAGCCTTGGCTCTTTCTAGCTCCAATGCTCTCTCCATTTCTTCTCTTTCTCGTTTCTCTTTCTCCTCTCTTTCTCTCTGTAGACGTTCTTGCTCAAGAGCCATTTGTCTTTCAAGCTCTCTCTGTCTCTCCAGTTCCAGTGCTCTCTGTCTCTCAAGCTCCCTCTGCCTTTCAAGCTCCTTCTGCCTCTCCAGTTCCAGGGCCTTCTGTCTTTCAAGCTCCTTCTGCCTTTCCAGTTCTAGGGCCCTCTCTCGTGCTAAGGCTTGCTCTCGCTCTTCCCTGTCCTTAGCCAGAGCTAATTCCCTCTCCTGCCTCTCTCGCTCTATAGCAAGTTCCCTCTCCTGCTGCAGAGCCCTTTCTCTTTCTTCTCTTTCCAAGGCCTGCTGCCGCTCAATTCTCTCTCTCTCCAGTGCAACAGCTCTTTCTCGCTCTAATTCTATTGCTCGTTCTTGCTCAATTTTTCTCAGTTTCTCCTGCCTTTCCATCTCAAGCGCCTTTTCTCTTTCTATCTCAGAGTCCCTCTCTTCTGTTGCAGTGGCCTTAAGCACACTCACAGGTACTTGAATATGGGTTGAACGTGCTCCCGTGGCACCCTGGGTGGTGCCTGGCCTCACTGGCGCATGGCCGGCAGTGTTGGCTGTGTGGGTGATGGCAGATACTAGACCCTCCTGAGGCCCTCTGCCAGGAAATGCTGAAGCTGAAGGTGAACTGCTGTCCTGCCTATCACCTTCCCCATGGCCACCATGCCAACCTGCTCCAGAGAAAGCGCCTTCCGACTCCATTTTGCGTGCCAAAAGGGTCAGCGGGCCAGGCTTGCGCTCGGCATGTGCACTCCTCTGGGGCTCTGGGCTGCTACTGCGGCTATCGCTGCTGGAGGAACCAGAGCTGGAGGTACTGGGAGAGCGCCTAGCTTGGGCTACATCTGGACTAGGGGGACTCTGTTTAGGGGTATCAGGCAAGGGGAAAGACAACTCTGGAGGTGGGGAGGGTGGAGGTGTTGGCTGGCGAAGCTGAGGAGACAAAAGGGAAGGGATGTGTTGCTGCTGGGGTTGACAGGATGCTGCAGACCTGTCTCTGGTTGAGGGCTCTCTGTGGCTTCTCCGAGCACCACTGTCCCAGTCATCATCATCTCCATCTTCCTCGCCATCCTCGCTATCCTCATCATCGCTGTCTGCTGCGACTTCTCTGGATGCAGGACCCCTTTCTGGCCGGTGTTCACTTCCAGGAACACGCATTGCCATAGAACCAGAAGCAGGAGGACGAGACACGTCAGCCTCTTGGTTCCCGTTACCTTCTCCCTCATTCTCTGCTCCAAACAATTCCTCTCCACCAGAAGGTCCAGGTGGTTTGTGCTGCTCAGCTAATGCTCCTGTGACATCCTGAGAACAGAAAAGCAGCAGAGACTTCATTGCCATCGCGCTCTGACCCTTTATTTCATGATCTAGCACAATTTGTTTATTGAGTAAATTCCCTTTAAATGTGAAAGATATTTTAGAGCACTCAAAGGATGAGAATGCTACATTTTGTAAAAAAAACAAAGTGATGTCTGACCTGGGATTGAGGGGGACCTGAGGTACTGTTGTTAACTGCTGAGTGGTCCTCTTGCTCTGTTTACAGAAGACAAATACATCAAATCACATATTCTGCACAGTGACCCAATGCGAGTACAGTAACTTTTACAGTTATTCTCACTAAATGGTCTGAGTCACACTTACCATTTGTTTCATATGCTTCACGAGCCTGTCTCTCCAGACGTTGTCTCAGGAGCTCCTGTTGCTTAGCCAGATACTGCTTGATAAAGCTGTTCTGGCTCATTTCCTCTCCAATCTAAATACAAAGAGACCTTTTAAAATAGTATTTAAGTCTTCAAGACCACTTACACACACTTAACATACTTCTAACAGTTAGCACAGGGAATGTGCTAATGCAAATCTTATGATTTTATCACACATGAAGAGACTTCGGTCTGTGAAATTAAATTAAACTGTCTTTGAAACACTTACCTGAGAGTTTGGCTGTAGTCCAATGTGAGCTGTGGAGGTCCTCTGCAGATTCTCCAGCATCAGAGCCTGTTATTAAGGCAAGAGACTTTATTTATTCAGCATAAATAACAGGCAGGTAAAATCTGGGTCATGTACGCTAACCTAAATACTGTGTACAGCATCCTATAATCAAGTACCATTCTGCCTGCCACCATTTCCGTAATTTACAAAGTACTATGAGTCCCTGTAGGTTTCAGCATACCCTCTGCATAGATGGGACAAAACTTTATTACACCTGTCTTCCTTAGAAATTTTAGATTCGGAGTATTTTGCCTCAGATAGCATGCACCATACTACAAAGTTTGCCAATTAAGAACAAACATGTTAAATGGTAAAAGTCACAAGGTTAAATATGACCCTAATGAATAACACAGCCCACAGCTGAGGTGGAAAGCAATTAGAAGCTAGTTTAGATCGAGCACTTCCTTAAACACTCACACATCTATATTCATGCTAACACTCTCAGTCATGCAGCAGAACTTCTACTCTGCGCCATACACACAAAGATGCAAACAATAAAGTAACATTTACCACCAGCCTCTTCCAAACAAAACAACAAATGTGACTAGAATACACTAAATCTACCCTTATACATTTTCACTATGCAACACAATAGTACATTTCTAATAGGTAATGTAACAAGGAATGAAACTATTCAATGTCAGTGGCTTGCATTTGTTGCTAAATCATATACAGCTGTGCAATCAAAACATCCACAGTTTAACCTCAGCCAGTTAAGACACATATTGTACCTTTATTCAAACAGGCATAAAACTGTGTTCAGATTTCACAATTGAGACAGGGGAACAAAACGCTACTCTGGGATATCATGTTTAATTTGGAGAAGTAAACAACCACTTGCTGCTTTTATGGCGCAATTCAGTGGAGAAACGGTATCCGGACAACCAAGCTAAAAAAAAAAGAAGAAAAGAAAAGAACTCTCCAAGTTTCATGGCGGACTAGATATGGTTGAATACCTGTCGCAATGTAAACAAACTGTCTCCTACAGGGCCCCATGCACCAGGCACGGCCCCGGAGTACACTTAATGAAAAAATATTCCAAGAATTGTCCGAACACAGCAAACTGCTCTATTACAATGCGCTGCATTGACGTTACTGCTATATCTGGAGTTAGCCGTTTAAAGTTGACGGGCCACTAAATGGCCGGTGCAGCGTTAAATATCCTTTTGGCTAAACTCGTTCGGGACACACGGCGTTTAGGGGGAAACACAGCAGCAGCAGCAGCAGCAGCAGCAGCAGTAAACCAGTCGCTAAGGCCACCGCTCAACTCCACTCACAGCGCTAGCTAAGGGAGCTAACGAGCTAACAGGACAACATCACCCCCCACACACTTTCAAATTAGCCACTAAGTTGACCGAACTCAATGTCCTGCAACTGGTGGGGTGTTTATGCACGATAGGCACGATACGCAGCCGCTGCGCAGTGCAAATAGATGGGTTTTTAAAGCCGAATAGTGGCGGTCAACCTCGACAACTCTACTACGCTGTTCGGCAGTAACGTTCACGATACTCAGTTGTCGGCCCTCGAGAGAGCATCAGCCCGTCTCATCGTTAACGTGAGCTCGCAGGAACTGTGGGCTAGTATTTGGCGGCAGAACTCACCCCTTTGAGTCTTTTAATGAGAGCATTCTTCTGCCCGCTTTTCGAGAGTCCTCTCTCCTCGAGGGCAGCCTTTAAGTCCGCTACTCGAAGGGACTGGAGCGGTCTCCCGTCCAGCGTAACGTCTTCGAGGTCCGCCATTTTCCGTTCCTCTAGTCAGTTCCCAGCCAGAGCGACGAGCAACGCCTTCCTCCACCCACCGTCATCGTCGACGACTTCCCCCTAACGAATATATAAAACAGCGCTATGTAGTAAACATCTGACACGAACTGTTAAATACGGCTCTGTTGTTATTTATATTTTGTAAAAAGTCGTGCACGTATTTGCTAGTACAGCATTGTAAACTTGCAATGTTCATAAGAAGTGTATTTTTTTTCACATGAAAAAAAAAAAAATCATACCGCTGAATAAAATATATATATATACATGTTCACACACACAATTTACATCCACAACTATTAAACGTATTCGCTTTCTGTAATAATGTGGTTTCTTTATATAATCAGCTTAGAGCCTTTACGGGTCAACAACAAACTATGCGCAGAATCTGCGCAGTTTTGATTTCCTTCACAACAGCAACTGCGAATAACAGTACACTTCCTGCTGCGTTATTTGTTAGCAAGATTAGCGGTCGCCGCACTCCAAACACGCACACAATGAGGTGAATATAACGCTCTGTTTTATAATATTTGAATACAGACAGGTATTTAGGCTGGACCTAAATTAACGTACTCGTGGTGCTGACTTTGAAGAAGGTGGCATGGCTTAACGTTTGATAAATTGTTAGCTAAGCTGCCTAACGTCCAACCTGGAGGTGCTGAGGATTCACTTGCAGCAGATGTAGTCTGTGTTGTACTCGTTTGTTTTGTTTTTTTTCGGTCTGACACAAACCTGTCTTCCAAAAGTGTCTTGGTTCAGTCACGTCAATCAAAGTTTAGCAGCTAAACCAACAGCAGAAATCGCAGCTCACTGACGGTCCCAGACATCCTACAACTCCAGGCTTAGGTCCGACAGAGGCATCACCGACCATGACCACGCAACACTGGACCGGTGTGTCCGGCTGCTGCGCTCCCAACCCGGAAGACTTTCCATCACCTCCACAGAAAGTAGCCAGTCCTCCCAGCCTTGAGAACCTGTCCTGTGCTTCTCCGACTTCGGGTCAAGCTAAAGAGCCGGAGCCCATCTCCTATGTAACCCTCCAGGAGCAGCGGTGCGTCCTGAGCTGGTTCCAGGGCTGGACCGCCACTCAGAAGGAGCGGTTCCTGCAGGACCTGCTGGGGAAAGCTGTGCCTGGGAAAGTGTGCACCCTCCTAGATTCACTGAGTAGCCTCCAGGTAATTTACATTCCCTTACAGATGGTCCAGGGGGTGAAGTGCTGCAGCATTTCTAACAGTTTTTCTTGTTTGCACCCTGTCAAGGTTAAAGACCATCTGCCAAATATCTTTGAATGTCAGCTGCGCCTGTGGAACCAGTGGTTTGAGTCTTGGGGAGAAGAGGAGAGGAATCATTTCCTTCACATACTGGAGGAGCGGGATCCAGTGTTTGTTGCCCAGTTTTACAGCAGCGTCGCTGGCACCGCAGGAAGAGACTGAGCAATGTTTGCATTGTGACAGAAAAGCCAGTTTGACTCCCAACAAAATGTGTTGAACAGGGGACATTAGTGGGAAATGTGTAGTCGAGCCGAGAGCTGGACTCAAGATAAACCAAGTGATTTAAGAACAGAAATGTTCAGTATAAGCAGTTGTTTCCTGCACTGGTTTCTCTAGTGCTGAAAAACACATTAAAACATTTTTTTTTCATATGAAGTTCAGACATTTTTGTTTGAATGATTCCATGATGGGTGAAGCTTTGTCATTTCCTTGAAGTTAAAATAAAGACATGGTTGTAAGAAGTACGGGTCCATTTTTTTCTGTCACCTGATTTGAGCTATCTTTGTATTGAAGAAAAAAAAAACAATTCACTGTTGTATAATTGCTGTGTCTTTATTGCCTCAAACAGCTATAACAGCAATAAAAGCAGTACTCTGTTACAGTAAGTGTACAATTTTCACCATGTGATCAGTAACGTATTTGAAAATCAAAACGTGCAAGAACTACTCAACATTTACAGAGATTGTTTTTAATCACCCACTGAGAAGAGACTAAATGAGATGCATGGCTAAGATTTGATGTGAACGACAACGTACGCATTTCTCTATTTTATCCAGTCAGAAGATCCGGGAGTAAGTAAAACAATTGGAATCTGATTATCAACTTCCTCAACACAAAAATTGACAAATGGAAAGATCCTGTCTGTAAACCTTTGACCTGCAAACGAGTACATATGAGCTCTGGCACCAGCATCATAAAATGAAATCTGTCCGTTTTTGTAGTCCAGCAGAATGCCCAGTCTCAGAGGTGGCGTCTGAACTTGGATAACAGTGGGTTTCCTATCAATAGCTCGGAATTGGCCTTGTTTATTCAGGAGTATGGTCCAGTAACCTATACCTGGACTGTACAGTATGGTTCCCTTCCTTGGAGCAGACTCGCTGGCCATGCCAACGTGGTAACAAAGCTTCCCAGCTACAGACACCTCCCAATACTGTCTCCCACTTAAGAATCCAGTTGAGCCCATAACAGCCAGGTCGACATCAAACCGGCGTGGGTTGTCTGGCACCTGTTGTATTTCAGCAGTAGTGGACATCTCAGTGTTGTCCGCAGAGAGAACTATTCTTGGGTGTGCTGTGTTTGGATCGAAAGTTATCTTCCCTGTAAACGAAGAAAAATAGTGAACTGGGTGTTAATGTCTATGGCTTGATGTCCTTAGAAGGAAGAGTAGAACTAAGTATTCTTAATGTGCTGTGGAAAGTAACTCTTATATGTGACTCACTGGTATGGATCGTCTTATCTTCCTTATCAGTTAGACTGGTTTGAAGGTCTGAGGAAAGAATACAAACAAATACGTCATTTTATTAGTGGGTTTTTTTCATATCACTGTATTTTTTTATTTATTGTTGACCATATCACCTCGCACTCTTTCCTCAAGTTCGCTCTTTTCATTTTGAAGATCTAGCATTGAAACACAAAAGACAGCAGGATTTCTACATTTATTCAAGAAACAAAAGAGCAGCTAGTGCCTTTTCTCGTTATGTGATACGGAATTTATCCACGTACTGTTGTAGTCGTCCTGCAGTTTGTTATAATCCGTGGTTCGGCCGTCTAACTCCTGCTGCAGCTGGGTCAGTATGGTGTCCTTCTCAAACATCTGTTTCTGTAGGTTGTCACTAAAGGCCTCTGCCAGCTGAAATTGTTTCTCTAAGTCTGTTTAATAAAACGTAGATACAAAAATGCTATAAATCTTAAGGGTACAGGATCCCACCACTACATTTGTTGCCTTTTAGCTCTCCTTTGGTGTCCACAAATTGAATGGACTTGTTCTATGTCGAAGTAGAGAGTTGAACTTACTGTTGTATTCTTTTTGCAGTCGGTTAGTTATTTTGGCCTGTTCTTCAGACTCTTCCTGCAGCTGTCTGAACGCAGCGTCCTTGTCTTGCAGCTGCTGCTGCAGGCGATCCACCTCCTCCTGGCTCTGTTGAAGTTGCATTTGTACATCTGTTTGATGAAATATTCAGTTCAGATTAGTTCAAGACTCACAACTTCACCAAATGACTCAGTTTCAAGGAGAAGTACACAGCCTGCACAGAAAGATCTTAAGGTCATGTAGAGGATCTGACCTTGACAGTCGGCGTTTTCATTGCAGGACATCTTCAGCTCGCTCACTTCTTGCTTTAGATCTGAGAGAGGCAGGAAGTTGAAACAGAGCCACATATCAACATACGAAGAGCCAAAACGTTTTAAAGCAGCAGCTCAATATTTCAGGAAAACAAAAAGAAAAAGCTCATTCTTATGTCCGAGGTAAATATGATGACGCAGCTGCTTAGCATGGCATAGCATGAAGACTGGAACGAGTGGAACACAGCTAACCTGGCTCTATTTAAGGCAACTGCCAACCCACCAGCCAACAACTCTAAAGCTGATTTATTAAAATGTCATATTTTATTTGTTTAGGTGCAACATAAATGTGACATGTTTGATATGTTGTAGTTTCACAAGATTCTTAGTGATGAGCATGTTTCCTACAATGTCAAAGTATTTCTTTACAGAATGTACAGTGCTCACCTGTATTTGTCCTTTCAAGATTTTTAATCTCTCTTTGTTGTGTTTCAACTTTTTCTTCCAGTTCTGAGAGAGAACAAAAAAGGAGAGTTGCAAGAAACATGAAAAATACGTAAGATTTAGTTGTTACACATTGGTCTTAGTACTATTTACAACTCACAACAGTAGGAAAGCAACATATTGACAAACCTTGGATCATTCTTTCAGCATTTCTGGGCGCCTTTTTCTCAGCTTTTTTCAGCTGTGACCTCAGATCAACGATCTCCATTACTAGCAGAGACACGGACATAACTTTATTCTGTGCTCAAGAGAAACAACACAGAACACGGCCAAATGACAAATGTTCATACTCAAGTTAAAATTCTTTGCATCTGCTTCACTGAGCCGAAGTTCGCTGTCTTGCAGTTGCCTCTTTGTCAAATTCACTCTTCTCTGAAGCTCTAAAAAATGATCAAGTAAAGAATTATGAAGGCAAAACTTGGGTATGGATTACTTTAAGGCCTATTATCTTTACCTGCAAGGTTCTCAGCATTTGTTTCTTGGATGTATGAGATTTCATCCTCCAGTGGTTTGATTTTCTGGTGAAGATCCATAATTTGAGATGCTAAAAAAAAAAAAAGACTTAGTATATTTAACCTAATTAACAGTTTTACTTCCAGTTCAATTTGCTTTCTCATCAGAACTGAACAGAACACTTACACAGATTAGTGATCCTTGTATCACTTGATTCCAGCAACAGTGTCTTTTCCCTGATCTGATTTCTGATGTGATCCAGTTCATTCTGCAGCTCTTTAAGAATTTCAGAACAGATGTTTAATTTCCTCAAAATGTATGAGAAGGTCTTCGGAATATATCTGACGGTAGCCTACTGCTTCTTACCTGCAATTTTATCAAAATAAGCCTTTGTCTGACGCTCTTCTTGCTTCTTCAGTCTAGCTATTTCATCTTGTTGAGCCAAGACTTGAAACGCTAACAGGAGACAGGTTCGGGTTATAGTCACATGGTTAAAAGGCTGCAGTCAATGACAATCACAGAACTCGTACATTTTAGTGCTATTTTAATAACTCACTGAATTTGGTATGTTCATTTTCTTCATCTCGAATTCCCTCAATCAAATTATTCAATCGGTCTTCTAATGCTGCAGACAAGATATAGAAAACCATTATTTTATCTTAGTTCAGGTTACACAATGTTATTAATCTGAACCGCTTGGTGTACACAGTCAACATACATCTCTGTCACTAGTCACTCTCTCACCTCTAATCTTGGCGTAATCTGTGTCGTTTGCTGCCACATTCACAAATTTCTCGATCTCAGAATGTATTGTAATAATTTGTAGAACTGAAAGAAGAGTTCAATGTTGATAATTCTATTGTAGGACGTATTTCCCTTATACACAGTATCATTCACTACAGGATCATTCAGAATGTGATTGTTTTTAAGTAGCAATAATGAGAAAATGCATATTCTACTCACGCCTTTGTGCTTGAGGACTTCTTGTTTTCAGCTGCTCTGTTTTTTTGGCCAGCTCTTTACTTTTGTCATCTATTGTTTTTTGAAGCTCTACAGAGCAGAATAAAAGTGTTTTAATCTGTATCTGTTGTACACTGTCGGTAGCATCATTTGTACCCCCTCATGCATGCAACTGAGTTGACAATAAACACACTGACCTTTTATTGTGGTTGCTGATTCAGTGTTTTGTAGTTGTCTCTTTGACTCCTCCAGTTGCAATGTTAATGTAGAAATTTGAAGAGCTGAGATTTAAAATAAAATGTTTGTTTTTTTTACACCTTTAAATTCTTTGTCTCCCTCTCCTTCTTGCTCTCTGAATCTGAACTACAACAATCTTAAATGGAGAAACAACTAAGTATAACCACAAGCAAAAAGGAAAATGTGAGGCATGTCTAAAAAATCCAATAGACCTTACTATTTCCATATATTATATTACTTCACAAAGAAATGTTTTCTCACTATGTAAAATACAACGCAGGGAAAATTCTATGTGCTAATATTCGTACTGAACATTGCACAGATTAAGCAAATCAGTAACACAGCTCCACCACTCACCAAGTGAAGTAACAGTGTCAGATTTAGACAACAGCTCATTCATTTTGCCATCCAGTTCATTCTGCAGCTCTGCAAGGGAACATTTACAACAACTGTTAATCCCACATACAGAACACAATATAAGGATAACAGCAGATTTTCTTTGGATAAAACTAAAACAACAGAATACCTCAAATAGGGAATTTCATTACATTTACATTACATTTAGTTATTTAGCAGATGCTTTTATCCAATGTGACTTGCAAGTGAGGAACAAGGAAGTGAGGAATTTGATTTTCAAGACGCTAGTTCTTTTATGCAAATCCCCCTAAATTAATATCTGTTTAGCAGATAAAACCCTAGACAGGGTTGCCCTGTCTCCCATTTATATTTTACTTTACCTTTTGAGTCATAATCACAAGACAATCAATGTCCATGACACGCGATATCACTTTACACAGGCAATACTGTCATTTACATACAAACATACTCCAAACCGACAATTCCTTGAAAAAACTGACAGATTTGGAAAGGGCAATAAATTACTGCAGCAATCTATAATTCTTAAATATTTTTGTGTGGCATTAAAAAAGACACACAACCTTCAAGTTCAACCTTCTAAAGTAAATTTTCTGAAAGGGTTGATTTGCGAAAAGGGTTTTGTAGCAATAATTTAGTTTATCATTTAGAGCTTGAGCTGACTGAGCTGCTCTAGCAGCTATCACACCACAATGGTCTAGAAAATTCACTGCGGTTCACAGTATTGTCTCTGTATCTAAAAAAAACAGCCAATTTTTAAAAAGCACAGAAATTAGTGACAAAACATTACATAGACAAAACTATTTAATATTATTCAGACTGCTGGCCAGTAGAGACATTATGTCTACACTCACCTTTAAGTTTCTGCTCAAAACTGGAACACTGTGCCTCTGTCTGGTTCAGCTTATCCTGCAGATCTTGTACAAAAAACATTTCACGTTTGTTATTTTTTGTTGCACACATACGTACACATGGTAGGACTCAACTGACCTTTGATCTTAGCCTGATCTTGAAGTTGCTCCTCTACTTTCATCTTCAGTTGTTCCCTGAGATCTAGAAAAAAAAAATACAGTGTGCTTCAGCTCAGAAAAAGTTCCTGCTAATACTCATATTCAATCACATCAAAGTGAAACAAGACACTCACTAATAACTGTAGCAGACGTTGTTTGGCCCTCATTTTCCTTTTCTGCTCGTAGGTTTCTGAGTTGGTTGGTCAGATCAGTTATTCTCAGAACTGACAGCCATAGAAAAATAGACACAGGAAACTTTAGACATGTAACAATACTTCCTCCATCATGAAAATACATTATTACAACACACCACGTTCCCTCTTTACTTACTCAGTTTGGCATTTGTTTGATTCTTCTCACTCAGGTCATCGATATATTTCTGCAGCTGGTTCTTCGTGGTCGTAAGATCATTTGTGAGCTCTGAGACAAATTTTTGTTTAAAAAATATTTAATTTTTCCATGCATATTATCAGCGTACAGCAATGGCAGTATTACAGACAACCTTGGAATCCGCCAATGAATTATTTACTGGGTAAAATTGTAAAATTGTGTTGGTCATACTCACGAGCTACATCATTTGTTTTCATCACCCTGAGGTTTGATACCAGTCTCTGCAGCTGCTCCACCTGACTCTGCAGGGTGATGATTTTCAGGACTAGATCAAAGCAGAACAGAAAAGAATAAATATATTACTTGACATATTGTAAAAGGATGCTCAAAAAATGAGCAGGAAAAAAAAGGTCAACTTGTCTGTGAACCTTTCCATTCAAAGTTTACTCACTCAGTTTTACATTTCCTTCTTTTTCATCGTCTATTTTATTGATGAAGCCATCCACTCTATTTTGTAACTCTGGAAAAAAAAAAGTTTTATTGTAAATTGTCGTTTGTGATGCAGTTTGTAATGCTGTGATGAATTGAATGATTGGCATTTATAATAGACTAACCTGCTACCTGGTTTCCTGTTGTTCCATTTTTATCATTTTTTTGCAGGTCCCGTAAATCAGTCTGCAGTTGAATGATTGTTAAAACTGAAACAAAACAAGCAGTGGCATTAACTGAACTCACTGCACTCATCATATCTCGTCTTTCCCGCTGCAACACACCGACAAAACCACCAGCTTGCACATTGAAACATTATTGTATGGTTTAAAGTCGGACAAAATTGATGCATTTTGTTTACATCTCTGCACTGGCCTTCAGTGGTTGGCCGAAATATCATCAAAGCTCTGACACTCACTTACAGAGTCACCTCAGCTCAGTGGTCTCACAACAGGGGAACAAACACCTAACTCTGCTCAACAGTCTATGCACTTTCACACTGAAAGGCGGGCTAATTCTACAAACATTCATTTTAGGTCTATTATAATTTTTAGTAACTAGCAAACTAACGGTTTTGACCCCTGTATTAATAAATCAAAGTGAATTAATATTTACATGTGGGTTGGGTTGTTTTCATGAAGACTACAATGAAATAGAGATCGACTTGGTTACAAACATCTCTAGAGCTTATAAATTTCAAACTTTCATTTGAACAGTTGCTATAGCAACACAATCAAAACAAGCAATTGATTTCACATATTTGCTTTTTTTCGTGTCATGTCAGTGTCTATGTTTTCATGTAAATGTGTATCATCTTTGTCAAACTCAGCAACAACAACATTTTAGAGGGAGGGAAACCCGACGACAGGTGTGATGTTAGATTCACAAAAATAATCTGCAGATCAACAGCCCCCCAGAAGACCACAGTGTTTAACAGTATGCATACTTGATTCGGAGTCGGGAATCAGTCCCTCAAGCTCTGCAGTCTTGGAATACAATTCATCTTGCTTATCTTCCAGTTGCCTCTGCAGCTCTGTGGGGATGTAAAGAGAAGCAGAGAAAATCAGAGGCAGAAAATTTAATGTGATCCAAAAACCGCAGTGCAAAAATGGTTCCAATACAAGCTACATCTGATTCGTAGTGGGAAGACATCAGACACCGCTCCAGGAATATGCTTCCCCAGACCATCACTGACCCACCACCATAACAGTAATGCTGAACAATGTTACAGGCAGCAAAATGTTCCCCACTTCTTTCCAGACCCTGTCTCATGTGCTTAGAGTGAGCTTGCTCCCAGCTGTAAATAGCGCAGTGCTCAAGTGGGGAACCTTGGTGAACACCAGAGACATTTACACCAGTGGTCTGCTGAAGGTCATTTTGTAGGGCTCTGACAGTGCTCATCCTTTTCCTCCTTGCACAAATGAGCAGATACCAGTCTTATTAATGGGTTAACAACCCTCTGTGGTTCAGCTCTCCTAGAGTAACTGTCTCCTCGAATCTCCATGCTCGTGAGACTGTGCCGGGAAACATAGCAAGATTTCCGACAATGGTACATATTGATGTGCCATCCTCGGGAAGATGGACTGCCTGTGTAACCTCTGTAGGGTCCAGGTATCAGCTCATGCTGCCATTAGCGACACTGACCGTAGCCAAATGCTGAGCTAGCGAGAAAACGTCCAGAAAAGATGCAGAGGGAAAAAATGTCAGTGGCCTCCACCTGTAAAAGCATTTTTGGTTGTTTTTTCTTCAAGTATACCTGTTCTTAATTTCAGGGGTAGTAGCAGAAGTAATTTAGGAGGAAAACAATTTTTTCTGAATGGAAAACTAAATTGTTAATACAGATGCAAAACTGTAGTGTCATTCACTGACTATGTTTACTACTACTCACCTGAAATTTTGTCCTTGTCTTTTGTTGAGGTGATCAGATCCGTCAGAGTCTTCAGTGCATACTGCAGATTCATAATGTTCAGTGCTGACCAGAAAAAAAGAGCAAAAACCATTATTGTACCATAGCAGAGAACACATCACAGGTGAAATAGAAAGATTTTACTCACTGAGTGCTGCTTTGGCGTCTCCACTTTTGAGTTCTGCAATCGTCTGTTCAAACTCTGTCTTTGCCTCTAATAGAAACAGACGCATACAATAACTCAGAAGTGAAACTAAGGCACGTAGCATCGGTCTTGAGCCTTATCCAAATTAGAACTTACGCTCATATCTTTCCTCAGTTCCAGAGCAGTCTTGAGTCTTTAATTGCAATTTTCTCTGAAGCTCTGTTGCACAAAAAAAACATAAAGGCCAGGTTGTCAAGTGTCTTCTATAAACAAAGAATTACTCATGAAAACCCTATTTCAGAAAGAAAGTAACTCACCGTTGACTTCAGTCTGAGCAGAGTCATGTTCCCTTTTTTTGGATTCAAGCAGATCTTTGAGGACTGATTTATAATAATGCAATGTTAGTCAAGAAACTTAAATATTCTTCAATAACTGTATGAGGAGCTGACAACTTACTCTGAATCTGAGCCTGATCACGAGAGTGCTCCAGCTTTCTTACCCTCAGTTCTTCTCTCAGCTCTAGAAAAAGTCAGTTTTTCTTAAAGTCATCAGAGAACTAAATGTTATTCACTAAATCAGCGGTTATAAAACCTCATGAAAATCAGATCCTTACGAGTAATTATTGAAGAAGATGTCGTGGTAACATTACGACGATCTTCTTCCAGTCTTCTGAGTTGGTTGTGCAGATTGGTGATTGTGAGAACTGAGAATCAAAGGAAGTGTATTTTAAAGATAAACATTTTTCACTCAGGTATTAATTATTAATAGATGAAAACAGAGTACCCACACATTACTTACTCAGCCTGGCACTTGTCTGATTACTCTCGCTGAGCTTGTTGATATATTCCTGCAGTTCTTTCCTCTTAGTTGTAAGATCATTTCTGAGCTCTGAGACAAATCATAAAGTGTTACTGTGTCAAACATCTAAACACAACCTGACTCCATCTGCTTAATGTTGGACTCTATAGGTAAGTGCACTGAGCTTTAAAACCTTTAATTAGTGCATATGTCGTAGAGATGGGGATCCATTTTTGAACTATTACTGATACTTGATACTTACGGGTTACCTGACCAATGTGTAACTTGTCGAGGTCCGACAACTGTTTCCGCAGCTGCTCCACAAGACTCTGCAGTGTCAGGATTTTCAGCACTGAAGGAAAACACAACACAGGGTGAATATATATATATATATATATATATATATATATATATATATATATATATATTACTCAAAAACCTAAATAATAAGACTGCAAAAACACTTATTCCCGACTTACTCAGTTTTGTGTTTTCATCTCGATTGTCTATTTCACTGATGAGACCATCCACTTTGTTTTGCAACTCTGGAACAGAACGTAAATACCATCTCTCAAATATACATTTTCAGTTGTCATTTCTGACTTCCACCACTAGCTGGTATTTAAAATGTAACAATTAGCTAACCTCTTAAACGGTTGCCTGTGGTCCCATTGATAGCTGTTTTCTCATGGTCCTTTATATCATCCTGTAGCTGAATGATTCTCAAAACTGAAATATAGAAACCTTATATAAATGGTTTATATAGTCCTGTTAATCCAGTTTCTCAATGTTCCTTATTATTTCATCTTTCTGTACAAGACTTGGAGACACTGTCAGTATCACTGGTCCTATGCTGTAGCTGTTTTCTCCATCTATCTACTGACTAATCTCTATTGTTTTCACACTCACAGTATTTCTTTGTGGACTCTGTCGATGTATGTCATTTGTAACAAATTGAGATAAAGGCAAAATGAGTTAATCTTAAAAAATAAAGACTTTAGGAATGACTTGGATTGTCACAAGGGCTCAAATAAAGGAGCTGACTTGTTATGTGGTTGTCAATCAGTCTCTCAATGTCTGCAGTCTTGGAGTTCAGTTCTTGTTGTTTCTCCTCCAGTTGCCTCTGCAGCTCTGTCGTGAGACAAAGAGAAGCAGAGGTCACGGATAGACTCACATTAAAGAATACACATTTCCTAATACAAAACTAAATGGTTTCCATGTACAACACCACAATATGCAATACCATGGGCAATACTTTCAAACTTACCATAATATTTATTATTTTAGTTTTTATTCTTAAACTAGGTGTTTTTGACTATAACTCTTTACTCGACTCCCAGACAGCCCTGCACAATAATTCCTATAGGCCTGGACTGTCTGTTTATGCATAAATAGCAAATACAAATCATGATGTATTCACATAACTGTAGTGTCACATGTTCTTGACATATTGTTATATTACTACTTACCCGAGATCCTCTCTGGATTCTCTGTTGTGACGATCAGCTCCTTTAGTGCCCTAATCTCATCATTCAGGTTTATCGCAGTCAGAACTGACCCAGAAAAAAAAAAACAGAACAAAGATCACTACTTGCAATTTGGGAACAAATATTTGTTTTCAGTACTGAAGAGAAACTAAGCATGAGAAACCACTCTCACTGAGGGCTGCTTTGGAGTCCCTTGTACTGTTGAGCTCTGCGATCTTCAGTTCAAATTCAGTCTTTGCTTCTGATAGAAACAGACACGTGAGATAAGTGAGTCTAATTTAAACATGAATAATCAAAGCCTTTAGGGGAATCAGACTCCTATCTTACGGTCATATCTCTCCTCAGGTCCAGAACATTGTTCAGTCTTTGATAGCAGTTTCCTCTGTAGTTCTGTCATTTGATACAAGACGTCAGGTGACCAAAGATATTGTTGAAATTGTTGAATGAAACTTTAAAAAAATCTTACTTAGATGATTAGACGAAAATAAACAGGACTCACCCTTTATTTCAGCCTGAGCTTTAGCGTAGTCCCTTTCTTTGACTTGAAGCAGAGCCAGTAGGGCTGATTAGAACCAAAGTAAGGGACATAAGTCAAAACTGTTCCAAAAATAGTAATTTTGTCACCATGGTTACACCATATATTAAGATTGAGCCAGAGATATAATTTTAAGTTACTGTTACGATAATGTTTATGCTGAGCCTTGGAGAATAAATGCTATCCACTTTAATCCATCAATAGAATTAGCAGGAAATGACCCACTCGTGGGATTAGTTGATGTTGTCTCCTCCGTCTGCGCCTCTCTCAACTCTTTCATTGTGCTGATGATTTTTATGACTGGTCAAAGCAAAGGAATAAAAAACAACACTTTAATGTTTAGACTTTAACTGCTGGAGGTTATATTTCTTTTTTTCCAGTGTGAATATGTGATCATTTTGAATTAAGCTTCAGTCCACCTCTTTTTCACACTTGTACGTACTCAGTTGTGCCTGAGCGTAATCGGTTTCCTCTAGCTGTTTCTGTAGGCGTTCCTGCTGTTTTTTCTCCGACTGCCAAGTAACTCTTAGCTCTAAAGTGAAAGAAAAGACTGATGTTAAAATAACTACAAGATCTGATTATACTTTGATAATCTCACATGTATCTCCACCCTAGAAATCAAATTTCAAAGCTGTGGGTTATTCACCTTTAACTTGGGAGTCTGACATCTTTTTGGTATTTGCTATTAACTGTCTCAAATGTTCCACCTCGCCCTGAATTTGCAGAATGGCCTCAGCTGGAGAACAATGAAAGAGGATCTCAAATTAAAGCTACAGTAAACACAAGAACACAAGAAGAAGAAAAACAAGCATTTCGTTGAGTTTAACCCTTACTAAGTTTCTGATCGTTTTCATTACGATTCAGCTGTAAAATCTTCTGTTTCAGGAGATCTGTCTTTTGTCTCCACTGCCTCTGATAATCTGAGAAAGAAACAAGAATAAAGGCTTTGTGCAGCTCTGCTATGTGTACTGTATGTCACATGTGAAAAAAGATCTACAAAACACTTACATCTCATATATAAGAACATATACAAAAGACAACTCACCAGCGGCATCAGTTTTGGATTTTTCAATATAGACAGCAATGAGCCTCTCTATTGCTGCAATTTTACTGTGCACAGAAATCAGCTCCAGCACTGGAGAACCAATGGAGAGTGTGCGTCAGGAAATTTTCGATGATGTAAGCTATAAAGGAAATGTTTAGAAATGTGGAGATGCACTTACTATCTGTGCTGGCATCACCAGTGCCTCTCAGCTCACTGATCTTCTTGTTCAGTTGTTCTTGTAGATCTGATGAAGCCAATGCGATTAAGCAGGGAAACAAATTTAAATACAGAAAATGCTGAATAAGTAAAATGGTAAAATAAAATAACCTGTTAAACTGAAAAATGATATAGTTTAATCATGCAAAAAAACTCTTGCATTCTCTACCTAGAATTCTCTTGTCCGGCTGAAGACTACTTCCTCCTTTTCTTGACTCTTCATGTTCTAAAGCCCATATCTCCTTTTGCAGTGTGATGATGTCAAAAACTGAACACACAAACAACATTTTACGTCATTTTACGATCACGTACAGAGCATACAAACATGTACAGAGCAGGATCAGTAACTTCTTCTTGTAAATTTTAAAAAAGGCCCTTACTGAGTATAGAGTTTGTGTTGCTTCTTTCAACTAGCTGCTTCTTAGCGTTCAGTTCATTTATATTCTCTTGCAGCTCCGTCTGTAGCACTGCACAACACAAGTTTAGATATGAGACATTTAAATTTACAGACATATCGCCGAGGTTTAAAAATCCATTCAGACAAAAGCTCCCACAAGGATTAACTTTGGAAATATCAAGTAGCTGTAGCCAAGTTCAAATATTTCAAGTTTAAAAGAATATTGACATTTATTGTTTTGTCAGTAATGGAAGACACAATGTTACTGTAACACAGTAAATCCAAACTCACATCTACTTGCAGCGGTACTTTCAGTAGAATTAACAGCAGCAAGTCTGATCTTATTCTGCAATGTGTTGACTTCGTTGGTAAGTTGAATGATTTTCAGAACTAGAAAAAACAACAGGTTTGCATTACCATTTGATAAGAAAACTACTCAAAATGTGTAATAATAATAATAAACAAATTATTTTGTGTTTTTCAGTTAGGTAAACTTACTCTGAAATGCATCACTATCGAAGGTCTCCAGTAGCTGTTTTATTCTATTTTGCAGCTCAGTGTGATAACCTGCCAAGGAATTAAAGATATTAATTATAAGATTATTATGATGATTATATTTTACATATGTATTTTCTTACGTGTATGTGCATGCCTTATTTAGGGTGGGGTTTACTATTTAACACTTACAGCCACTAACAGCAGGGGCTGTCGAACTGCATGTCGCAAGCTGCACTTCCAGAAGTCTGACTTTGCTCTTTAACCCAAAAGATTCCTCGTCTGTTAGAACGAGTACAACGTGTGTTACAGAAGAAGTTGAGCTCACTAGTCCTAAATAGTCCCATAGCTCAGGACCTAAAAGAATGACACTCACCTAGTTGTCTGTTTTTGAGAGTTGTCTCCTGAAGCTGTTTGCTGAGCAACGTCAACTGTTCCTTCAAACCTGGTAAGGCATGATAGCAATGATAAGTCAGAAAAAATTAAAGAGTACAATGTACAATGGCCCGCTGCATTTATATAATAACTATTGATGTATTTGTATCATCTCACTGCATAGATGCCAAACCAATAAACATTGGCTTTACCAATAGATTGGCAAGCACATATTGCTAGGTGCTACTCACCTGTACAGGTTTTGATAATTATTGACTGTAAGAAAACAAAATATACTGAATTACTTGAACAATAAAACACACAAAAACTTAAAAAGCCTTTAAAAAGTTTTCTTTACATACCGTTATATTTATATTGTTGGGATCAATTCCATCTGGTAGGGTTATCTGAGGTAAAAAAGGTAGTAAACAGCATATTTAACTATTACTTTTTAAATAGTAATTTCTATACGTCTGTCTGTGTTTATCTTATTTAATACTTTTATATTGCAGTTGTGGGGACTCACTGGGATGTGGGAAAGTATGTCCTTCAAATGTGCGCTTCCTTCATGACTGACTGAAGTATGGACATCTTGGGGAACTGAGGAAAACAAGGAGAAAGCACGGTTAAAAAACAATTAAATGTAATGGCATTAAATCAACTACAATATATGAAATAATGTAGTTTACCATGTCTACTGTCAGGCAGTTGAAAGACACACGAGAGAAGCAGCAGAATCCAAATGAAGCAAGAACCTCCAGCCATTGCGCCAACCTCTGTCACAGAACCGTCTTCTTTATAAACGCTTTTTATACACCACTGAACCACAGCGATCAATGTCTGGGGTTGGGATTATTTCCCAAAAAAGGAGAGATAACAGTGATCTTCCGGATCCGTTTCCCAGTATATGCACTAAAACAGTGGAATTATACAATGTTTGAGAAAACGTAGGACTGACACAGTTCTGTTCAGATGATTTTGTTTATCTTCAGCAAACACTGTGGTAAGATTTAGTTAATTTAAGGTCAAAGTACAAGTTGACCAGTTTTTACAGGCAAAAGACAAGCAAACAGTATTTACAATCTTTGCAAATGCCACAGTTGCACACTGTAATAGAGTTGTTTCAACAATTAAAAATACATGTATGCTATCACAAGATAGCATTTGCTACTTTTGGCTTGAAAATGTAGTCTGCCTATGTTTATTTTCTTTGCATGCTTCCAGTAAAATGCACAAGTTGATAATGAGTTAGTAACAGTTTTCTATCCATGGGATGCCAGTAACCAATACTCAAACATTAGGTGATAAAGGTCCCCCCACTAACTCTGAATACCAAATCATTATTCTGAATAAGGACAAATCAATGAACTGTGTGACTAAACTGAACCTCCACACACACACACACACACACACACACTCACACACACACACACAGTATTCTCTGTTGTCTGCAACATTCCTGTAAAGGTTATTTGTTCACAATGATTGAGTAAGTCTCTCTATCCAGGACGCTTTTTGTGTGACGCCACTTGTGTAAAAACTAGAAAACTAGACTAAACTAGAAAAAAAAAAATCTGGTCAACTCAATTGATGGAAATATACAGTGGGTACGGAAAGTATAAAGAAAAGAAAAACTGAAATATCACATTGTCATAAGTATTCAGACCCTTTGCTGTAACACTCGTATATTTAACTCAGGTGCTGTCCATTTCTTCTGATCATCCGTGAGATGGTCCTACACCTTCATTTGAGTCCAGCTGTGTTTGATTATACTGATTGGACTTGATTAGGAAAGCGACACACCTCTCTATAAAAGACCTTACAGCTCACAGTGCATGTCAGAGCAAATGAGAATCATGAGGTTAAAGGCACTGCCTGAAGAGCTCAGAGACAGAATTGTGGCAAGGCACATATCTGGCTAAGGTTACAAAAAACATATCTTCTGCACTTAAGGTTCCTAAGAGCACATTGGCCTCCATAATCCTTAAATGGAAGACATTTGAGACGACCAGAGCCCTTCCTAGAGCTGGCCAAACCCAAAGATCACTGTGGCTGTGTTCCAGAGATGCAGTCGGGAGATGGGAGAAAGTTGTAGAAAGTCAACCATCACTGCAGCCCTCCACCAGTCGGGGCTTTATGGCAAAGTGGCCCGACAGAAGCCTCTCCTCAGTGCAAGACACATGAAAGCCCGCATGGAGTTTGCTAAAAAACACCTGAAGGACTCCAAGATGGTGAGAAATAAGATTCTCTCGTCTGATGAGACCAAGATAGAACTTTTTGGCCTTAATTCTAAGCGGTATGTGTGGAGAAAACCAGACACTGTTCACCTGTCTAATACAGTACCAACAGTGAAGCATGGTGGTGGCAGCATCATGCTGTGGGGGTGTTTTTTTTCAGCTGCAGGGAAAGGACGACTGGTTGCAATCGAGGGAAAGATGAATGCGGCCAAGTACAGGGATATACTAGACGAAAACCTTCAGAGTGCAGAGGAGTGGAGAGGATCTGCAAGGAGGAATGGCAGAGGATCCCCAAATCCAGGTGTAAAATACTTGTTGCATCTTTCCTAAAAACACTCATGGCTGTATTAGATCAAAAGGGTGCTCCTACTGAGCAAAGGGTCTGAATACTTATGACCATGTGCTAGTTCAGTTTTCCTTTTTTAGTAAATCTGCAAAAATGTCAACAATTCTGTGTTTTTCTGTCAATATGGGGTGCTGTGTGTACTTTTAATGAGGGAAAAAATGAACTTAAATGATTTTAGCAAATGGCTGTATTATAACAAAGAGTGAAAATTTAAGGGGGTCTGAATATTTCTCTACCCACTGTATATGTTTGGGGATCCAAACCAAAACCACTACTGTCCAGAGGTGTGATACAAGGATAACCCTGGAAGAGCTGTGTTTCAGGATCCCTCTTTATCTAACACTGTTCCAGTAAACTATCTCAACCAGTCACTAAACTAATATATTAATACAAAGTATGCCAAGAGACATTTGCCCTGTTTATCTTGAAACATTTTGCAAAATGGTGCACATTGTGTTTTATGATACTCCAGAAATGTACTAAATACAAATAGGAATCACAGGCTCAGGGCTTTTTTTTTTTTTTTGCCAAACACACAATCACCCAGTCAAAATAGGCCAAAACACTGCATTATTTAGTGATACTACTGCTATTGTTTCTACTTGTAAATGAAGAGGTTTTTATTGGCACGCAAGACATATTTAATTTGTTAAAAGCCAGTGAATAGCCTTAAAATAAACGACACAACCGTCAAAGTATTCCCCTGAGCTATTGCATATTTATAAGCACCATTACCACTAATTTCCATTAGTAGCCTCACATTAATAGGGTCCCCTTTAGCAAGATTACAGCGCCATCGTGTGCATTGTTAAGGGCTAAATCCAAATCAAAGTCCCCCTCTGACACTCATCATGACTTTGCCTTGTTGTGTCAACTGTTATCAATGAAACCACAACTGCCTCCAGCTGATTAAAATCAGAGTATTAGCCAACAAGCCAACAGCATAACAGCGCATGCGTCACACACGGGAGCTAACAAAAGTCAAAAGCTCACTGCGTCATCGGAGGTTTATCATCATACCGTTTAATCACAGTAAAACCTGAATATCCTGTATGTGCGAGTGGTGTTTAGATTTTCTGGTCTGGTTAAAACAAAAAGAGGAATTACGGGTTTTATTTAAGTGTTTTTTTTTTTGTTTTTTTTTACCGTGGGCACACTCCGTCTCGCGTGTTCTCGCGATATTGTCGTGATACGGAGCCTTGATCGCGTCGTATTTGACACATTGTTTGTCGCAGCCTGCGGCGTTTACAACATAACAGCAGCAACAACCCAGCACTGACATTATCATAGATCTGTTTCCTTGTCGGTATCTTCCGTGGAACTGTTACTGGGACCTGACAAACCAAATCCAACGCTTTCTGTTTAAATAAGGTAAAATTACTGGTCTTACATAAAGTTTGAACATTTTTTCACAACTTTTAGGCTTTGAACCCGTTGTGTTAATTAACAACAGAAGCTTGATTTCGAGTAAACAAGTTGTGAGTTTCTCGGGAAAGAAAACGTTAAGTAACAAAAACATCACATTAAAGTGTGTTTTTATTTCGAATACGAGCTACTAACAGAGTGTGTTTTGTCAGTACGTCCCTAAAGGTCATTGGTAAACTGTCACTGTTAATAGATTAATATGCTATTTTATAGTGGGAATACAGTTTGACAATTGTGTGGCAGTTTACATTGTGTTTCATGCTATGTTAATAATTGTTAAACGTATCAGTGATAAACCACTGATCAGTGATGTCGTCCTTAAAACATCAGGGTCAAATGTCAGCTGCTCAGGCGTAGTGCTGACTAACAGTGAGTGGACCTGATGTAGTAAGGCAGGGGCCGAGTTCAAGTGAACTATGGACTGTGGGTGGTGACAGCGCAGTTTCACTAATGCAACCAAGTTTCAACTTTTATTTTTAGTTTATCACCCGGTTGATCTCTTTTCATCTTGTGTACTCAACATTTGACATGTTGATGATTCCCAGTCATCCAGATGAAGTTACCTGGAAGGCGAATCACGACAACTGGACTTGTTATCAAAGTAGTTTTTAAAGGGTGGAGTCTGAGAAAAGTTGGTTAAATACCTGAGTTATACTCCAGAGTGGTGCCAGGTAGGTGAGAGGCCAGTCCAGTTGTCATGTTGTGTTTATGCTTACTGTTTATTGTAAGTGGTGTGTTTTCCTCCCCACAGAGAAGATGGCCCTATCTGGCTGGGTGTGTGTGGTAACAGGTGCCTCCAGAGGTATTGGGAGGGGAATAGCTCTCCAGCTGTCTGAGGCAGGAGCTACCGTCTACATCACAGGGCGCCAGGAGAGGACTCTGAAACATACTGCTGCAGAGGTAAAAAAATCTGAGTGGGCATTTTCTTTAACATGGCTCAGTCAGACAGATGTTAGGTTGAGATGGAAAACCTATCTCTTGCTAAAAATGCCATCTATTTGCATTTTAATAGGATCAGATCCCAAAACTCTGAATTTTCTCCTTCCACTGAATGTCTGGTGAATTACACTCTCTGTGCTTTAAATACAGGGGACTAATTTTGCTTTGTAGAAGTAGGGTTTCAGTCAGAATGTGTTGATATTCTTTACAGCCGTTACTTTTGTTCTCAATGCAGGTGAAGGAGAGAGGTGGGAACTGTGTGCCAGTTGTCTGCGATTCTACAAAAGATGAAGATATTGAACAGTTGTTTGAACGGCTCAAACGTGAACAGAATGGCAGGCTGGACATCCTGGTTAACAATGCTTATGCTGGAGTACAGGTTCATACTGCACGGACATGAAACACTTCTTGGTCTATGGCAAAATTAAAATAGTAAATTCAGTTGTGGACACACTCATTGTGAAACAATTAAACAACTGAAAAGAAGAACAACTACAAAGTGCTCGCTGAATGATTGTGATGTGTTTTTGCAGGAGATCTTTGAAAATATGGGGAAGAAGTTCTGGGAAACCGATCCAGTCATTTGGGATTCCATCAATAACACAGGCCTTAGGTGTGTTTTTGTGCTCAGTAAAGTCTGAAATATGAGTCAGCATATTACATCATGTGTATTGACAGTTGTCTAGACATCAGCTGTGACTAACTTGCTTTTCTCTGTATTAGCTTTGTGTTTAGTGGTCATAGCTTTTACAGAATATAGAATATTTTAGATTCACTGTAAATTCAAGCAAAATGATTTCGCTTTTTATAACAAGTATCTAACCTAAACAGGTTGACTGAAATCTTGTTTTATTTTTTTTAAATTATATTTCTTTAAGGGGCCACTATTTTTTCTCCGTTTACGCGTCTCGGTTGATGGTGGCTCAAGGCCGAGGTTTGATAGTCACCATTTCATCTATGGGAGGGCTGCGGTACCTCTTCAATGTGCCATACGGTGTTGGTAAAGCTGCTGTAAGTTCTTTACTCTACTAGATTTAGAGTCAGTTTGTATGTGTTTGAACAGTGATAACATTTCCATAATTGTAGCTTTCAAGAAAGATTCCATAAGATTGAATTTGAAATGAAACCCTCAAGATGAGTCTTAATTGTAAACTGTCAGCTGTAACGGTATGGTCAAAATTACTTGAACACCTCCTCATAGAATTGTTTCTTGTTGGGGGGTGGGGTTTTATGAATACATTTCTGTTCACAGACCCCCTTCACGGATGGAAATGTATTTGTTTTTGCTACACATAAGAGTTTAAGATCATAAGCTATGAGATGAGTTCACAATTTCAGCTTTTATTTGATGTGCCTGTTAAACAACAGAAAAGATTGCACTTTATTTCAGATGACCCAAATATTTGTCTAAATTTATGGAAGATTGTTTTAAAGTAAACTACAAATTTGGATGTTGCTGCACTAACTCCATCACACCTGTGACTCATTGACATCACCAAACTATTGTTTGTTTCTTCTTTTGGCATTTTTGCTGTACACCTCTAAATTCATCCCGCTGCCATCACCAATTATAGCATCAGTAAAAATTAGTGATCCTGTTCCAGAAGCAGCTATGAAAGCCTAATTCATGATTCTACCTTCACCGTGCTTGTTGTTTTTCTTTTAACTGACCTGTTAGGTGGATGTTGCTCAGTACAGCAGTGGTTTCTCTCTTTATCTTTTCTCCCATAGACAGCTCTCTATATTTAATGTTGATTATTCTTTTGACAGTAAATGTCTTCACAGGTATAACCTAACACTAAAAGCAAGTGTAGACATTTAGAGCTATTTATTCTTTGAGAACCAATCTGACTTGACACACCTGGGGAACAAGAAACACCTGTCAGTTACGTTCCAATACTTAACTGTATATTTGGGCATATCTTGTCAATGTAACAAATATTTGTTTTGTGGTTTATTTTCCAGTGTGATAGGCTCGCAGCAGACATGGCTGTTGAACTCCAAAGGCGGGGAGTAGTTTCTGTGAGCTTATGGCCAGGAGCAGTACAGACAGAGCTGGTGTCTCAGTTCATACTGAATAAGGAAACACCAGATGGTGTAGATTCTAAGGTAAACGTTTCTTTAACAGTAAATTCTTATTCATGGTAGGTTCTTTAGTTTATTACTAAATAATTGTTTTTACTTTTACTCAGCTCAGGGATGTATTTGCCAATGGGGAAACCACAGAAGTGAGCGGGAAGTGCATTGTCAGCCTGGCAAAAGGTAGGATTATACTGGAGATGGTTTTCTCTTCACAGACAGATTGTTAAGCTGATTGTAATGCAGGCTGAAATGGCATTAAGTTCTCCAGTTCTGTAGCAGATAACGCTGCATGTATACATGTACTTTTTTTTAAAACAACTAGAAACTTGCATATACATGGCAGAGAAAACTGATTTTTCTACTAGAAATCTACATGGGGCAATCAAGTTTCATCTAATTACCTGCCCCATTTATAGAAACCAGGTTTCCCGTTTACTTGACAGCTAAGAAATCAGCTTACTCGACAAAGCCAAGGGTAACCTGGTTACTAGAGAAAGGTTTTAGAGGAGTATTTGTGCGCCTGTGTGCACATACTATATTTGATGTGTTTGTGCTGTTCATTGTAGCATGGCTTCAGGAACTAAAAGAGTACTTACTGATTCAACTCATCAATTTTGGAACACTTGTTTAGTTTCCAACTAAACTTACTTTACTACTATATGATTTTCTCTCTCTTCTTGAAAGATAAAAAGCTGATGTCGCTGACTGGAAAAGTTCTACTGACTTGTGACCTGGCAAGGCGCTATGGAATACAGGATATTGATGGTACATTTGTATTTGCTCTCTTAGTTTGTTTTTTTTAAGATTTCAAGCTTGATGTTTTAAAAATACCAATATGCACTTACTTTTAATACATTGTTCTTCTTTTTATTTGCAGGGCGGATTGTAGCTGATTACACTTCATTTAAATTCCTCTTAGCCCAGGTCCCATATCTGTCCTGGCTCTCATATGTTGTCCCCTCATTCCTTCGCCTGCCACGCTTTATGCTCACCCTGGCAAATAGCCGTTTCTAAACTCTTCCTGTGTCACTACTAAAGCAGTATTATCATATTTAGTTTCAGCTTACTCAAATTAATCAAATTCTAGCTAAACAAAATTGTTGATAGTGGTTGTGAAACATTTTTGATGGTTAAATTGTGTGTGTTTAAAAAAAACACAATTTACTGAAGTGATGTTGAGGTAATGTTGTTTAAATTACAGTATATACATCCAGTCCTACTTGAGTACTCAATGAATGTGTATGTATAAAGCTTAATGTAAACATGGCAAATATGTAGAATCAGTTAGCTTTTCTTTGTCTTTTAACATTTACACTAATATCAGTTGTGCATGAAGCCACGTAATGTGAAAATGGAAATTGTAATATTGTCAACATTTGCACCAATTTTTGAAGTTTTTTTATATCAAATGTTTCTACACATAACACTGCTATTGTAAATGACTGACCAAACAACAGTTGGCTTAATAAAGGAATGTTACTTTAATAAGAAAAAGAGTGGAATGCTTGCAAAATGATTAATAGTCTGTATTACTCAATTATTTAGCAACTGTGAATTGCAAATGCTTCCTCTTACTTATAACAACTGCTTTATTTTTCAGTAACGGGACATCATGTCAAAGGTTGTATTTAGCAAATAGCTCAAGGACGATTGGTACAATCATAGATCAGTTTACACATATTCTGATCAAATGGTTGATGAGTCAGCATTCATAAATGGTAAACATATACATAACCATGTGATATTATGCAAGTTAGATTGAGAATCCTCACTAGCATCAGAAAGTGTTATTTAATTTAAAGCTTCTATTACACATGCCTTTTATTTCAAATTAGAGTTATGTAAAAAGATTCACAGACATGTTGAAATGTTACATGTCTCTCAATCCAGACATGAACCCCAGATTAAAAGTTTATTCCATACTGCCAAAATTCTATATTTTTTGCACAAAATTATTTGTTTCTCTGTGAATAATACAAATTTAAAGTAATTCAGTCAATTTGCAGATGCAGATATAAGTTAGTTATATGTATACATATTATAATTTTATATTATTATGATCATTCTAATAGACTATCATCAACCTTATATGACTGTAAGGCTTATAATAGACCTTTCTCTTTCCAGTAGAAGGTGATATACTGTATAAACAGGTATATAAAATTAGTTTGTTTGTGTCACTCTTTGCATGTTGCTCCTCGAGCACCTCCTGTGCTCTAAGCCGACAGTGGTCCGCCGGTCACTAAACACTCAACACCAAGTGAGGTAAGGAAAAGACTCGTCCAATAGACAGAAATGACGATGAGAAACCTCCACCAATTTAAGGACTTTGCATTTACAGGAGGAAGTTATCATTTAAAATATGAATTTAGGACTTGTCCTCCCTGATACCGAGACAGAATGGAGAGACTGGGAGTGCACATAGATCACTGTAGTAAAGAAGAAAACATAGTTTCCCCAACAACAAAATTGAGGCCAGTGAAAAAGCTGAGCAGCTAGTAATTTATAACAATAATAATAAGGGTTGGTGAGGAAAAAAGGTAATTAATGTTAAACCCTGCAAGGGACACAAAGAAGAACCTAAAAAAAATGTAAACGGAAATTTAATTTAAATTCACTTTTCAAGCCATTAATATCTACATTAATCAAGCGTCAGAAACAAAAAAAAAAGATTTTGATCTTAAGTTGACAGGCATTCCTTCTCTTATTTTTCTTCTTTACTAATGTTTAGTTGATAGACACCTGCTCATACTGAAAACTTTAACTGATTGTTTCTCATAATAGCCAATAACTGATTTAAGGTTTGCTTAAAATTTGTTTGTTGTTTCTGAACAAGCATCTGGTTGTCAAAGTCAACTTTCTCTGTCTAGTATTATTATATTGTATTTTCCTCCTACCATGTTTAGCACTAGCCATGCCATAAGTTCACAGTAGGGATATAACTTTACTATTATGCAGTCTGACCATTTTTTTTCCTGCATTAATAATTGTTATACAGTGCATCCAGAAAGTATTCACAGTGCTTATTTTTTTTCCATATTTTGTTATGTTACAGCCTTATTCCAAAATTTTAAATTTTTATTCAATTTTTTAAATTTAAAACCTTTACTATTTTATTATTAACAAAAAATATATATATATCACATGTACATAAGTATTCATAGTCTTTGCAATGACACTCAAAATTGAGCTCTGGTACATCCTGTTTCCACTGATCAGCCTTGAGATGTTTCTACAACTTGATTGGATTCCACCTGTAGGACATTCAGTTGATTGTACATGTTTTGGAAAGGCATACACCGGTCTATAGAAGGTCCCACTGTTAACAATGCATGTCAGAGCACAAACCGCGCCATGAAGTCCAAGGAATTGTCTGCAGATCTCTAAGACAGGTTTGTATCAAGGCACAGATCTGGGGAAGGGTACTAAAAAATGTTCTGCAGCATTCAAGGTTCCAATGAGCACAGTGGCCTCCATCTTTTGTAAATTGAAGAAGTTCGGAACCACCAGGACTCTTCCTAGAGCGGGCTACCTGGTTCTAGGAAGCCTCGAGAATAAGAGAGAATGAGAGAGAGTTCCTGCATTTCTTCATTTCTTTGGAAAGAGGAGAAGTTTCCAGAAGAACATCCATTTCTGCAGCACTCCACCAATCTGTATGGTTAAGTGGCCAGACGGAAACCACTCCTCAGTAAAAGTTTGCCAAAATACACCTGAAAGACTCTCAAACAATGAGAAACAAGATTCTCAGATCTGATGAAAAATAGATTGAACCCTTTGGCCTAAATGCCCAGCATCACATCTGGAGGAAACCAGGCACCGCTCAGCACCTGGCCAATAAAATCTCTACAGTGAAACATGGTGGTGGCAGCATCATGCTGTGGAGATGTTTTATAGCAGCAGGAACTGGGAGACTAGTCAGGATCGAGGGAAAGATAAATGCAGCAATGTACAGAGACATACTTGACGAAAACATGTTCTAGATTGCTCTGGACCTCAGACTGGGTCTCCCCAGTTCATCTTTCAACAAGACAACAACCCTAAGCACACAGCCAAGATAACAAAGGAGTGGCTACGGGACAACTCTGTAAATGTCCTTGAGTGGTCCAGCCAGAGACCAGACTTGAACCCGATTAAACATCTCTGGAGAGATCTGAAAATGGCTGTGCACTGACGCTCCTACTCCAACCTGATGGAGCTTGAGAGTCACTACAAAGAAGAATAAGAGTAGGTGTACCAAGCTTGTAGGATCATAGTCTAGGCTATTGGTGCTAAAGGTGCTTCAACAAAGTATTGTGCAAAGACTGTGAATACTTATGTACATGTGATTTGTTTTTTGTTTATTTTTAATACAATTTTAAAGATTTCAAGATTTTTTCTTTTACTTTAAGATTATGAGGTATTTTTTGTAGACTTTTAAAGGAAAAAAATGAATTTAATCCATTTTGGAATAAGGCTGTAACATAACAAAAAGTTGAAAAGGTTACGCACTGTAAATACTTTCTGGATGCACTGTATTTATCATTGATAAAGTCCTGATATAAAACTTACATTATCACTATCAAATTTTAGCTCCTTTTTTTTTTTTTTATTATTACCTTGCTAGCCTATTTTCATCTTGTGTTGAGAAGCCAGTCCAGTTGCCATGGCTTAACGTCCAGATATTTGACATGTTGTGTTTGTGTTTACTGTTTATTGTAGGTGGTGTGTTTTCCTCCCCCAGAGAAGATGTCCCTGTCTGGCTGGGTGTGTGTAGTAACAGATGCCTCCAGAGGCATGGGCAGAGCAATAGCTCTCAAGATGTTTGAGGCAGGAGCTACCGTCTACATCATAGAACGCCAGAAGAGGACTCTGAAATAAACTGTATGTATGTCTGTGCTTAAAATAAAGGTGACTGTGATTGTACTTTGTAGAAGTAGGGTTTCACAGGACAGAGGTGGGAACTGTGTGCCAGTTGTCTGTGATTCTACAAAGGATGAAGATATTGAACAGTTGTTTGAACAGCTCAAACGTGAACAGAATGGCAGGCTGGACATCCTGGTTAACAATGTTTATGCTGAAATACAGGTTCATACTGCGCTAACATGAAACACTACTTGGTCTATGATGTAATTGAAATAGTGGAATCAGTTGTGGACACACTCAATGTAAAACAATTAAACAACCTAAAAGGAATAACAACTACAAACTTCTTGCTGAATGATTTCCCTAAATGTGATGTGTTTTTGCAGGATATCTGAGGATGACGTTCTGGGAAACCGATCAGTCCATTTGGGATTCTATCAATAACACAGGCCTCAGGTATGTTTTTGTGCTCAGTCAAGTCTGTCTGCTGAGTCAGCAGGCTACGTCATGTCCTCGTGTCTGTTGACAGTTTTCTAGACATCAGCTGTGACTCAACTTAAGCAGGAATTCCCTATTTCAGAAATTATAACAAAACCAGTAACTGTGAGACCTACACAGTGCATCATAGGTTTACAGTAAATGCATTTAAAATTAATATTTCTCTTTGTGAAGAGAATTTTTCTGACAGGACCCACTATTTTTTCTCCGTTTATGCATCTCGGTTGATGGTGGCTCAAGGCTGAGGTTTTATATTCACCATGTCATGTTTGGAAGGGCTGTTGTCTTTAATGTGCCACATGTTGTTGGTAAAGCTGTAGTTGGTAAAGTTCTCTACTCATTAAGTCTAAGATTCATATTATCAAAATCTAAATCTCTAAGTTCTACATAATGAGATACAAATACTGTGTATTTGGGCATATTTTGTCAGTGTAGCAAAGATCTGTTTTATGGTTTAATTTCCGGTGTGACAGGCTGACAGCAGACATGGCTTTTAAATTCAAAAGTAGGGGAATAGTTTCTGTGAGCTTGTGGCCAGGAGCGGTACAAACAGAGCTGGTGTTAAGATACACACGGTGTAGATTCTAAGGTAAATTCTCCTCTAATGGCAAATCCTTATTCATGGTAGCTTCTTTAGTTTGTTTGTTGTTTTTTTTTTGTATACCTGTGGATTTACTTTTACTCAGCTCAGAGATGTATTTGCCAATGAAGAAACCACAGAAGTGAGTGGGAAGTTGTCCATCTCCTTTTGTGGTTTTCACTTTATAGTCAGATTGTTAAATGGAGACTGAAGTGACATTAACTCCTCCAGTTTAAATCAGTCAGAAATGTTGAGCTGAGTATTTGAATACCTGTGTGTACATACTGTAATGAATATACTCATGTTGTTCACTGTAACATGCTTTCATGTCACAGTGTAGTTGATTACACTTTCCTGAAATTGCTCCTGGCCCTGGTCCCACTTCTGTCCTGGCTCTCACTTGTTGCCCTGTCATTGCTATGCCTGCCACGCTTTATGCTCATCCTGACAAATAGCTGTTTCTAAACATTTCCTGTGTCACTACTAAAACACTAGTGTCATATTGTATTTTAGCAAATGCTGAGGGACAAAAAGTGTTGTATGCTCAAACAGAGGCAAGTATTAAGAGTGTATTTTTGGTTTTTAAATATTGTTTATATACAACCAAAGGGTACAGCAGGATCTCTAAAATGTTAAGTAATTACAAATCCATACCATTTATTTTTAAACCTTTAACATGTGTTATATTGACAGATTTGATTCTCATGGGCATGAATAATAGCAGTTTTGCAATATCCTTCACACTGTCTGTGCAGTCACTAAAACTGCAAAATGAACAGATAACACAAATAGAGAAGTCTTAATTGTTTCTGACAACTTTTGCAAAGTGACATTAATGCTAAACAGGTAAAACAGTAAATTACAACAAGCCAATGCAAAACATTAGCTCAAATTGTGATAAAGTGGTTCAGAGAGCATGATACATTGTTTTCAAACATGGACTTTAACCTTAACCCCACTGAGAATCTTTGGGATGCGCTGGAGAAGACTTTGCACACCGTTGCAAATAAATGTTGAGACTGAGCTTATCAAAACGATGTCACGGTCAATGCGTGCTATAATTAAAAGCTAAAGGTGGTCCAACGAAATATTAGTGTGTGTGACTTTTTTTTGGTACGGGCAGTGTATTATTACATATATAATAAAGACACCATCAGTCAATCATCATCAGTCACTGCATGAAGATTAATATAGTCTATATTTATATATTTATACTTGTTTTCTGTGGCTCAAAAACTGCTTTGTTTTTTTGAGTGACAGAATATCATGTCTGAAGCTGATATGAAGTATTGCTCAGGGACACATGTTATCACTGGAACATTTTTGATTACATACTTCCATGTTGTTGCAGACTGTGATCACTACATCTAAACCTTTCTAGGTCCTACTTTTGTCTATACTTAGTGGATTTATACAAGACCGGGGATTTAGAAATGTTGAGGTCCACTTAAAGCACCTGTTTCCAAAAAACACTGTAAAAATGTAAATAAAAACTTATTGCTTGTATCAAAACTACAGGTGGGTGAAAAATGAAAACCAACATAGTGTCTTAGTCAGATCTTTGGCCACAATGTGCCACAAGAACAATTTCTCTGAACTTTGGCACTGATTCTAAATGTCTACTGTAAGGCCATAACACCATTCTTCAACCCAGCCACCATCATGAATATTCACTCATGATAGTGGTGAAAGATCAATCCCATAGGTGTTCAATTAGGTTGAGATCTGGTGATTGCATAGGCCATGGTATAGGATTCACATAATTTTCATCCTCTTTATATCATTCAGTGCCCCATTTTAATGTTACAGGCCTGAATTAGAAGAAGACTAAACAAGTGTTGTTCCCTTGTATGTATGGCTGGGTTTTCAGGAGATGTCCTGTGGACAGATGAAACCAGGGTGAAGTTGTTTGTTTATGCCCAGTGCCTTGTTTGGCAAAAACCAAACGCAGCATTTCAGCAGAAACACCTCATACTGTCAAGGCCATTAGTGGAGTCACTGAGTTGACCATGAACCCCTCTCTATGCCTCTCTAGTATTCTAAAGGCAAACGTGAGGCCATCTGTCCGACAGCTAAAGCTTGGTCTAAATTGGGTCGTGCAACAGGACAGCATCACACCAAATAAGTGAAAATTAAAAGAACCAAGGTTTTGGAATGGGCTAGTCAAAATCCAGACCTCAACCCAATTGAAATGGCTTTGGCCAGACTTTGAATGGCCAGAATGTTGTGCATTTAAATTCCTAGAAGAATTTAATTTGATTTTTTATCGCACCTAAGGCAAGTACTAAATACTTTTCTTAAAATATTTAATGTAGAAGAGAAATGTTTGTTTGTCTGCAAATGGCACGATACAACAGAAGAACAAATATCTGGATAACATTTTAACAGCGGCCTGTAAACAGGCAATAAAACAAAAACTGGGACAGACTGAACCTCCGACTCTGGATCAGGGGATACAGATAGTTCAGGAAATGTATCTGATGGGAAAAACAGATACACACTGCGAGACTGCAGGAGGACCAAATGGAGAAAAAGTGGGCCAAATGGAAAAAGACAATGAAATGTTAGACATATACAGAACCTGAAGGGGTTTTTGGACCATTCATTAGAACACTTCTGTTCACTGGAGATGAGTGAGTGTAAAGTTAGCATTTAACAAGATGATCATTCTGATGTTTGTGGCCATGATATGGGAGAGTTGGTGGGTGGTTGACGTGAAATGTTTTAGCCTACTGCTACGGATTTATTATACAGGCGCCTCCGCCCTCCAATCCACGGTCCGCTCTCCCAGACTGGCACACCCACCCCACCGTCACTGTGAGGGAGTCAGTCGGGCCTTCTGGGCTTCCTGGTCCTCAGCTCCGCCTCGCCTCGATCTGACCGGACAGGGGAAACACTTCTCAGTTAAAGAACAAAAGCAACAACGGACGGACCGAGGAGGACGAAGTAACGGCGACTCCGATTCAGAGCTGGATTTCACGGGCTGAGAGATCCGCGTCCTTCACGGAAAGAACCGCTCGACGACTGAACTCATGTGAAAGGCGACAAACTTGGTCGCCTCGCATCTTTGTATCCCGACCATAATCCGTCGAGGTGCTTGATAAATAAGACAAGGGTCAAACAGACAGACGGTATTGTTTCCCCCCCCCCCGATCTGTGTCTCAACTTCGGCCAGAAAGAAGCGGAGTGGTGAGAGAGGAACTCCGGGATCCCTTTGTTTTCTTTCCGCTCAAACGGACCTCGAGAATAAAGGGCTGTTTGGGCATTTTCGGTAAGTTTATTTTTATGTTTCACTGAAGCGTGTCTGACGGCGAAGTGCGCCTGTGCAGTGTGAAGCCTTTTACTTAGTACGCCATAAAGGGGGGAGACAGTGGACTGCTATTGTCACTGGCACAGTGAGCAACTTTTCTAGCTTTTTGTTACACTGAGACAAAGATACCACGTCCAAACTCCGGCCGCTTATTAAAGTGAGACATCAAACGCCCCGAGGAGGCCACCGAGTGATCTCATCCCATTGGGTTTCAATGTGTCACGACTGACTAACACAGCGATTTCATCATTGTTAGCTATGTTTTTTTTTTTGGTCCACTTGAAAAATGACTTGCGTGGGTCAAGCGACCTAAATCTCGACCATGGCGTAACCATCCGAGCTAAATGCGCAACATTTCCCCTGCTGTCCCAAATTGAGTGCACCTCCTGATGAGCACTCAGCTGTTTAAAAAGCCACTGTCCAGTCTGGATCTATGGAAGGACTAAAACGGGACAAAGTGTGAAGAAATAGTACATCTACATATAAATTGTTATTGTTTGTATATAAGTTGTTATTAGGCTTTTAACGTCCAAACCAACTATCTATTGTCATGTTGAAATGCTGGCACCTGTTGCTTAAGAGGAAAAGTATATATAAATAGTAGTGTATATATAAATCTAGTTTTTCTGACTACTTTTCATAAGCAATATCTAATGTGTAATAATGTCTGAGTGCATAGTGTGTCTAGACTTAGTCTCGACTAAGACTACTCATTTTCTCCCTCCACAGGTTTCTGTTGTGGCATCTGCCTTTGTGAAGAGGCTACACTTACATTTCGGGATCGAGAACTTGGAAGTGGAACAAAGCCCAACTGGGAAGGGGTGAGAAAGCAGACTTTGATGGATTTCTCCCCACTCCTTACACACCCTTTTGCGACCGATCCCCCCACTCACACAAAACAAAAGTCAGTCACCACACTCTGGGGGAGGGGAGCCCAGTCTGGACAGAGAGTATACGACTAGTTTCATTGGGAGTTCAGAATAGGAGTGAAAAGTAGGGGGGGAAGGGGAAACAGCTGTCAGATAATTGACTTTGAGAATGAATGAGAACAGAAAGTTCTTAAGCCATCATAGTCTATACTTTCGACTGTACTCTCCAGAGGAAAGTTTTTGTCTCTAACCTGTAAAGTTAACAGTTTAGCAGCAGAGACAAACAGAAAGCATCAGCAGCTAAATTAGTGTTTGTGTTTCTTTTGTAGGTGAAAAAAACTTTGAATAACCCAGATGGCAACATACAGGGAACATAATGGAAGAACTGGACAACTTATACTCATGAAGGAACATTTTGAAGAAAAACTAACAAAGACAGAATGTGAAGGAAAACTTGAACGGTCCTCCAAAGATCTGCACCACTCTGCCAGCTCAGATGAAAGCAACACAAGTGGTGCGGCTAGTTTCACCACAAACCACAACTCTGTTGTGTGTCTGCCTCTGGTGTCAGAGGGACTAAAACTAGTATGGACACAATCAGATCAGACCCGTGAACTTGACTCAGTCCCAGAGCTGGTCCAAGCCTTCAACATATTTCCATATCCATCATCCCGTGAGGTTAACACCCTGGCCCGGGTATGTGCCTTGCCACTGGACAAAGTGATGGTATGGTTTATGGTGCAGAGAATTAAATATGGTATTAGCTGGTCCTCAGAGGAGATAGAGGAGACACGAAGAAAGCTGGCAGTGCCTGAACTTTATGAGGATTCTACTGAAACGAGTGAGGAAGCCAAAATAAGTCACAAAAGTGCAGTTTGTGAGGAACTGGTAATTGAGGATAAGAGCAGCAATGATGTGGAGGGTGTTCTCTCCAGCTTCGCCCCCCAGAAGATGAAACCAAAATGTGAGTCACCAGATTCCTATAAACCAGCCAAACTCACTGCTCCATGTTTTAGTTCCACCCTACCACCTCCTCAGGACTCATACTTCTATCGCCCACCAGCAGACACACCAGCAAGTACAGCAGCTGATGTCTCCCTTGACCTTTCAGATTCATCTTCAAGACAGCACCGTCACGGGCGCTATAAAAAATCCAAAGCTCAGCTTGCGGCTCTTCGAAAGAGCTTTCTGAGAGAAAACTGGCCTGCAGAGGCCGAACTAAGACGTTTGCAGGAAGAGACTGGTTTGAGTCGCAACGACATTCGAAAGTGGTTCAGCGACAGCCGTTACCAGCTTAGGGTTGGGCGAGGAAGCCTGGCAGCAGCCCAAAACTATTCTCAACACAGTCTGGGAAGTAAACATGATCACCAAACTCAACCTCTTCCACTTATTAATCAAAAGACTCGTCAACTTAATGGAATGAAGGGCAATGAGGGAGCCCGTAACAATGGTATTAGAAATTCACATTTTTTTCAGACCTTTTTGTCAAACAGCTTGGAGGCATTTGGAGAAAAGGTCCTTGAGGTAGAAGGGAGTGATGTTGTGGAGAAGTTTTCTGTTGATGGGGACAGTTTTAAAGATGAGGAACAAAGTGAAGAACCCTTACAATTAACCAAGATCTCAAAGATTGAGCCAGATGTTCCACAGGAACTGCCAGGTATATCCTCTCCCTACTCTTCCCCCTGTGGCAGTCCACAACTGACTGCCTCTCCTAATAAACCTCTTTCAAACTGCGCCAGCACATCAAAGAAGCCAGCCCGCACAGCCAAAGTCAGTCCCACACAAACACCCTTGCGTGTCTCAGAGGCTTCCTCATCCACATCAAAATCCACTGCCCTCACTCCTGCAGGTCGACCAAGAAAGACCAAGGAGCAGTTGGACGTGTTAAAGCAGCACTTTTTACGCTGCCAGTGGCCCAAGAGTGAAGACTATACTGAATTAGTTAAGCTTACAGGTTTACCCCGGGCAGATGTTATTCAGTGGTTTGGTGACACACGATATGCTGTTAAAAATGGCCAGCTGCGCTGGGTAAAGGGGGTCCGTGACCAGTTCCTGGCAGAACTTGCTACCCAGCAAAGTAGCAGTGGTTTAATTAATGGAGGAGGTTCTGGGACATCTACTCGTGTCGGGGGTAGCCGTAAACGAAAATCTCAAGGAAATGGAACAAGTACAGATTCCCCTGATACCCAGCCATTGGTAACATATTACCTTTCAACAGGCTCACTACATGAAAAAGACCTTGACTCTCTATGCAAGAAATCAAGAATGAGTTACCAGCAAGTGCGTGATTGGTTTGCAGCTCAGGATGTTGCAGAGATGGACCAAGAACCTATAATTACTGATTGAGACACTGGAATCAGGCGCAACATCATTTACACCAACAAACATTATTACTTTGGTTTAAATTGCTTTAACTGATACAGGTTTGTAACATCCAGTCTTCCCAGTACAAGCCCAAGTGAGGTTTGATTTTGTATATATGCTGCATTTCCTGCTTAACCTAATATATTTGGACATTAATTATAATTGTGCTGCCTGGGTTGCTGTAAATAGGACAGTAACTTGTACACTGGTTTGCTATATTTTCTTGGAGCTTATTTTTATTTAGATATCACTACTACAGATTTTTAGTATGCTACTGTAGCAGTATAATTTAAACTGGTGTATTTTTGGTACCCGATTATAGCAGATAGGTAACTGCTCCAGAAAAATATCTATGTTGACTGATCACTGTGTGTCATCATTCCTTTACAGCCAATAATTCCTTATCCTAAAAAGCACACTGGACATGTACACTTTAAATTGACATCTTGCACTTTGGTTTTAGAGCCTGCTGCCATTATGGTCATATGTCTTTCACAAAAGAGCAGTTCCTAAACATTGTTATTGTTGATTCCTCAAGACTGAAACTTTAGATCATGCATTTTCCAGACAATATTGTTCCATTGAATCTACTTATGTCTATAGCATATTTCTGAAACACATTCCTAATTCCCATTAGGAACGCTGCTGTAATATTTAGTTATTATTAGAATATTTTTGCTTGTCATTTCTGTTTAACTGCACCCATTAACCTATTAAGGTTAGCATTAGTAAGGAAGCAGCAGTCACATCAACAGCACACAGATATCAGAATTGCCAACTTAAATCCTGATATTTCAATCTTGATTTTTACTCACAGATTCAGTCAGTATTTCACATCTCTTTTGTCTTAATACCTGTAGGTGTAGGGCATGATTTGATGGTTTATAATAGAAAAACTAGATAAGATGAGGGTCCATATGCTGTGGAAGCAGCATAGGGTTTGAATCCAAAGACAATTTACCATCACCAGTTTCTGTCGCCTCAGATTAAGATTATTAGTACAAACATCAAGTTGAATTATCAGTTTGTGTATTTATTATTTCATACATTGTTGTGTTTCCAGGGAGAAAAGAGCTCCACATTCTAAAGTACTTCTTAGTTGACTTGCAGAGTGTGAAGTTTGATCTGAACAGAGTCAGAGTTTAGTTCCTTAGAAATGTCTGGACAGAGGTTAGATGACAAAGCAGCGTGCATTACTGTCATCCTGTTAGTCATGAAAAAGTTGATACAAGTGTCATGTTGTGGGAAATGTCCACAATACTTCTTTGTGTATTTTTTTCCTGTTTGAAAAAAAATCTAATTTGCACAATTGTGTCACTGGAAATCAGTAAAGAATTTGCCTTTATAGTCATATGTGCAAGGAGGGTGTTTTTGTGTGTGCTGTTGGTTCAGTATTGACCTTTTCCATGTCACTTTCAATTCTGTGTGGTGAGAAGAAAGCAGGTGGCTGACACTAATCTACAGAAATGCTTCTGGACAAAAGGTGCTGCTGAATGGTACTTTAGTTTCCAGAAACATGTAACAGTACAGCATCCTAAAAACATAGCAATTATAAAATATCTATATTTAAGAAATATCCAGGCTATTACATCATTAATCATTTGTGACAACTGAGAAAACTGATGGAATAGATGAGATAAACATTTTAAATCTCTAAACAAGATGTAACAGTTCAGATAAACACATCTATAACTAAGAACTCTGAAAATGACAAAAAAAAGTCTCTCTTGAGTTATCGGTGGCCTTTTCATTAAAGCCTGGGCGACTGTATTGATAATCCACTCATAAACTGCAACTGGAAAGCATTAGGAGTCTGACGCTGCATTCTGAGGAAAACAGAAATGGACTGACTCAGCGATTACCTGACAAAAGCTTCTAATGGAGAAAAATGTGACACAATAATAGCAGAGCATTTCTTACCTTGTAGGCGTGCTGAAGGATGTAGGTGTTCCTTTAAAAAAATGGGGATAGTGTTATTCAGGAGGGGCTGCATTTAGTTTGTAATGTGATTATACAAAGTGAATTCAGTTTAATTGCTGAGCCTATGCCAGACCTACAAAAACATGTTTGTAATGTTTGCAACTTACTGTGTACATGTTCATGAAGAGAACTGTGGCTAGAAATAGACACAACTGATCCAGGAGTCTGACAATAACAGAGAGGGAGAAAAGTTTTCCTATATCTGAATCAACAAAATGCTGTTTAGTATGTTAATAGAGATAGAATATTATAGGATCTAATTTAAGAATGTGTAATTATTGTAACATGTGATACATTCTTGGCCTTGGAAATAGTCTGAAAAAAGAAATATGAACTCCAGTCCATTTACTAGCGTTATTTTTAAACTTTCAACCAGACTTTACTGTTGTCATCACTGGATGGAGTTTGCTCTGTTATCATGAGTATATCATCTCCACAACAACATAAGAAACTTCATCCAATGAGAAAAAATGTGAAATGTGACTAAATTATTAAGGCAATAACGGTCCGCTCCACATACCCGCAATGTAAATAATATTAAATAAATAGTAATAATAAATACATAAATCAAGATTTAGTCTAGTTGCACAATAATGAGTATAAATGTATTATTAATTTATTTTCATTAACTTAAAAAACAAACAAACATTAATTTAGGTTAGCAAAAAAATTACACAAAGCCGATATAAATCAGAAACTTACTGTGAAGGAGGAAAAACTGGGACCTCTGTCTCTGGCCCATCCCTGGGACTCAGCTGAACCTAGGTGACTGAGAACCAGACAACACACAACACAAGCATAAGACATAATGAAATTCTTTTGTGGAGTGTAGATACATGATTATGTAGGAACTCATACCTGATATTTCTTAAACGAGGAGTAACTGAAAAAGAGAAGAAGCATTGTTCCTCACTAATCTGAATCAAAATTTATGAAACTGACCAGCAACACAGAAACATATCTGTGTTCAACTAAAATCAGGTTTTACCTGGGGAGGTGACAGCCACCGGGAGCGACATCCTTTGACTACTAAAAGAGAAAGAATGTACACACATTCATTTTCAAAACTCAAATACTGAATGGTGTGTTGTTACACAATATTAAGTTGGCCTTACCCATCCATTTGAAACTGTCCAGGAGAAACCTGTGAAAAATGTACACGCTAAATTAGACATCTACTTTATCACATTTGAACTGGCATATTAACATAAAATAACTTTGGAACACTCACCCTCCTCTGAGAAAGTGGCTTTTTTAATTCCGCAGTTTCTCTTTTCAGTTCTGAAAGTTGCTTTTTTAAGTCAGCATTCTCTCTTTTCAGCTCTGTGAGTTGCCTTATGATAACGTAACAGACGTGACAAGAGAGCATTGCCATCAGTTTTGTTTACAGACCCTCACAGGAACAATAAAAGATACTGAAATCACCTGTAACCCTGCTCAGTAATGTCCTTCAGACGCCTTTCCAACTCAACACACTTATGCTTAAAGTGCGCTGTGACTCTCTCCATCTGTGTCTGCTGAAAAAGGGCAATCTGAGGAGCATGAAGACCTCACGATTAAATATTCTTTTAATGAACACAATAAATCAACATTGACAAATGGGTAGTAACTCAGATTCTTAAATAGTTTTACAGCAGGACACGCACTGACTATCAATTGACTGACTGCTCTGACATTTAACATCCTGGTATAGAGGTTTAAGAGGACAGAGGCACAGAGGAGACAGACCTGTGATATGTGCTCCAGCCGTGATTGGAATAGCTTCATGGGGTCCTTGAAATACACTTTTTCTTGTGGCTTCATCTAAAACAGAAATTTGTGAGGATATGTGTGTGAAACAAGATTGATGTCATCACCTGTTGGTGGCATCAGACAGTAATCCACAGACTTGTCAGACTTGCCAACCTCATCAGTGATGGGCAGATAAATGCAACTGGCCCCACACACACTGCACTGCTCTGAAGGAAAAGGCAATCACATAAAAGAGGCATGATTAGTAATTAACCAATTATGTTACATAATTATATTTAAAAAGTAGAAACAAATTAGCTCAATATTAAAAATAACATATGACCATCTTACTAGATTTAATGCATGCCTCGCAGTAGATGTGGCCACAGCTGGACACAGCAAACTTTGATCCTCTTTTAGTGAAGCACTGGTTACAGTGGAACCACTCCATTTTAAGTGACTTGTGTTTTCTTTTCTGCAAATAAAGCATGTGGACACGGCTTCAACACTACAGGTCTGTGTCCTTCTGGTTGTAGTCTATTTTTTCTTCATGTAAAGATGCTAATACTGGCTTCAGAGATAGTTTAGATAAGAGTGTCTCCAACTTCGTGTTAGTCCCTTTTCTGTTTCAACATAGCAGGTCTTCCCAGATGATTTGATGCTCTTAAGTCAGCACAGAGCTTTTTAACAGTAGTCATTTTGACTGCCAGACAGGAACCATTTCAGCCAACACTAAATGCATTCAACTTGATATTATGAATTACACCTGCACTTATCCAGCTAAGAAAGTTTAACTGTGTGTTGGGGAAATTAAATGCTAACGTCAAGTAAAGTCTGTGGTTTTGATGTTTACTCATCAAAAAGAGTATCTGCACACATGCAAAGTAATCCCCTGTATTAATAATTTCAAATGTATCTAATTACACCAACCAGATCAGAAACACAGCAATGTGATATAAATTCATAAAACAAGTCAGTGCTAAAACTTAACAGCTAACGCTAACTACGATTAGCCTGTTTGCTAGCTTAAAATGTGTGAAATTGTTTCGGCTGGTTAGTGACAAACTGATAGCATTAAATGTCGGCTATGCGATTTTTCTTATGATTATCTTATAATTGTTTTATTTTTACCTGTCGCTCGGGTCACAACATGAAGTATTATTCTGACATGAGTTATTTGCGTTAGCTAGCTAGCTTGCCCTCGCCTTGGCGCTATGATACCATTTGTAGTAGACCTACGTCATATTAGCATATTAAGATGTTGCACTGCTACATTACTGCATATGAAAAACGAAATGACATGTCAAAATGTGCCTTTAATCTTTCCTGATATAACTCATTGAGTGCTTGTCATTTCTCTCTTTATAATTAAAAAAATAAAAAAGACCCACCAAGGACAGCACTTCATGTCATGACCTGCCTCAGCTGTGTCCAACATCAGGAGAGGTTCACATTATTGTTTAATCATTAATCTTTGCCTCTAGTTGTATCAGTTGGAGAGGTGGAGAGTGGAGCAACAGCTCGTATTTAACATATGCATGTAGAAGATGACAGGATCAATCAAGTATAAAATTCAAATATTCAAGCTATTAATCAAATCTTTTTTTAACCTTTGACCCATTTAATAGACACAGGAAGTTGCGCTTTACAAGTGTAGAGCAATTTTAGATCTGATGTCACCTGATGAGCCATTACACTGTAAACCACAGCCTTAGTACAAATAATCGTCCCCTGCACATTGCGCAAAGTCCGACTAATTTGAAATCTGCTCAAGTTGAGGGGTTTGGAAACATCTTTAATGGCCACACATCTGAAATGAGAAACGAGCAACCAACACTTAAAAAGCAACCCAGTTCAGTTCAGATTTAAGCATCCAGTCCACTTGATGGATCCATTTTCCTGGGACAACAGGGGAAAAAAAATAAATAAATAAATAAAAAAAAAGTTTAAATCAGTTGAGGATAAATAGACGAGACAATGTAAAATTAAAGAGCTTACTTTGCTGCTTCAGGAATTGACATCTGTAATAGCAAGCAGCGGCAAGACATTTCGTCCCTGTCCAGGCATCCCTGTAAAAACAGGAGATTTTGCACAGCTCATCAAGACATTTAATCCACACATTGCACAAATACATACTTTGTTCTATACTCCTCGTTTTCCTGGAATTGCAGCTGGAATCACAGCAATTACACAGATTGCTTTTTACAGGATTATCCAGTAGCTCCCAACTGAATGAGAATTAGAATGAGAAAGAATTAGATTTTAAACTTTGAGTACAGTTTGACAATTTTGACTTCTAAAGTTAAGGTTGGAAATTGATTTACCCGTGATATTTGACATAGTGACAGGCCTTCTTGCTGTGATCGAGACTAGTGGGATCCCAAACCCCCAGTTCGCAGTGGATGGACACCTGTTGAATTGACAATGAGTGGGGTTCAAAGGCGTCATGTTTGTGTTCAGATAACAGATTCACTTTTGCTTTTTAGAGAACATGCGCAATTCACCTCTTCTCCAAGAGAAAACCTAAAAGCTTGAAGGGATAGACGGATCTCGGAGGTTTCTTCCCTTGGTTCAAATTTTGAGCGCGAGGTCTTGCTGTCCATGAGACATCTGCAGCGTTAAAGAACATTTCTGAATCACTTAGTGTCCAGACAAAAATGTTCAGTAAAGCAAATGCTGAAAAATCACAGTACCCCTTATTGTTAACTATTGGGTATAAATTGCTGTCTGGCTGAAGCTCTGGTGTAGTGGAAGCTACACATTTCTCAAGAAGCAGCAGCAAGGGCTGATGGTGCTCCTGCTCCACACTGGCCTTGAGAGGGATAAAGGACCCCAGTGGAAAACTAGTAGATGCAGCAGGGCCTGAGAAGTCATCTAAAGCGTGAGCAAGAGAAACAAAATTACTAATTAATGCAAGATACAGGAGTCCATATGGAAATTAGTTCATTTTCTGTGAAGTTTTATCTAATCCTATAAAGACTCACCATTCATAAATGACAGCTGGAACACTAGTTGTCCTAGACCATAAGTATTAAACACAGAGTCGTACATCTGAGGGCGCCAGCCTTTGGGCCTGTGCAAAATAAAGCACGGCAGAGAGTATAGCAACCGCTGCAGTTATACACATGCATCTGTAGAACATTGAAAGCCAATTACTTAATTTCTTTTCATGCCAGCTATAATTCAGATGAACGCTTACCTTTTAAATGAACAGACGACTAATTGAGTTAAGGGTTGCAGGTCAGAACCAGAAGAAGAATCATAGGTCAGATCATTTGTGTAAATCAACCGGTCACCAGTAACCTACAAAGGAGACAAATTATATGATTCTGCTTGAGGTCTGATTTACTCACAGTGAACATTTGGAATCCTACTACTCACCAGCATCCTGAAGTTGCAGTCATTGAAGTACGCATTAAAAACAGCCTCACTAGCTGTGACGCTTGTGGGGAAGCAGTTACCAAGGCGAAAGAGTGAGGGATCAGCCTGCACTCGGTTCTCTGTCCACACCAGCGTCACAAATTCAGGCCAACAGTTCAGTTTCATGTCTGTAGGAGGAACAGAGAGCGGAGTGCGATGAGGTTGAACGTTTGTTCACAGCTTGATTCGTTGGAAACATACAGACATATCTTTACCTGCATAAACTGAAACAGCAGCTGCAAACGTCAAAAGCAGCACACCCTGCCAACAGAAAGCCATCATGACTGAACACCTGCAGCTGAGGCTGTGGGCAGGTTTTATTTCTTCCGGCTGGGAGGCGTCAATTGAATTAAGCTGTTTCACCTGGTCTGTGTCAACAATCTCAGGCACAGGGTCCATCAGCCAAGTTCATTCTGGTCTAGCGTGATTATTGGCTTATCTATGTTAATATGTTATTTGAATTTAAAGTCCAATGTGTTTTATAAATCACCTGCCTGTTCAACTCAGTTCTGTTTCGATTCTGTTTGTATTTATTGGTCAGAAGGTAACAATGATCCGATTCGTTACCTACTTGTGTGACTCTGAATTGGCTTCTCAGCATCAGGGTTAACAAGTGTAATCACGCTCTCTCTGGCATTTTCAGTACCAGTAGACTTTTATATGTGGTCTCAAATGTGAAATTCATGGCCTGCAGCAGTGCAGTTAGTCATCAGCCATATCAGAATTCAAGGACTTATATCATGACTGAACGGCAGCTGCTTGAGGCAACAGTGGAAGAGGAACAGCAAGATGTGGAGAGAGAAATGACCTACTGTTACCACGGCTGTGAACCAAGAGGTGTGCCTGACATCTCAAAGGCCACATTATAACTCAATGCAAATCTAACATCATGGCCTCACAGATATATACAGTAATCCAGGTGGTATTTTAACTCTAAAAGCCCAAAATGTGAAGTTTATATGAAGTCAGTTTGAATTTATCAAAAGGAGCATTAACACTAATGAGAATTTAAGACAGGTTTACAAGCTGTGACTCCTAATGTGTGGAGTGAAGCAACTAAGTTCTTATGGAGATGTTCAGACCTTTTTCCAGGATTACCATAAGTACACATTAAAACCACCACCTAGGGAATTTATTAAAGCACAAGCCATAATCTATCAAATCATATAAACAGTATCACACTATTGGTTGTAGTATAAACTAAAGACACAAAGAAATCATACAAATTAAGCAGAATCATCAGCAGTTGAAACTTGTTTTATTGTACATCAAAACACAGAGTATAAAGTTCTTGGCAATTACTGCTCCAGGCTCCAATGAACCCATTTCCACGACAAAGGAACTTTATGGTTTTATCCAGTTGTCAGGTGCAGCAGTCAGTCTCCATTTATGGGTTGAGGGTCTCTGAGTCAGACGGATCCACAATGATCAGTGGTCCCAACACATAATTGTGCCGCAGGCTGTTGGATTCTAATGTAATGAAAAATGAAATTAATGAAAAAAAATAAATAAAAAAAAATAAAAACCCAAAGTAAATACAATTTTAACTTGACAAAGTTAAACTAAATTTGATAAAAATGATACCCCATCGAGCTTCTCTTTTGGAACGGGACTCGCAGGTTGAATCACAGCAGCTGCACAGGGAGCTCTGAGACGGGTCATCGAGGAGGTCCCATCTGAGGATGGTTCAACATAATGTTTTTTTTAAATAATGCATGGCGCAGATGAAAACAACTAGCTGTATTATAGTATCAGCAGCCTGATGCTCAGTGCAGTGACACTGTTGTTGTGTGTAGTTGCACACAAAACCTCTTGGAAAATAGCAAGGTTTTTCCTTTACATGCATTTATATACAGATTAAAGACAAGTCTATTATTTAGACTTAAAGGAGCTGTACGTACTGTATGTTTTAAAGACCCCCCCCAAACCCATTACTTTAAATCAAGATTACCTTCCATCCTCCTTTACATAATGACAGGCTTTCTTGCTTTCGTCAAGACCTTCAGGATCCCACACAGCCAATTTACAGTGGATGTACACCTGAGAAGCACACATGGAGCCACCTCATTCATCATTTATTTAAACTAATATTCCTGATATCAGCTACCATCTGGCCTCTCACCTCATCCCCAAGTCCAAATTTGAAGGATTGCATGTAGAGGACAATTGCAGATGAGTCGTAGCGAGGAAGGAACACTGCATTTCCATTCAGGCTTTCCAGAAGACAACTGAAGACATTTTAAATCTAAGATCAGCAAATGTGACTTCTCATACAGTACAATCGCAGTAAAAAAAATAAGCAGTATCTGAATCCTACCCCTTATTGCTGATGATGGGGTAAACCTGGCTTTCAGGCTGCAGTTCTGGTGTAGTGGCTGCCACACACTCCTCCATGAGCAGCAGCAAAGGCTGGTGGGATGCCTGCTCCACTGAGGCCCATATTGGCAAGAAGGAGCCCAGCGGGATGACATTAGTCATGGCGATACCTGTTAATTGCTCTGTTGAAGAAAGTAAAAGAGTTTAGAATGGGTCTGTGGATATGTTCATGTTTTATTTGGTTGTATGAGGACTCACCATTGAGGAGTGCCATGTGGAAGACCAGACTGCCTCGACCATCAGAAAAGCCTTCTCCGGGGTTCAGGAATGGGGAATTCCACCCCTCCGGTCTGAAACAAAATGGAAAAAGTCTCATTCATATCTGCTTCAAAATGAAAATTCATCCAAACAAAAACAACTCCTACCTTATATAGACACACTGAATGGGATAAACGAAGGCTGCAGGTTTTGACTTGTCATAAGGCCTGTAAGTCAGTTCATTGCTGTAGATAAGACGTTTCCCTTTTATCTGTAAAGAAGGCAAACTGGTTATTAAAATGCTAAATAACTGAAGAGGTATTCAAGTTGTATATTGCATCTACTTCACCAGTTTTTTAAACTTGCACTTAGTGAAACGGTAGTTGAACAGCACGTCCACCTCTCCGGTGGGCAGAGTCTTCTGCTGAGATCGCATGCAGCTTCCAAGGAAGAGACGGGTTGCAAACGGCACCAGCTCTGCACTGATCCGCCATGTGACACTTACTGAGTTATTTCCACAGGCTACCTGGATATCTGTGAAGAAGTGCTCATAAGGTCAGTTTCTGTAATTGATACACTCACCAATTTGCTGGTTGGCAAACAAACAAACAAAAACACACACACACACACGTGCATGTGATGAATACCTGCATTAGCAACAGTAGTTGGCAAAAGATCCAAAAAAGCCAAAATCACCACACCTAGATGGAAATATATCACCATGGCTAAATGCTCCTAAGCCTGTTGAAACACACTTTATAGACTTCCTGTTTAATTAGCCAAATGATCAACATCTGTGTGAACACAAGGCAGCTTATAAACTGAGCTTCATCAGGGGGTTGTTTTTAGTAGCAGTTACTAAAATGAATGAAACATTTGAGGTAGATCTACTAGATGCTATTTTATACTTTTCAGAGGATAATATTGTTCTTACTCTACTGGGATGCATTTGACACTTACAGTTACACATTTCTTACAAAATATAATCGCCTTATATAATATAATACATCAGTTTAAACAGAGACAACATTAAAATATATATTACACATTAATGCATCTGCTTAGAAACATTGAACTTAAAATGTAAGTGTTTGTAAAAGGTCTTTCTGTCTCCAGCTGCATCGTCATCAAAGCGGAACCTTTTACCCGTTACGGGCGGAGCGTTTAGAGTGTCACACAGGAAGTAAGCTTAAGTCAGTCTGGCAAACGGGTTCTAACTACTTCACTAGTTTATCTGGTGTTTTGCTCAGTAAACAATTAGTATCATTTCGAGTTGTACTATATCGTTAAGTCAACATGCTTATCAAAGTTAAGGTAAGAGCTTTGTTTAATTAACTCGGGCTTGTCTCTGGTTTTCTTGAGAACCCCGCTCTCACTCTCCCGGTGCGCTAATTTATTTCAGGGCCGGGGAACCAGCAGTTATTATATTCTCACTAACATCGAATTCGGTTTTTAATAATTGTAAGCTATCCTGTTTTTCGGCTGAATTTTAAAAAACATTAGCCAGATAGCTGTTACGTTTGCTTTATATTACTGTTTGTTTCCATGTAGCTGGTAGCTTTGTTTTGCTAGCTTGCTAACAGTCATGCAATCCTCAAAGCAGGTTAGCCACTGATGTATTCCCCTACATATGGTACTAATGCTGAGTACCATTAGTAGAGCTGGAAGGATACATTGATGAAGATAACCTGTCAACCAGAACAGAAAAATAATGGAGCAATCATTTAGGACAGTAAACAAAGATGTCAATAAAAAAAGTCCGTTTATTTAGGTCGTTCTGGGAAACGCATTTTTACTATATGTTTGAGTTACAATAATTCATCGAATGGGAAACTATGTTGGATCAATTAATCGTTAATCACCATAAATCGTACAGACACAAATGGGTTTGTCTATTTCCTGTGAATGCTTCTTCCTGACTATCATTTCCTAAATGTGATGTTTCAGACCCTCACTGGAAAAGAAATAGAGATCGACATTGAGCCCACAGACAAGGTGATATAGTGAAACTAATTGTTCTTTATATGGTTGGATTAAGAAATCCAAATAATCCTGGCTATGTTAAAACGTCTTGTATTTGTGTACATCAAGGTGGAGCGAATTAAAGAAAGGGTAGAAGAGAAGGAAGGGATCCCCCCACAACAGCAAAGACTCATCTACAGTGGAAAACAGATGTGAGCTGCTGCATTGTGAACCATTTTTCATTGCAATAACAAAAAGATGCTCTGGTCCTAAAGCATTCCACTCTTAACCATCTTGTCTTCTCTGCTGTGTACTTTTACCCTCAGGAATGATGAGAAGACAGCAGCAGACTACAAGATCCAGGGAGGCTCAGTGCTCCATCTTGTGTTGGCGCTAAGAGGAGGATCTACGCTCCAGAGTCCCTGGTGCCTACACCTCTCCTTCTTGTCATGAGTCGCTGTTTTCATGGGGCCAGCTGAGTGCCAACACTTTAGGTGTCGCCGTCTAACCATGTTACAGCACAACGAATTGGAATCCCACGCTCCCGGGCCGACGCAAACAAAGAAAAACAAAATCGCAAACAAAAAGGACGTTCTAATTCCTTTGTAAATGTTTTTTTGTAAATCCACATTGGCATTCTAGGTTTGACCGGTTGATGCAGGCGCCCGTGCAGTACAAGAGACAGTTTAAGAACACTGTGGTCTTTTTGCTTGTGAATAAATGCTGAAGTTAAATTTAAGCCTTGTCCTAATATAGTCACAACACAGCTGTGCATTAAGTAGTACAGATACCAATGAGACACTGTTGACAATTCTGAAAACTGATTTTTATTAGAAAATGGCAAGAGGCTGAAGGTCGAAACAGTCGACAGAGTACTCTTCCAGAAATTGGGTTTAACAAACTGGGAAATTAACCCTAAACTCCAATTTGATTAACTCTGATATGGGAAACTGAGTCTGAGTTATTTCACTCAAATCTGAGTATGTTCACTCTAATTTAAGCTCAATGGCAATGAGTAAATAAAAAGCGGAGCAGCAGTGGAAGAGTTATAGAATTTTAGTGTTATAAAGACAGAACATCCCATAGACCCACCATGAGGAATATTTGAATGCAAGGACAGATACTTCAGGAAAAACTAGAGTTTGAGTTAGAATTTAGTATGAAGTCTATAATTTTGTTCTATCGTATTGTACTTCTGCAGATTCATTGACTTTAAACTTTATGGAGAAGCAACTGAAAGGGGTCAGACAGCCTCTTCAGAATCTGCAGGAAGGGATGAGAACTCACAGTAACTAAGTGGAAGTTAAAGTGAACTCTCTTTCTAGAACAGTTTCATTCAACTCTGAGTTATAAAAGCTTTCACTCCTGAGTTTGATTATGATTTAACTTATCAAGTTTCTAAGGTAATATATTGTCATCTAAGTCCATGTTTTTTTGTCCTTCTACAACAAAGGGCTGAATTATAGATTTCCAAAAAGAACATTTCTAACTGTGCTTATACACCTAATATCTAAAATATACATTTGTGGTGCACTGTGGCTGCTCATCTTCTTATATCACAATACAGACGGTGGTGTCTAGAAAATAAAATGACTTCGTAAGAAGCCTCTGTAAACAATGGAAAAGGACATACTGGTCAGGTAAAGCAAGTGTTGCTAGTGGGGGAATCATATAAACATATTTATAGGGCTGCGCTACATACATTTAAAACAATTTCTCCCAACTAAATATAATTTTTCAGTTTGTGAGAATGCTTAATTTCACTGGGGACGTTATTAGGAAGTGCATACTCAGCTGTTAAGCAAACAGAGGGTAACAGAAGAGAACTGAATGAGGCCCACAACATGTTTATAATCTTTAAACCTTCCAGCTTAAATTCACGTCCTTGTGTGTCCCAATAAAATCAAGTGTAGTGGGTACAGGAATTTCATATAGTCACTAGTGGCTTATTAGTTGCTTTTTAGAAAGAAGCGAATAATGAGCCACTGCATTAGTGTGTTAAAAATAAAATGGGAGAACTCAGTTTGGGTCGGAGTGTACATGGAGCACCGGGTGGGCTAACAGAAGAATATAAAAGTACACAATAATGGAGTGAAGCAGTTTGAATACAATCAGGAGGTGCAGCTTGTAAAAAAAAAAAACCTAGTGACTGGATGTTTGTATAGACAGCTGTCATTGCACACCGACTACAAAAATTTTTTTCATTTTTCCATATCATAAGTTCAATATAAAGCCTGTGTCACTAGGCGTACTTCAGTTCCTTAAGAGGGGAAAACTACATGACTCCACACATGAGGCTGGAATTTCCTGTAAAAGAACTTCAGCCATTACAAAAAAAACAAAACAAACAAAAAAACCCCAAGAAAATGGGGTTTTTACAGCAGAAAACTCCATCTGTCAGTGAGCACGACGCATGCTGACTCATCCACATACTGATGTCAGAGTCCGGTCAGTCTGACTAACCACTGTCAGTGTCCGGCAGCACTGAGTCCTGGGAAGGAGTCAATCTGCACAGTGTCCTGAAAGGCTGATCCGAGCCTGGTGTAAGATATGCGGATCCTCATCTTCAGGTTCACCTGAAGTGGTAGAAGGATAGTGAGCTCTCTTTCATTTGGCATGAGAACCATGATTTAGAGCTGGCAAAAGACATATCTTTGGCAAATATGTAATTATGGCAAATATGTTTTTTGGGAGTAGTGTGAACACATTAGAGATGTGAAGATTCGTAATCCACTATTGATAGCATTACAGACACAGCAATTTACATGTAAGTATTTTGCAAATGTAGTGGTTTATAAAATAAATGTATGGGTGTATGTAAAGAAGTCTGGCTCACTGCTGATTGAGCAAATGTTGCCTTTTAATGGCAAATGTTAACCACAGTTTGTAGATTTTCTAAACCCACCTTGTTTGGGTTGTTGAGGACCACCATCTGAGTCACCTTAGCTGTGCCGTGTGCAGGAAGAAAGTCCCCACTGGGGGCCTTCATGTGTAACTGGACACTCTGGTAGGAGATCAAATAAAACTTTGAAGATTTAAGCCACACGTTCATGTTGTACAGTTCCAGTTACTGCGCTGAGGCCTCCCACTGAGAACATGACACCCACCCACCATCAGGGCCGTAGCCAGGATATTAAAACTGCTGAGGTCATGAGTCCAAATTCCCCCTGTGCAATCCCAAGCCATGAAGAAATGTCTGACTGGAGATCAGTACAGTTTGTTTTCATATCATACTGACTCAGTTATTTCTGTGAAGCTACATAAAGGTCTAAATGTGTAGAATGTTAATTCCTAATCAGGTCAATACACAACAAAAAACCCCAAAGGAATATGTCCTCAATAATAACGAGATTGACTTGACAAAATATAATACCCCCTAAATATATACCCTCAGAAACCCACAGATATCCCACGATATCCATGATGACATGATGTTTCATTGCTGTTAGTGAAACAAACCTTGGGTACAGCGGCCTGTAGGGTGAAGCTGCTGATGTCTGAATCAGTGGAGTTGGAGGCTGAGAGTGTGACTGTGAGGTCGGAGTCTGACTGTCTGTCACAGCTTACAGTCAAAGTCACACCGTTTTTCTCATACACCGTCATCGTGGGGGCTGTGGGAAAGATAGAACATTCTGCATTAACTTGAAACTAAAAACATCAACCTGGGGAAAGATGTGGGGAGATTACCAGATGGTCTAGTGAGATGTACATATTCTAATTTCACGTCCCAAACTATTCCCTGTTTCGTTCTCTCTCTTTTTAGTCTGCACCAGCATGTGTCTCTGTACGTATGTGAGGGTCAAACCTGGTGGAAGGGGTGTCGGCTCTATTCCTCCCAGCAGATCTAGCAGGTCTCCTCCTGCAGTGCTGGCTGTGTTGATTGGCTGGTGCGTTGCTGTGCTGCCCTGCGGCGCGCTCGGCTGCAGAGGCTCCTCAGAGCCACTCAGCAGGTCCAAGAGGTCACAAACCTGAAGATGGACAGGAAGAGAAACTGCAACTTAAGCTATTTTGAAGCTTAATCTTAATAAGATTTTAAAATATTATGAGAGTAAGAATGGTTAAGTAACGGAACTTTATTTCGTTTATTTTTTCAACTACCACATTTAAATGCAAATGTCATAACACAAGCTAACCAAATTGTGGACTATTGAATACAGTACTGATGATTTGCATGAAAAGCAGGTACCAACCATCTATCTATTGTCCCTGAGTACACGAGAGACCATGTTAACAACTGGTAAGACAGCCCAAAGCCTGACCTCACAGTGTTTTGGT